>NW_020174918.1:1518169-1593970 GCF_003031525.2 Neophocaena asiaeorientalis asiaeorientalis | reverse complement strand
CCCAAAACACACCACCAGACGTGGACCTGCCCACCAGAAAGACAAGATCCAGGCTCATCCACCAGAACACAGGCATTCGTCCCCTCCACCAGAAGGCCTACACAACCCACTGAACCAACCTTAGCCACTGGGGACAGACACCAAAAACAACGGAAACTACAAACCTGCAGCTGGCAAAAAGGAGATCCCAAACACAGTAAGATAAGCAAAATGAGAAGACAGAAATACACACAGCAGATGAAGGAGCAAGAGAAAAACCCAACAGACCTAACAAATGAAGAGGAAATAGGCAGTCTACCTGAAAAAGAATTCAGAAAAATGATAGTAAACATGATCCAAAATCTTGGAAATAGAATAGAGAAAATGAAAGAAACATTTAACAAGGACTTAGAAAAACAAAAGAGTAAACAAGCAAACATGAACAGCACAATAAATGAAATTAAAAATACTTTAGAAGGGATCAAAGCAGAATAACTGAGGCAGAAGAATGGATAAGTGACCTGGAAGATAAAATAGTGGAAATAACTACTGCAGAGCAGAATAAAGATAAGAGAATGAAAAGAACTGAGGACAGTCTCAGAGACCTCTGGAACAACATTAAACACACCAACATTCGAATTATAGGGGTCCCAGAAGAAGAAGAGAAAAAGGAAGGGACTGAGAAAATATTTGAAGAGAGTATAGTTGAAAAATTCCCTAATGTGGGAAAGGAAATACTTAATCTATTCCAGGAGGAACAGAGAGTCCCATACAGGATAAATCCAAGGAGAAACACGCCAAGACACATATTAATCAAACTATCAAAAATTAAATACAAAGAAAACATATTAAAAGCAGCAACGGAAAACCAACAAAGAACACACAATGGAATCACCATAAGATTACCAGTTGAACTTTCAGCAGAAACTCTGAAAGCCAGAAGGGAGTGGCAGAACATATTTAAAGTGATGAAGGAGAAATACCTACAAACAAGATTACTCTACCCAGCAAGAATCTCATTCAGATTTGATGGAGAAATTAAAACCTTTACAGACAAGCAAAAGCTGAGAGAGTTCAGCACCACCAAACCAGCTTTACAACAAATGCTAAAGGAACTTCTCTAGGCAAGAAACACAAGAGAAGGAAAAGACCTACAAAAACAAACTCAAAACAATTAAGAAAATGGGACTAGGAACATACATATCAATAATTACCTTAAATGTAAATGGATTTAATGTTCCCAACAAAAGACACAGACTGGCTGCATGTATAAAAAAACAAGACCCATATATATGCTGTCTACAAGAGACCCAGTTCAGACCTAGGGACACATACAGACTGAAAGTGAGGGGATGGAAAAAGATATTCCATGCAAATGGAAATCAAAAGAAAGCTGGAGTAGCAATTCTCTTATTAGAAAAAATAAACTTTAAAATAAAAACTGTTACAAGAGACAAGGAAGGACAATACATAATGATCAACGGATCGATCCAAGAAGAAGATATAGCAATTGTAAATATTTATGCACCCAACATAGGAGCACCTCAATACATAAGGCAAATACTAACAGCCATAAAAGGGGAAATCGACAGTAACACATTCATAGTGGGGGACTTGAACACCCCACTTTCACCAATGGACAGATCATCCAAAATGAAAATAAATAAGGAAACACAAGCTTTAAATGATAAATTAAACATGATGGGCTTAATTGATATTTATAGGACATTCCATCCAAAAACAAGAGAATATACATTTTTCTCAAGTGCTCATGACACATTCAACAGGATAGATCATATCTTGGGTCACAAATCAAGCCTTGGTATATTTAAGAAAACTGAAATTGTATCAAGTATCTTTTCCTACCACAACACTATGAGACTAGATATCAATTACAGGAAAAGATCTGTAAAAAATACAAACACATGGAGGCTAAACAATACACTATTTAATAACGCAGTGATCACTGAAGAAATGAAAGAGGAAATCAAAAAATACTTAGAAACAAATGACAATGGTGACACAATGACCCAAAACCTATGGGATGCAGCAAATCAGTTCTAAGAGGGAAGTTAATAGCAATACAATCCTACCTTAAAAAACAGGAAACATCTCGAATAAATAACCTACCCTTTCACCTGAAACAATTAGAGAAAGACCAAAAAAAAACCCCAAAGTTAGCAGAAGGAAAGAAATCATAAAGATCAGAGCAGAAATAAAAGTAAAAGAAATGAATGAAATGATAGCAAAGATGAATAAAACTTAAAGTTGGTTCTTTGAAAAGATAAAATTGATAAACTATTAGCCAGATGCATCAAGAAAAAAAGGGAGAAGACTCAAATCAATAGAATTAGAAATGAAAAAGGAGAAGTAACAACTGACACTGTAGAAATACAAAAGGTCATGAGAGATTACTACAAGCAACTCTATGCCAATAAAATAGACAACCTAGAAGAAATGGACAGATTCTTAGAAATGCACAACCTGCCAAGACTGAATCAGGAAGAAATAGAAAATATGAATAGACCAATCACAAGCACTGAAATTGAAACTGTGATTAAAAATCTTCCAACAAACAAAAGCCCAGGACCAGATGGCTTCACAGGCGAATTCTATCAAGCATTTAGAGAAGAACTAACACCTATCCTTCCCAAACTCTTCCAAAATATTGCAGAGGGAGGAACAATCCCAAACTCATTCTACGAAGCCACCATCACCCTGATACCAAAACCAGACAAAGATGTCACACAGAAAGAAAATTTCAGGCCAGTATCTGATGAACATAGATGCAAAAGTTCTCAACAAATTACTAGCCAACAGAATCCAACAGCACATTAAAAGGATCATACACCATGATCAAGTGGGGTTATTTCAGGAATGCAAGGATTCTTCTACATACACAAATCAATCAACGTGGTACACCATATTAACAAATTGAAGGAGAAAAACCATATGATCATCTCAGTAGATGCAGAGAAATCTTTCAACAAAATTCAGCACCCATTTATGATAAATACCATGCAGAAAGTAGGCATAGAGGGAACTTTCCTCAACATAATAAAGGCCCTATATGACAAACCCACAGCCAACATTGTCCTCAGTGGTGAAAAACTAAAACCATTTCCACTAAGGTCAGGAACAAGATAAGTTTGCCCACTCTCACCACTCTTATTCAACATAGTTTTGGAAGTTTTAGCCACAGCAATTAGAGAAGAGGAAGAAATAAAACGAATCCAAACTGGAAAAGAAGAAGTAAACCTGTCACTGTTTGAAGATGACATGATACTATACATAGAGAATCCTAAAGATGCTATCAGAAAACTACTAGAGCTAATCAATGAATTTGGTAAAGTAGCAGGATACAAAATTCATGCACAGAAATCACTGGCATTCCTCTACATTAAAGATGAAAAATCTGAAAGGGAAATTAAGAAAACACTCCTGTTTACCATTGCAACAAAAAGAAAAAAATATCTAGGAATAAACCTACCTAAGGAGACAAAAGACCTATATGCAGAAAATTATAAGACACTGATGAAAGAAATTAAAGATGATACAAATAGAGAGAGAGATATGCCATGTTCTTGGATTAAAAGAATCAATATTGTGAAAATGACTCTACTACCCAAAGCAATCTACAGATTCAATGCAATCCCTATCAAACTACCACTGGTATTTTTCACAGAACTAGAACAAAAAATTTCATAATTCTTATGGAAACACAAAAGATCCCGAATAGCCAAAGCAATCTTGAGAAGAAAAAACGGAGCTGGAGGAATCAGACTCATTGACTTCAGACTATACTACAAAGCAACAGTAATCAAGACAGTATGGTACTGGCACAAAAACAGAAAGATAGATCAATGGAACAGGATAGAAAGCCCAGAGATAAACCCACGCACATATGGACACCTTATCTTTGATAAAGGAGGCAGGAATGTACAGTGGAGAAAGGACAGCCTCTTCAATTATTGGTGCTTGGAAAACTGGACAGGTACATGTAAAAGTATGAGATTAGAACACTCCCTAACACCATACACAAAAATAAGCTCAAAATGGATTAAAGACCTAAATGTAAGGCCAGAAACTATCAAAGTCTTAGAGGAAAACATAGGCAGAACACTCTATGACATAAATCATAGCAAGATCCTTTTTGACCCACCTCCTAGAGAAATGGAAATAAAAACAAAAATAAACAAATGGGACGTAATGAAACTTCAAAGCTTTTGCACAGCAAAGGAAACCATAAACAAGACCAAAAGACAACCCTCAGAATGGGAGAAAATATTTGCAAATGAAGCAACTGACAAAGGTTTAATCTCCAAAATTTATAAGCAGCTCATGCAGCTCAATAACAAACAAACAAAAACCCAATCCAAAAATGGACAGAAGACCTAAATAGACATTTCTCCAATTCTATGACATAAATCACAGCAAGATCCTTTTTGACCCACCTCCTAGAGAAATGGAAATAAAAACAAAAATAAACAAATGGGACGTAATGAAACTTCAAAGCTTTTGCACAGCAAAGGAAACCATAAACAAGACCAAAAGACAACCCTCAGAATGGGAGAAAATATTTGCAAATGAAGCAACTGACAAAGGATTAATCTCCAAAATTTACAAGCAGCTCATGCAGCTCAATAACAAAAAAACAAACAACCCAATCCAAAAATGGGCAGAAGACCTAAATAGACATTTCTCCAAAGAAGATATACAGGTTGCCAACAAATACATGAAAGAATGCTCAACATCATTAATCATTAGAGAAATGCAAATCAAAGCTACAATGAGATATCATCTCACACTGGTCAGAATGGCCATCATCAAAAAATCTAGAAGCAATAAATGCTGGAGAGGATGTGGAGAAAAGGGAACACTCTTGCACTGCTGGTGGGAATGTGAATTGGTTCAGCCACTATGGAGAACATTATGGAGGTTCCTTAAAAAACTACAGATAGAACTACCATTTTACCCAGCAATCCCAGTACTGGGCATATACCCTGATAAAACCATAATTCAAAAAGAGTCATGTACCAAAATGTTCATTGTAGCTCTATTTACAATAGCCAGGAGATGGAAGCAACCTAAGTCTCCATCATTGGATGAATGGATAAAGACGATGTGGCACATATATACAATGGAATATTACTCAACCATAAAAAGAAATGAAATTGACTTATTTTTAGTTTGGTGGATGGACCTAGAGTCTGTCATACAGAGTGAAGTAAGTCAGAAAGAGAAAGACAAATACTGTATGCTAACACATATATATGGAATCTAAGGGAAAAAAAATGTCATGAAGAACCTAGGGGTAAGACGGGAATAAAGACACAGACCTACTAGAAAATGGACTTGAGGATATGGGGAGGGGGAAGGGTAAGCTGTGACAAAGTGAGGGAGTGGCATGGACATATATACACTACCAAACGTAAAATAGATAGCTAGTGGGAAGCAGCCCCATAGCACAGGGAAATCAGCTCAGTTCTTTGTGACCACCTAGAGGGGTATGATAGGGAGGGTGGGAGGGAGGTAAACACAAGAGGGAAGAGTTATGGGAACATATGTTATGTATAACTGGCTCCCTTTGTTATAAAGCAGAAACTAACACACCACTGTAAAACAATTATCCTCCAATAAAGATGTTAAAAAAAGAAGGAATACATACGGTATTATGTTTTTATAAAACTCTGGAAAATGCAAACTAATCCTCAGTGACAGAAAGTGAATGAGTCGTTACCTGGGAGGGCACTTTTCAGACCACTAATCTTACCAGTCTGATTAAGAGCCCAAGCAGGAACAGTTTCAGCTTCTTTTGATGTAATTAATGCAATAAACCTCTTTCCCTTTCCTAGTCATCTTTCTAATCCATGATTCTTCTGTGATCAAAAGGTCAGGAAAACACATTATTTAAATGAACAATCTAAGTATTTGTTGATTCCTCTGTCAGTGCCTCAAATGAGAGATGGGCAAAAGCTTACCATTAAGCCCCATGTCCTAAACATCAGTGGAACCAAACAACTCATTTTTGGAAATACTAGAACTTGCTTAATCTGAGTCTGTGTCTACACGCAAAATATGCAAGTGATAATAAAGACAGTCACATTAGAAAGAAGGTTAAAACATGTTTACTTTTATCTAAGAATCAACTCAAGTAGGTTTCCCAAAGATAGTGGTCCTTCATTTCACCTGGGGAGGCATTTTAAGCACTTTCATATATAACAATTAATCTGAACTTGCTCTTGTTAAAGTTGGAAAGTGGTCCCTACTTACAGATGAGGAAGCTGAGTGTCAGAAGTAAATTCTCACACAGGCCTCTGTCCATGGAGGGCATGGAATTAACGCTCAGTCATGCCAATTCTGAGTTTTGGACTTTAGTATCTCACTTCCCAATATGAAATATATTTGTTAAAATGAATGCACATTAATTCCACATGGTTTACTCTGTTTCTAAGGATTGGGTACCTGTGATATTGTAATATAATAAGAAATGTATATTTGTCTTTTCTCCCTGGTTTCTGGAACAGAGCTACTAAAATCCTTGTAATTATCTGAGTGGTAAGGGAGAGGGGAGCATGTTTTGCTATTTATAACAAACCCTTTTTAACCATATTTGAGTTTTTGCTAATAACATGACTTTTGGTGGGCCCCTAGATAACTTTAAGATGAGGGCTGCCTGCCAGCAGAAGTAACTATATGATTAGAGGATTGGAATTTTCAATCCTCCTCCCTGACCTCCTAAGAGGGGAGAAGAGCTAAAGGTTGGATTAATCACCAATGGCCAATGATCTACTCATTGTTCCTATGTGATGGATCCTCCATAAAATCCCTAAATAAAGGGGTTCAGAGAGCTTGCAGGTTGGTGAATACATCCACGTACCAGGGGAGTGGTGCACCTCAAACCCCAAGGGCACAGAAGTTCCTGTGTTCAGGCTATTTCTGGACCTCATCCTATTTACCTCTTCCGTTTGGCTGTACACTTTATCTTTCATTTTATGAATCTTTTATAATTTCCTTTATAATAAACTGGTAATCATAAGTAAAGAGTTTCCGTGAGTTCTGTAAGCTGTCATAGCAAATTAGTGAAACTGAGGAGGGTGCCAGAATTCTGAATTTGTAACACAGTTGGACAAAAGTTGTGTGTAAACTGGAGACCCATACTTGCAACTGATGTCTGAAGTGAGGCAGTTTTATGGTACTGAACCCTTAACCTATGTTATCTGCATGAACTCTAGATAGTGTCAGAATGGATAAATTTCAGGACACCCAGTTGATGTCCACAAGAATTGGACAATTGCTTGGTATAGAAAACATACATTTGGTGTCAGATGTGTTGTGAATAGCCACATAATTTTCTGGTAGTAACCTTTAAGGAACTCGAATCCCTAGTACCTTTAAGTCTATAGATATTTGATCTTTTTTTTTTTTTTTTACCTTTTTGAAACTTTTAATTTTAAAGGAATTTCAAACTTTCAGAAAAGTTGCAAAAGTAGTACAGATAAATGTCTTATTTTCCCTTTGACAACAGAGAGGAAGCTGTTGATGTGATCTCTTATCATCCTCAAATATTTCTGTTGCATTTCCTACAAACAATGATATTCTCCAAAATAACCAACATAGAACTGTCAAAATCAGGAAACTAATACTGCCTTATTACTGTTATGGAATCCACTGATGCCTATTCAAGTGTTTCCAATTGTCCCAACAATGCCCTTTTGTAAACTATTCCTATCCAGTATCATGTGTTGTTTTAGTTATAATGTGTCTTTAGTCTTCAACCTGAAAAACTTCCTTAGTTTTTCCTTGACTTGCATGAGCTTGATATTTTGAAGATTACAGGCCAGATATTTTGAATAATGTCCTTCAGTTTGGTTTTATCTGATTTTTCCTCATGAAAATATTTAGGTTATGTATTGGGGGGGCAGGGATGTCACAAAAAGAGATCTTGCATTCTTCAATTGTAGTCTGTTGGTTGGCACATTATTTCCAATTGCTCATTAATCATGATTCTCAGTTTGATCACTGATTAAGATGATGTCCTACCAGGCTTCTCCACAGTAAAGTTTCTGTACTAACTAACTAACTAACTAAATAAATAAATAAATAAGAAAGAGAATGAAAGAGTGAAACAAAAGACAGTACCACCCATGAGGGGACCCCTGTCATACAGGTGGTCCCCATAATGTTTCAGACCCTGGCAGAGATCACAAAGCAGTGCAAAGAAGGTAGTGCCAAGGTGGCTGCCAGTCAAACTTCAGGGCTTTATTCAGATGACTTTTAACCCTAAATTTAATCTTTTAATCAACTGTTAAATTTAGTGACATCTAGGACTTTCCAAAGTATTTAAGAGATTCTCTCAATCCTCTAGAAGCCAGGACGCCTGACATGAAGGTTGTTTCTGAGTCAGCACTGTCAAACCAAACATTTGCACCCTGTTTCCATTTTTCACGAGAGCCACTAAAGACCTCTTTTCCAATAAAGTTTGTCAAATTTATACTTACTTAGAAAGAAGAAAATTTCTCCTTGTTCTAGACTGGCTTTGCCAGTACTGACTTAAGCATTATATCTTTTTTTAAAGGTTTTTAAAAATACATTTATTTTTCCTCTTATATGCAGTCCATGCAAGCCATGATTTCTGTAAGATTCCATTAATTAAAAGTTTATTTAATATATAACATAGATAAACAACAAGCACCTACTGTATAGCACAGAGAACTATATTCAAAATTTTTTTTAAAAACTTTTTATCTTATATTGGAGTGTAGCTGATTAACAATGTTGTGATAGTTTCAGGTGCACAGCAAAGTGACTCAACCATACATATACACGTATCCATTCTCCCCCAGACTCCCCTCCCATCCAGGCTGCCACATAACCTTGAGCAGAGTTCCCTGTTAAGCATAATATCTTTAAAATAAAATATCAACAAAAAGACCTGAGCTGTAGGTCCCAGACTTGTCTGCCCATCTAGACATCCAGAGTCCCATATATGCAGAGTAAACTACCAAAATTGATGTAGGAAAAGAGAGTAATCAGGATGATTTCTTCTGCTCTAATCTAATCTTGACCTTACTATCCCAACCTGTGCTCAATGACATCATGCTGCTGGCTTTGGGGAGAAAGGAAAATGGAAAAGAAACGGCAAAGTGTGAGAAAATGAAATCTAGGCGTGCATTCTACCTGTTCCATCTGGCCCTGACTGAGTCTTCACTCACCCCAAAGAGGTGGCTGCAGCAAAGTCTCAGAGACTTCAGCACTGCTAGAATTGAACACCTGCTGCAGAAGACCAGACTTACTTGAATTCCTTTCAACTTCTCTTCTGCTTACGCCCCACAAGCCAGTTGTCTCTAAAACTGGGCTCAGGTGTCATCACAGGTCAATAGTGAACTCACTGTGGAAATTATTTTCCAGCAGCAACACCACCTTCTGGGAGAAAATCCTAAATATTATTGTTGATCCCAGACCTTAGTCCTCTCCTCTGCCTTTACCTGTCTAACCCTTGAATGACACCTACATTGATTTAATGCTTCAGATTATCATCCTTACCACCATCATCCCTTGCTGACTTTCTCGAGGAGGGTTTACTGCTTATTCAATGCTTCTAAGTTTGAACGGAGTGCTAAGTACCTGGCTTATTTGGCTTCAACCCCTCTTAGGAGTATAGGACTTGTTGGACCCCTTTGAGACCCCCAGCCCTCTAATCACATTTCCTGGATGATGACTGACTCATAGGTCTCCCACAGCAAAGGGGCGTGAAGAAGAGAAAAAATGGGACAGGAGGATGTGAGCTTCTGATACTGTGCATGGCAGCTGAGGAAGAGAAGGAGGAGAAATTCAGTAATTTAAACATAAAACTGATAATTCAACAAGACAACAATGGGTTGACTTCACCTTGAAGCCTCTACCTTCAGCATTAACTCTAAAAATATCCTAAGTGAGAAAAGTAGAGTTGGAAGAGTCTTTACAATTTCTGTAAATCAATCTTTTAATTTTCAGGTTTAAAGTGCAGACACCAAGATGTCTAAGTTTGAACAAGAAAACTTAGGGAGTTTGCAGAGAAGGGAGGCTTCAATTTCTGAATCCAGATTTCTTTCACTGGACCACCCCTTGTCTAAGAGCAAGAGGTGAGAAGGGTAGGAACACCGAGCTCCAGGAAAGGGAAATAGCATCAAAATGGAAGTGGTGGGAGGGCACTGAAGACAGCTTGACTTATTTGACTTTATTTACTTATTTACCTTATTCCCTAAACTCCTGCTGCTTGAAACTTCATTATTGTTACAGAAGCTGGGAGGGAGCCTGCAATCCCACGTGTTGGAGCCAGTTACATTTAGGTATCTTCATATTTCTTCTTGGCAGAAACCACATAAAAAAGGCCCCTCTGTGCCTCCAGTGCAATCGTGGAGGGGTTACTGTGGGGCATCATATGGCTTCCATCACTGCCTCCAGGCATGGGGCTCTACAGCACTCCTCTATGAAAACATTCTCAGGACATTTAGGGCTTCTCAATGGCTTAACAAGTATCTCTGTTTAAGCTAAATATGCTACTTTCATGTTAGAATTCCTTTCAACTTCTCTCTCTTCTTCCTCATTGCCTTCTCCCCACACTTACCTGCTGGAAAAGTATGCTTAGCAACCGTCATCTTTACTTTGATTAAAATGGACAGTAATATTGTTTGTAATATGTCTTAGGGCTCAAAGTTTCAGTTCATCCCTTCAAGATTACCATTCAGAAGTCATCTTTATCAGAAAAAGTAAAAAGTGTCTTCTTCCTTACTTAATTTTATCTGTTAGGGCTATTCTCAGAATCATCATGATTTAAAATACAGAGATACTTCCAGATTCAAGAACATTTAATTATTTTATTCCAAAACATCATTAGAAAACTTAGGAGGGAAAAAATATAATAAAGTTAGTTTTTTCATATTCTAGTAGAAACAAACAAAATGTTTTGCAATGTGATAAGGTCTTTAATAGGAATGTACCATTAGGAGATGCCCAGGTAGGAAAATAAGGAAATAAAGTTTCCTGAAACAAAGGAAGTCTGAGACGAGATTAGTTTCCCTAGTGGAAAAGGGGAGAAAAAATTTTCAGGTATTGATAAGTTCCATGGCGAGTGAAGGGACTTATGTGTTTGTATGAACTGAAAAGTCAGGTGTTTTGGTATAGTTTGATATAGTTTCATCCTGGAAACTTTGGTGTTTGGTACGGAGTGGTTAAGGATGAAACTGGAATGGAAATTTGGAATCAGTTTTTCTTTGCCCTCTCATTCCATATTATAGTGAGTTATTTTTGACTTGGATGTTTTTTCATGGCAATTCCTTCCAAACATGAATCATAAAAGCATAGCTTGAGAAAGGATCCATTCTACCATGATTTACAAAGAAGGGGTTTAGCTCTGATGGGAAGCAGAAATGAGGCCAGTCAATCCTACTTTTTGCATCTTTACTTGCTTTTCACTTTGCTTCCTCCACTAATTATGTTATTAATTTTTTGAAATTTATAAAAGTAATATATGTTCTCCAGTTCATGTACCTTCAGTCAATATATATACTACAGGGCTTCCTTGGTGGCACAGTCGTTGAGAATCCGCCTGCCGATGCAGGGGACACGGGTTTGTGCCCCGGTCTGGGAAGATTCCACATGCCGCAGAGAGGCTAGACCCGCGAGCCGTGGCCGCTGAGCCTGCTTGTCCGAAGCCTGTGCTCCGCAATGGGAGAGGCCACAACAGTGAGAGGCCTGCGTATGAAAAAAAAAAAAAAAAAGAAAAGAAAAAAATATATATATACTACAGATCAACCAGACTATACACTATCAGATAACCTTTATTAAACAAAATATAGTTGGCTGTCTTCCATTGTTAACAAAAAATATATACATTTTTAAAGTCATAACTCCTTGGCCTGGTATCAGCTTGGTCTGGCCTCATGGTCAGCACCTTACAACAATCCCTAGACAATCCATTTGCTTGATCCTTAATCAAGATGGGAGGGATTCCCACTGACCCCCTTTCTGCAATCTGCATTTCTTTCCAGTTTCCATTTGTTCAATCATACATTTTCCTTAATTAAACCATCTGCCTTTTTACCTCTCCAAACTTACCCATCTTTCAGGGCCAGATTAATTCCTTACATCTGGTGTGAAGTCAACCTAATTCCAGTTTGTTTAGAAATTGATTTTATGAAATTACATAGTATTTGTCTTCTACATCAATTACATTGTCATTAAAAATACATGAGAGACAGAATGACAAGTTGGAAAGGGAAATATCTTTGAAATAAGATCCATGTTTCAATCTGAACTCTTCAAATGCATGACTTCCTGTTCTTCATCTGAAAATAGAGTAATATCTTAAAATAATAAGAACCTTAAAGCATTATTGTAATTGTTAGATGAAATAAATGTGTAAGTATTTGGCATGAAATAGCCTCAATTCTCCTTTCTTCAAAATGTTTTCAAGTTTAGTATCACAATAGTATTGGTATACATAATTGTCATGCACTGCTTTGGATTCTTATTTTTCATGTATCATCTTTCAAAACATATTTTAGTGTCTTAAGGTTAATAACTGTATCTCTTGCCTAGTATCTCTATATTATCTAATTCATAATAGGTTCTAACTAAATATTATTTTTCATTATCAGTATATTTTATATGAATGCCAAATAGTTATTTGGAATAAAAGCATCATTTCTTACACACATAAAATCATATATTGATGTTTTTACTAACTGTTTGGTAGGAAATGTCAGTTAAACAAGCTCCTTTTTTCTCAAATCTTATCTCACTGTTCACATCTTTTATAAAGAGTAAAATCATTTTTTTGCACCCAAATCCGACATCCCCATTGTGGAGCCATGCTTAGGAAATATTAAAATGAAGTAGCCAGATGGCCAAATCCAGGTGTGACAGAGAGATTTGGAGAGGTTCTTATCAGAATGCAGTGAAGACCCTTCAAATTAGTCTGCTAGCACTTGGGAAATCTTCTAAAATCACTTCATATATATATTTCCCCATAAGTCTCTCTTTCTAAAGACCATCTCCATATTGGGTCAGATTATGCATATTAAGGGATCTTCAAAAGCCATGCTAAATTAAGCTGCAAGCACTACACATTACAAATGACCCACACCAATAAAGCCTCTAAGTCTCTGTGTGTGTGACTCATCAACTTCCAGAAAATCAGGTCAGAAATTACTCAGTTTAGCAATTAAGGCTCTGAAATGGAACAATAGCCATTTAGACAGAATGTTTAGTATTATCATAGGACTGCAACAAATCTTAAAGCCTGAGTCTTTTCCTCAGCTTGCATCTAAAATCTAAGCAAGATAGTTGCTGTTGTTTTTTAGATAGATCATCAGAGAACACTCTACCTCCAACCCTTGGCTTATAATGTATTATTCTGTTATCATGTTAGTTCTATATTCTTTCTGTGATTAATGCTATCAACATATATATAATTAACTAGTGAAAACAAGGATATAGTCTGAACTCTAGTCTGACGTTCAAGGTCTTTGGCAATGGGACCCCAAACATCTTTACCCCAAGCATTCATTAAATATTTATCATTAAATATTTAACTGCAGAGATTGTACCCCTACCAGTTGCTCCAAGTTGCTTAGAGTCCAGTGGAAAAGACAGATAAGTACTCAAGAAAATACAATGTCAGGGCAAACACATAGAAGATAAGATTGAAAATAATGTTAAAAAAGCCCAGAGGAAGGTGCCTAATGGGAGCTAGGGTTTTAAAGAGAATTTAAGATAAAATATCAGCCAAGCTGAATCTTGGAGGAAGAATTGGGCATAAGAGAGGGGTAAATGGTTCATATTCCAAACAAAGAGATGAACATGTGCAGAGTTAAATATACTAAATGTGTTATCTATTTTGGAAATTGCAATTAATTCAACAGAGTTAAAATATATATAACAATGTCCATTTGTCAAACAATGGAACTGTGTGTAAGATTAGCTTCCCCCAAAATAGCAACAGCAATATTTTGGACCCCATGTACTCTTCCAGAAACTTGCCTTTCTCCCGTTAAGAAAGGGAATCCATTTCCCACCCCTTGAAGCTAGGATGGTTTGTAACTAACCCATACAATGTAGAGAGAGTGACCTTACAAGACTGAGGCTAAGTCAAAAAAGGCCACAGGTTCCACTTGGCTCTCTCTTTTCCCTTGCAATCTTTCCACTGTATTGTGAGAAAGCCAAACAGAAACTTAGAAAGTCCATGAGTAAATGTTCTCACTGACTGCCCAGACTGTGTGAGTCTTCCCAGCCAACAGCCAGCATTGACCAATAGAAATGTGAGTCTGCCCTCAGATGGTTCTAAGCCTCAGCCTTTGAGCTGCCTCAGCTGATATTGACTGAGCAGAGATTATCTGTCCCTGCCCAGCTCTACAAAATTTGTACTTTATGAACAAAATAAATGGCTTTATTGGTTTAAGCCACTAAATTTGGGGGTGGTTTGCAACACAGCACTAATAACTGGCTCAGATTGGAAGATAGCTAGGTCCTACACAGTTTTAGGATCTTAGGCAATGATTTTAGAGTTTAACATGAATGTTATGGGGAATGCTTAATCAGGGAAGTGTTTTGATTCGATTTTCCTTTCAGCACAATTATTCTAGCAGCACAATAGAGACTGAATTGGAAAAAAAAAATGAAACAAGAGTCAGGGATACCTGTTAATATCATAGTTTAATAATTTAGACTAGACATATAAAGGTTTAAAACACTTCAGTAATTATGGAAATGGAAACTTGGAATAGGTATGAAATATATCATAAACAAGAAATACCAAAGGACTTGGCATCTATTGAATATACTGCAGAAGATGAGATTAATTTCCAATTTCTAATTTGTATGACAGGATGAGTGACAAAGTGATCACTCAGACAAAGAATACTAGATGAAAATCATGTTTAGTGGGGAAGGTACATGCTGAGAATAACAAGAATTTGAGGTCATGTCTAAAGTTATAATGTCAAGTGGAAATATTTGGAGGTAACCTGGATATATGATCTATAAATCAGAGTATACATTTGCAATGAAAATATAGATTTGGGAAACATTAACATAATGGTGGTAAGTGAAGTCATGGGAATGGAAAAGATTTTCCTAAGATATTTTATAAATGGAAAAGAGAGAAGATCAAAGATGATGACCTGGGAAACAGCAACAATAAAAAATGCAGAGAGAGAGAGATACAAAGGGAACCAAGAAACATCCAGAGAAGGAGGAAAGGGATCAGAAGAGAGTGTTAAGAAATCCAGGTGTACAGGTTATCTAGTACTTTGTAAACTATTACACAATGGCTTAGCAAAAACAACAATAAGAATGTATTATCTCACAATCTGTAGGTCAGGGATTTTGAAAGAGTGTAGCAAGTTAGTTTTGACTCCAGATCGTCTCATGATGTTGCTACCACGATATCATCTGGTGTTGCAGTCACTGAAAGCTTGAATAAGGCTGAAATATATGCTCCCAAGACAGTTCACATATGTGGCTATTGTCAAGAAAGCCTCAGCTTCTCACCTCATGAACTTCTTCATAAAGGAGAGGCACAATATGTCAGCTAAACTTCCTGGGAGTGGGTGATCCAAGAGAGCAAAGGAAGAAGATATAGCATCATTGTGACCTAGTCTCAGAAGTCACACATTATCATTTCTGCACAATCCTATGAGTTACACACATCAGCTCCATTCAGTGTGTGTGTGACTATGAAAAGCACAAGATGGCTCATCTTGGAGGACCGCTCCACTCCAGGGAAGGTGACTATCTAAAGAAGTGAGTGGTCTTCAGTATAAAAGAAAAATTTTATTCTACATGACCACGCATCATTTTTCCATTCCAGATAGTTTACCCACTTTCTTTAACTATACCATGAACTTTCTCTTTTTTGATCTATTGTTTATTCTAATTCTCTCAACTAAAAGTTCTTCTATTTTTCCTCTCCTTCCCTATCTACATTCTCTAAGTCCTTCTCTACTTCCAGTCCAGCTTGTTAAAAAATTCCTCCTTGTTATTCAGTCTGAGAAGCCACTGTGATCTCTTTCATCTCTGAGCCACCCTGGCATCTCACTTATCAGGCATTTATTCACAAATAGTTATTAAGCATTTTCTATATGCCAAGCCCTAATCTAGGAAGTGAGGATACAGCAATAAACAGACAAAAAAAAAGTTCCTCTTCTCATGGATCTTATATACTAATGAGACAAAGGGAAATAAATAAATAGACTCATATAATAATTAAAGCAGAAATGCATCCTATGACAAAAAATAAAGCAAAGTTATAGGGAATAGGTAGCAGTGTGTGACTTTAGGTAGGATTGCCAGAGAAGATCCCTCTGAGGAGTTAAGTTTGAGAGAATTCTAAATGAACTTAGGGAGAGAAAAGAATGTAGAAATAATAACAACAAAACAAAACTTGGTGCTGTACTTACCTATTGCTACCTAATAAGCCATCTCCAAATTTAATAAGTTAATATTTTAAAGAATCTTTTTTTTTTTTTTCCTCAGAGATCTGTAATTTCCACAGGGCTTTGTTAAAGTATCTTATCTGTGCCACACCAGTGTCAGTTCAAGCAAGTTTCCTGGGGCTGGAAAATCCATTTCCAAGATGGCTCACTCATTTAGCTGGCAAACTGGTCCTGGCTGTCAGTTGTACATTTCAGCCCGGGGCCTTAGTTCATTTCTACATGAGCCTATCAGTTGGGCTTTTGGAAAACCCTCATAGAAAGATGGCTAGGTTCCAAATTTGAGTATTTAAAGAGGGAATGTAAACTTCCTACCTCTTAAAACCCATGCCCATAAATTGGCACAGAGTCATTTTCACTGCATTCTTTTGGACAAACAGCCACAGAGGCTACCGGGATTCTAAGGGGAGTGACATATCTACTACAACTCTTTTTTTTTTTCTTGTGGTACGCAGGCCTCTCACTGTTGTGGCCTCTGCCATTGCAGAACACAGGCTCCTGACGCGCAGGCTCAAAGGCCATGGCTCATGGTCCTAGCCGCTCCGTGGCATGTGGGATCTTCCCGGACCGGGGCATGAACTCGTGTCCCCTGCATCGGCAGGCAGACTCTCAACCACTGCACCACCAGGGAAGCCCTGCAACTCATTTTTATATATTGTTATTTATCATTTCTAATCAGAAATATTTCCAGAATTAAACTGTAAATATTTTGAAGGTAGGCATTGTCTTATATTCTCTTTAAATGAGCACTGAAATAGCTTGGAAATAATATAAGAAACACTTGTTTAAATAAATACAAGAGCATTATAAGGTCAAAGGGATATATACATCAAACATGTGAACATTCTTAAAAGTATTTATTCATATCTTATTCCAGCTCCACCTTATGGACAAATATGGGAGCATAGCACTTGACAAGCAGTTCATCACTTAACAAGGTTAGATTCCAATTACACACAAAGGCATAATAAATAGGGAATTAAAGACTGGAGATTGTATTAGGACACATGCAAGGCATCATTTAGAATTAGTTACAATATGGCAGTATTTAGAATATAAATTAATGTCAACTGAGCCAGCAAGTATCAATTATGTGTCTGGGTGTCCTGAAACAGGTTGAGGGGAGGCCAGGATTTGCACTGAGGTTGGAGATAGTGAAATGACGAGGCTAGCAGACCAGCGATGCTTTCATGGAATTTACTTTCTGTTGAATTTAAGATCATAAGAAATAAATAAAAATAAGTAACAAAATGCCAGCCAGAGATAAGGTACCATGAAGCACAGGTTATTGGTTAGGCAGAGTGAAAAATACTGGTAGGTTGTTAGGACTTGATGTAAGGGAAATTTTTACTGTGGAAGAGAGACAATGGTTAAGGAAATGGAAATGAGGTCAAGGAAGACGAATTTTGAAAGTGTTATAGCTTGTCCAGAGAGTACCCTATTCAGGTTATGTTGGGTAAAGAAAAATAGGTATTTTTCAAAGGGAAATTTTAGTTATATAATCATAAAATATATCTCCTGAATCTGTCTTTATTTTTATTTTAAGCAAAAGATTCTTGACCTATGTTTTCTCAAAGTAGCACTGTACTTGGATTCTTGAACTAAACAACATTTAAGGCTCCTTTAGCTTTAAATGTGTAATTGTGAGATTTGGGTTCAAGTCCTGATTATGATGAGATTTCTTTGAGATATTGGTAAAAATCCTTTAATTAGTTGGTTTATAATTTTTGATCTGTAAGGTAGAAATTATAATAGAATCCTATCTCAGAGAGTGGGGTAAGAAACAGATCAGTTAAACAATGTGACTATTCTAGTAATCAACACTTTCTCTAGTCTTTCAGATTCATCTTCCCCAACAAGTCACTTGTATGCTAAGGCTGAGGATGAAATTAAGTGTACTAAGTCAGAATTCCCATGCCAGTCAGGGTTCTCCCTAGGTTGACTCAACCCTACCTATGTAACCTATAGTCTCAAATTAAATATTCCATTGTCCCTAGGCATCCTATGCATATGTGATGATGCCCTTTTTGAATCTAAAATGTTATACTATACAATTTAATTCTTAAATATAGGCAGTTGAAAAAGTTAAGATTGAAAATGTCCATAGAGATCTTTGTCATTATTTCCCTATATTTTACAAATTAAAAAAACAAACAAACAAACAACAAACAAACAAAGGTAACAAAAGAAGAGAAGCTCAGAGATACTGAGTCATCCAAGGCCAGAAGACTAGAATTTAAATCTCCTAATTTCAGGAACGGTGCTTTTTCTATTATAATATGCTGTTGATCTGTATTTCCTGCTAGGATTGTATGTAAATTCTTTCAAATAAAATTTAAAAAGTAAAGTAAATTAAAATAAAATACAATATTTAACTAATTGCTATTTGACCTTTTATTTTAGAAACAATTTGTGACAAAATTATGGTGATGATGCTGCAATATTAAACATGTATACCTTATGGCAGCACCTACTGCTTCACTGCCTCCTCTTCAAATTGACCTCAAATAATACTGGCTATCCTGTTTTTTACACACCAGCATGAATATAAGCTGTCGGAATGTGATACTGGGGAAAAAAATATTTGCACTGGGCTTCCCTGGTGGCGTAGTTGTTAAGAATCCACCAGCCAATGCAGGCAACCTGGGTTCAAGCCCTGGTCCAGGAAGATCCCCCATGCTGTTGAGCGACAAAGCCCTTGCACCACAACTACTGAGCCTGCTCTCTAGAGCCCATGAGCCACAACTGCTGAGCCTACGTGCCACAATTACTGAAGCCCATGCGCCTAGAGCCTGTGCTCTGCAACAAGACAAGCCACCACACACCGCAACGAAGAGTAGCCACCACTCACCACAACTAAAGAAAACCCACATGCAGCCAGGAAAACCCAATGCAGCCAAAAATAAATAAATAAAATAAATTAATTAAAAAATATATATATTTGCACCATTGTAAAGCAGTTTCTTTGAGACAGTAAACAAAGTATATTCTAGGGCTGGACATTTTCCTGGAAAACCCACAGCTACATTACCCTAGTGGCTATGTGTTTGATCTTCCCTACAATCTTTTAGTCTTCCAAAAGAAAATATTTATTATTTCATTTTGAATGAATCTCTGTCCCAAGTTGTGTATTAATATTTTCCTTAGTCGATGAGGATGTGTGTCTGATGAACATAAGCCTGCTGAGTGGGCAGGTAAGCTAGGAAGAAGGAAAACTCAGGGGAATTTTATTCCTGCAAATGATCTTCCAGATACTAAAGAAACCAACAACTAAAGATGTAAGTCTTACTAAACTTACCTAAAGATAGTATGCTCTCTCAAATCTGCTCCTGCTTGAGGTGCTCATTTCATCATGGCACATTTACAGGCAAAATCATAGAGTGCTTGAGTTTAAAAATAAATTCTCAACCATGTGAATATTAATGGAGAGTCAGGGATATGTTTTATAACAGCTCACGTCCCCCTGTGGACAGGTAACCTCATTGATGCTGGCATTTCCATTTGCAATGATTGAATTTATATATTATTTTTAATCATGTTTTAACACACTTTCTCTTGTCTTCCCTCCCTGAACATCTGCCATTTTGAAAGTCTCTCCTAAAAAAATAAAATAAAATGAAATAGAGTATCAGACCTAGAAGTTATGCTAAACGTGACCTAATCATTCTTTATTGTTATTTTTGTTTAACAGATTAAGATATTAAGGGCTGGAAAAGCCACCTAGCCATGCAAAGTCCCATGGCCAAATAGAGCAGAGGTAGAACTAAAAGTCAGACTTCCAGGCCAAGTGCTCCAGCTTTTAAGACAAACTGGAACTTCTTACAGCTTGTCACTCAGTTTAATTCAGCTTACTTGCCCTTCTAGTCACTCTTACTCTAAATAAATTATATTCCACCTTTTCAATCAATATTTAATATTTAGAATTATATGCCAGACAAGGGAGTTATACCAGTGGACTAATAGGCATGATCCCTGTTCCACAATTAGTAAGATTTCACTTTCTGTGTCCTCTATGAAGATCAAAGAGCAGATTCCATGCTTTCCTGAGACACTCAGGTTCATTCAGCTGCCCCCATTCACCTTGTTTCTTGTTGTTTCTCCATCACTAGAAGGCCCACCTATTGCCTAACCTGCTCAGACACTAACTCAACCTCTCTTTCTGTCATTTATACAACCGTCCATTGATGGCAGTTGCTGGCAGATTCTTTTGCTCAAGGTATTTCAGTATAGAAAAATTAAAAGCATGGAAGAGTGCCTTGAGCAATAGTGGCTGCTGTTAAAGTGCTTTGGCAGTTTGTCAAGATTTAGCCACCTGCCTGGAAGAAGTTTTACTCACCAGCAAATTCTCCTCTCTGGCACCTCCCTGCCTCCCTTGTCCAAAACTCATCAACAGTGGATCATTTCTGTATTTTTTCATTATGATCTTCATGGAAGTCAAAGATGTTTGATTCAAAAAACTACTATGGCAGAAAAATAGACTTTTTTAAATCTCCAATTTATTTTCTTCCAGATGACTGCTTTCCAGTGTTCCTCCAAACTCAGCATCATCCGTTGCCAGAGCACCTGATGGTTATGTAAGGACAAATCCAAGTGCAAACAGAGTCAGCTTTTCTAATTCTCCTGTTTCCCAGTGGAGGCAAAAATATAAATAAATAATACTAAAACCACACTGACAGAAAACAATTAAACTAAATCTCAAGATACTGGAAAGAAATAATTTTGAATAATGCTGAAAAATCCTCCCATCTTGCTAAACCCCATGCAAGCATTTTATTTCTTTGAAAAAAAATTACAGAGGAGAAGTCTCTTTGTAAAGTTGTAGATACTTGGAGGAAACTGTATGAAATTTCAAAGGAAAGGGAAGATGTAGTTTGAATCCTGCAACTCTTGGGTTTTATTAAGAGGGAGGTAAACAATGGATTCCAGGGTCGGAGAGAAGTGAAAGTAAACATTTTAGAGTTGGACCATTCTGTAACCCTGGAAAATTAATTTGCGCTGCGTAGAACACAACAAACGCTCTATGCCAATGTCTCTGTACTTAGAGCATCAGTTCATTAGTACTGCCGTACAAGCTGTACCAGCTCCTCATTGGGTTATCTACGCACTTATACTCATGGCCATGGTCTCACTGAGACTAATTTCACAGAGATACGAAAGAGGAACAATAAGAAAGGTATAGTCTGAAAAGTAAGTTTTGTGGCTTATGCCAGGAATCAAAGAAGGCAAGGGTGACATTGGAAATCAGACCAGAAAAGTGAAGAAAATAATATTTTGCTTCCTTAAATGTTTACTTTTAATGGTAATTTTTACCTTGAGATTGTAAATTCCCTGAGAGAAGGGAGTACACAATGTGCCCATTTCATAATTCTCAGGTAAGAAGATTGGCAACTTCCATGCCCAATACCTGGATGGTGGATCACACTTTTCAGTGTCACAAACAAAAGGGCAGAAGTAGAAGGAAGCAAATGGATCCAAGAAGAAAACTCCCTTGTTCTACAGGAGAAACCTGACCTCCATGCACAAGGTTGGGTTTGTGGCAAAGCAAGGACGGGTACATTATTTTGAGCTTCATGCTTGTCCAGTGCTAGTTTGACTCTTGTCTCTGCTGATGGGCTATACTTGACACTACTCAAGCCACATGCTGAATTTTACTAGATAGTTTGCTATTGAACATGTTTCCCTTTCTGTTCCTGCTTTTTCAAATCCTATTCATCTTTTAAAATCCAGAAGAAACCCCATGTCCTTCCTCAGTAATTCCACCATCCAACCTCTCCATTCCAGCCATTCTTCACCTAAAGCTAGAGATTGTCTGTACCTCCCTAATAGATACTGTCGCTGCAGAAATCCTCATTACCCACTGCTGGTGCCACAAGAGATTGGCTTCCCTTACATTTTCCTTTTCTCTGAACTTTTATCTTTGCCTCGGAATCCCTCCTTATTCTTGCTGTGATTAGAAAACATTTTTAAATATTAAGAAAACATTGTCTTTTATTTGTCTTCCTTATTGCCTCTTTTTCCTTCCCTTCATTGAACTACTTCTCTGATTCTGTTGTTACCATCCTCATGGTGGAAGGATGGAGCAGCCTACAGGTATTTCTAATTTTTTTTTTTCTCAAAAGGTTAAATTTTTCAGAGAAGGTAGAATGTTTTCAAAGATCAAGTGAAAGAAGTGAAAGAAGCACTGAGAAGAAATGTGAAAACAGAATGTGGGGAAAGAAAATTCTGGAAATTCCACAGCAAGGAGGCGCTGGTCCTTAAAACTGGACAGCATTGGGCTTCCCTGGTGGCGCAGTGGTTGGGAGTCCGCCTGCCAATGCAGGGGACGCGGGTTCGTGCCCCGGTCTGGGAAGATCCCACGTGCCTCAGAGCGGCTGGGCCCGTGAGCCATGGCCGCTGAGCCTGCGTGTCCGGAGCCTGTGCTCCGCAACGGGAGAGGCCACAGCAGTGAGAGGCCCATGTACCGCAAAAAAAAAAAAAAAAACTGGACAGCATTGCTGGTTAATGGCAAGATCCTCCAACTGGAATGGCAGAAGAGTTGGTGAGTTCTGGGCACAGGGTTCTCAGGCTTAATCAAAATTCCCAAGTCCCAAGCATGAGTCTGAGATAGCATAGAGCCTGGGAGTCTGAAGATGTCATGTACCCAGGAATTATGGACGTGTCAGAGGTAACCTATATAGATAGATGATGGGGTGTCAGCATCTTCCCAAATCTTCAACCTATACATAACATCCTAGAATCCTATATCACCTTAGGGAAATTCCAAGAACAACTAAACTAAACTTCCAAATACTTGGTAGGATGGGAAATCATATCTAGAAATAAAATTGAGTTACAGAGAAATAAGGAAAAGGTATTTCTTACACACCTGAGATGAGACTCTAAAATTCATCCCGCTACCTCACCTTGCTAGATTTAGAATCAATTCAGACTGTAGGGGCTAAACTAACTGTGATGGATGATTAGGAAAAAAAGGGAGGTTGGAAGGAAGTAACATCCCCTTAACAAGGCCTTTCTTAGCAGTAGTATTCTACTGGTCTTCTCAGCAGCATTCTTGGTCCTCATCCCTTTGAAGAACGTGTCACCACCTCATCACCTATGAAGCCCTGTGGTCTTGGGCAGTGCCCCAGTTTTCTCATCTGTACACAAGGGATAATAATTGTCCTACTTTTTAGGAAGATTAAATTAATTAATACATGCAAATTACCTAAAACATTACTTGTCACATAGTATATGATCAATAAATTGAGTTATTTTTATATTGTGTTATCCTCTCAATTCTCTCCTTTCCTAGATTAGAATGACGTGACTGGTCTTGTTCTTTGAAATGGAAATGATTATGCATAGATATTGGCTTTGTGTCTAAGATCTAATCTACAACATGAAAACGGACACTGAGGGAAGAGGAGATATGTATAGAAGTAGAAAGGGAAAGAGCCTTTCCTTCTGTGTCTTCCTTGCATTCACATAAGAGTTAAAAGAAAAAAAAAAAAAAAAGGCAAACAAATCTTAAAAATTCTTAAAAGAAGTATGCAATCCCTTCAGGGATAAAAGGAGAGAAAAATTGTGAGACCAATTCTGGAGGACAGCCAGAATAGAAACCCATCCTTTCCTTGGGGGACATAAATGAAAAACAACTTCGCAACCAGGAGCCAGTCAGGCCAAGCCATGCCCTCAGGGATTAATATAGACCAGTAGCCAATGTTTCTCAGGACTCCTCACCACCATGCTCTTACACCTCCCCTCTGGGACTCAGCACTTACTTCTATATACATGTCTGCAGGTCCTGCCCTGCTGAATTGTTGAGTGAAAATGACAGGGGCCCAGAGGACTTGCAGCTAATATAACTCCCCTTCCAACACAGCAGCAGAGTCCCACTCCTGGAGATGCAAATTTAAATTCTGAATGCATTATGCCATAGAAACATTGTTATGCTTTGCATTTAGTTTCCATAGTGTTATTAGGACATTACTGTAGTTCAGCTACATTATGACTTAAATAGGCTTTTGTGAGTGGATTGGGAACTAAAACACCATGTCTAAAACACTTTTCTGTGGGAAAAATGCCTCCCAACTTCAAAAATGGACTTGTAAATCAAACTTCTTTTCAATATATGGGAAGGAGACTATTGGCAATAGTGTGTGTTACATTTTTATTTGAATGTGTCTTATATTACAAACTCAACCTACAATACTAAAAGGCAGATTTCTCTAGAGTTTCCTTAAAACACTCAACCTATACACGTATCCAACATAGTACTTTTTACATAGATGTTCAATTAATATTGGTTGAAACTGACTTCTTAGGCCCGCCAGAGCTGGCTTTTCTCAGCAACTGCTCTTTGGATCACCAAAGCAAATTTACTTGTTAACTAATTTGTTTTGATTGAAGTTTCTTTTTCCCAAAAGTTATGCTCTGTATTTCTAATACCCAAATGGAAACAAACAAATGGACACAAAAAGTCTGTGTACCATATTTGGAACTACTTGCTTACATCAAAACAAATGTCATGGGCTTCCCTGGTGGCGCAGTGGTTGAGCGTCCGCCTGCCTATGCAGGAGACACGGGTTTGTGTCCCGGTCCGGGAAGATCTCACATGCTGTGAAGCAGCTGGGCCCGCGAGCCATGGCCGCTGAGCCTGCGTGTCCGGAGCCTGTGCTCCGCAACAGGATAGGCCACAACGGTGACAGGCCCGCGTACCGCAAAAAAAAAAGAAAAATGTCACATCAAGTCCTGTGTAATCTAAGCACTGGCTGGTATAACAGACCACTAGGAATTACCTCTAATGATATTTCATTTCCTGTTCTTTTTCACAAGAGCAAAATCATCATGGAGGTCACTTTAGGCAAACCTGTTTGCTTTTCCCTGTTCAGTGTTTGTCTGCACGATTGAGACCCAACCTCACCTCATTTCCTCTGCTCAACACCACCTCTCCCCCTCACGCTTCCCCTCCTCTTCTTCCTTTCTTTATTCTTTTCCCCCCTTTGAAAACTCTAATGACTAGAATAAACCAAAATGTCAACATTTGCAATTCTGGTGCTTCATTTAAGCAATAAAAATAGTAATTAAAAGGGTAAAACCTTAGAGAGATTTCTTCATTTTATATGGTTTGCCAGCGATGATACACACTCAGAAAAGCCAGTAAAAGAATTAATTAGAAACAGCCAAAGCTCGACAAGCTCTGCAAGTTAATGAAGCAGAGAGGAAAATGTCATCTCTGAGACCTAGAGCTGCACTGGCTTGGATAATATCCACTCCTGTCTTACTCTCCTAACTAAACCTCTTTTAATCTCTCCTTGAGAAATCAATGCTAATGACATGGATTTACCAAGAAATGACAGCAGCATAATACGCCGAGAACTGCTCCTGTTTAATGTAACTTAGTTCTGATGGGAACACTCAGAGTTTCATTCTGACAGCAAGTTGTTGTTTTTCAGTCTCCTTATGGGACTCAAAATACTGGAAGAGCTTCATTATATTTTATTTTGAGTCTTTTCATTGTGAGTTTTTTTTTTTTTTTTTTTATATTGCTCCCTTTATCTCTCTTTACAAAGCAGATTTCTTTTCTCTGGCCATAAGATTCCCACCCCTGCCATGCCCATCCACATTTTACGTACCAATCTTATTTCCTTTGTCTTTTTTCAGAATGGTTCTCTTATGGCCACAGGTGGCATTGTTGTGTGCACAGGTTTTTCCCCATGTCTCCGGTACAAAAGGTAATTTATGTACATACATCTACTTATTTGTGTTTCTATTTAATTTGCCTATTTGTGTGGTTGCTGTGGTCAACACAGGATATTTCAATAATATGTCTAGAATGCACAATTCACATAAATGTAAGAAATATCATTTTATTATTAAAAAATAAATGTAATAGTCATACTATATAACAGTTCTGTTCTTAAGCATATTGTAGTAACAGAGATACATTCCACAGGGTATTTATTGCACCTGTAAAGATTTAGAGTCATAAAGGAGTGAATGTGTCTGTTTTCCCACTTACTATATCTAGTAATGACCTTGGGAAGGAAATTCAATTCTTCTGAAGTTTTTCTTAATTTATTTTTTTACTCTGTAAGGAGATGTAAATAAAGTATCTATCATATATTTCCCTGTCTGTAAGAAGTAATGAGGAAATGTAAAGTGCCTGGCACATATGTGGTCCCCAATAACCCTCCTCCCTTCCTTGTTTCCTTCTCTGTCTAATTTCTTCCTTTGGAGTTATCAAAATATATTGTACCTCATTTTTGCATGCGAGTCCATCAGTCTTTTAAACATAGCCACTGTGGTCACAAAGGCTTTTTTCCTTGGGATAAACATCTCAGTAGAACTGTCAAGCCTCCCTCAAATGACAGAGATAATTTGAAGCTCCCCAAGTGAAAAATGAGTTGTATAGATGGATTAATTAGTGTAAAATACAGTGTTTATTTCTGTGGCCTTTCTAAGGATATTGTTAGGAGTAGGTTCAGCTTTGAGGGACCTAAAGCTTACACAATTCTCTTTTAATACAAAGAACACAGAAATGGATACAAAGACATGGAGGAGTCATGAAGCTCAAGTTTCATTTAGTTTCACAAAAAAGGACAAATAACAAGATTCCTCTCACATACACACCACATCCTACCACCTAACAAGGGTCATTCAGGGAACCCCTAAAATTTAGTTGAAATTTGGAGGCTGGTGAGGAGGGAGAAAGAGGCAGGGGTGTTCCTAAATGTACTGAGATAAAATTTCTGCTTTTTAAACAGGAATCAGTTTGGTTATAGAAAAAAAAAAAAAAAAGTAAAGCAGAAAGCTCCATTTCTAGAGCAACAGAATATGTGACTATATAACCAGAGATTCATGACTGCATAAATAATTTCAGATAGTATGGTATGGATGGAAAACTTCTAGAGAAACTGTGAGTTTGGGAGAATGTGACTTTAGATACTGTGATCAGAGAGATGAATGTTGAGGCTGTTAAAGCGTGAGAAGAGTTGACGATGCCAAGAAGCAGGAAAAGGAAAGACCCAGCAGAGAGAACATCTAGCACAGAGCCTGGTAGCCTGGAAGCCTGGAAAAACTCTGGAATATGAAAAGAAAAAGAAAAGAAAAGAAAAAGACTAAAGGTATCAGATGAATCTGGAATGACTGTGTCTCACTTATTTATCAAAATAAAAATTACAACAAAAGTATCATAAGGCAAACATGTCCTTTGTTATATTCACTCTTTCATTGAATCCACTAGAGTCCCATATATGTATTGTTAGCCTTTCTATCAGAAAGTAAGTTAGGAGAAAAACTGGTAGTAGATTTTGGAATCATGTACACAATTTTATTCATAGTGAATACAATGATCACCTAAAGCTTACAAACTCTTAAACTCTAAACTAATTGATTATCCCAATAGATAATTTAAATAAACTCATTGATAATAGTTGTAATATTTTTCAATATTCCTCACAAAATTGGAACCTAGGAATTGTTGGTGGGCATCAGTGTTGCTTAGTTTCTCTCAGCCTTTAAGTAGCACATCCCTCCATAGGTAATGTAGCCTTAAATTCAAAGTTCAAATGCCCGAGTTCCTTTAGGAGCTTGCACAAGGCTGGGTCCTCTTTAAAATACACTTGTAGTTAAGTTGTATCAGCCAAATTTGGAATATGGGGTTTGACTCCTCTCCTAGAACATCAAAAAGCAAGAGCAGATGAGTTGAAAGGATGGATATTGGTTTTACTCTGGAAAAATTTAAAGAGCTCAGCAGGCAGCAGCATAAACATCATGTTTCAGAGATCCTTTGCCATCTATGAGTCTCATGCTTCCTTTGTATGTTATTATGTTGTTGTTACTTAGCAGTTATCTAGCCAAGGACTTTATTTCCCAACGTCCCACTTCCACTTACTGGATTGAGAAAGGGTTGAGAGGTCTTCATCAATAAAGTGTTAGCATAGGTGACATCACTTATGAAGCAATTTAAATAGCCAATTTGTTTTCTCTGCCCTAATGTATTGCATAATGGAGCCACACTGGATAGTTCCATGAGAAAGTAGTAAATGTATATTGTTTTAAGCTGCTAAAATTCTGGGGTTTGTTTGTTATAGCATCTTGTATTAACCAACTAATACATGGTATCTTCAAAATTCTTGAGCTATAGCAAACTGAGTTAATTATGTATCCTACTGCAGGGGTGAAATTAAATTTAATAGTTTTGTTTTGCTTGGTCTTTGTTTTATCTTCTTGCATGAAAGAAGATCTTCTGGAGATGGCTAAAAGTGTTTCTCCTGAAAGGTAGGTGTGGAGTTTATTGAAATTGTAGCAGAACAAACTTGACTCCATATTGATTCTATTCCTTTAGTTCTAACCTTTGTACTCTGTTCCTGTGCTTAGGCATGCTGGCTCTGCACCTTTTGTAAAAGACTGTTTCCTATAGCCTGAAATATATGAGGTAGCCCATTCTCAAGGCTCTAGCTTTTAAACATTTTCCTATTCATATAAAGATAAAAAGTTTCAGGACAAAGAATAAAATTTGTCTCTTTGGAAGTTTATAAAAACTTTGTTACCAGACCTACATGGACAACTGCAGGAACAAAGGATTCCAGCAGGAAGAAGTTTGCAACAACCAGCCATACCCCCTCCCCATTTAATATAAATGAAGCCTGAATTCTAACTCTGGTAAGATGGTTCTTTGGGACAGTAATTGAGCATCTTCTCAGTCTGCTGGCTTTCTGAGTAAAGTTACTATTTCTTGCTCCAACAACTTGTCTCTCAATTTATCAGTCTGTTATTCTGCAAGCAGTATGAGCTTGGATTCGGTAACAAAATGATTTTAGAAGATATTCTTAGAGAAGTAAATTATCCCAAATTCAAATTCATTCATCCGATAGGACAAGAGAGTGCATCACAGTACAAGGAGTGTAGGAGAAAAGGATGACAATTCTTGGTCTGTTATGTGGTTGATAGTAGACCTGAAGTGAATTGGGTCTTTTGGGCCTGGCTATGCCCTGGAAGATACAGAAATGAAAATATGAACTATCTAAAGAAAAGATTAGAACTCTCTAATTGCTGCAGCTAATGCAGAGAATTTGGTTGAGTTTAGCATGAGTAGGACTGTCCTCCCTGCAAAGCCATGTCAGCCTTAATGTGATATCAGCAGTGGCCCAGCACGAGCAGGCAGATTGTGTGTTATCATTTTTTAGCAGCAATACCATGTCACAACAAGAAATTCTGGCTATAGTGGACTGATCAGATCCCAACTCTTTTCGAATTATAAACTGAAAACTGAACACAGCCCCCTTTTAGGACTACGTGTAGCCCTGAGTGTTGTTCAATAGTCAAGAGGGAGACACTGGTTGTTCTGTCAGTAAAGTAGTTGGGGAATCGAACTATCCACATATATCTCTTTTATAAATAAAATGTGGGAAAAATCTTTAAGATTATATATATTTGAAGATTTTTCAACATGTAATATTCCTAATATTTGTATAACTTCTTATAATTTATAAAGGATTTTCACAAGCTTTATTTTATTTGACCTTCTTAGCAACTCAATAAGGTAGATATTATCACCTCAATTTTATTGATAAGAAAACTGTGGTTCATGGAGTTAAAGCAACTTGCTGAAGATTACACTAATATTAAGTGGTGAAGGCAAGTTCAAATACTGGATTTTATCTAACCTGCAATCTTAAACGTTTACCTCAAAACTGTGATGTAACCAACTGTAATCTAGATAAATAATGTATCAAAATTTGCTCTTAAGTCTTTTGGCTGTTGCCTTATAGCTGTCTCTGTAGTTTCTTTTCTCCACGATCTCTGTTGATTCCTTGCAAAGAAGAGGCTACAGACAGCTTCACTCTTCTTTCCTGCTTCATTTATTCCTTTCCAAAATCTGGCTGACATCGAACAGCACTGATTTAAGAATCTTAAGGAAAATGAAAAGTAGCTTCTACATACACTCATACACCCAGAGACACTTGATTTAATACAAAATACGTTCATTGTTTGAATTTTACATTAATAAATGATTGACAATTTTGTACCCTTGAATAAATTCAAAAGAAACACCACCTAAATATTCATGTACAGCTTCTATTATGATAGATTCAGATAATGTTCACAGAGCTGAGCATAGTGGCAGAGGGGAAAGAAAGCAAAAAGAATTTGTTTTACGTCACATAGTTTCTTTGTACCCCTTCCTGAAGGCAGAAATTAAACACTCACAGTAGTTTTGTGCCATTGGACCCTAAAAACTCAACAATACTTTGCATTATTTAAGTTTACTTCTTCAGCGGCTTAGCCACTACCCCTCCATTCTGATATTTTCCACACAGGGATTACTTTCTATTTTCTTCACAAATTAAATAGCTAAATGTTATGTATTTTCCCATGTGACATGGGTGACCCATGCTCTGGGTGAGAGAACCAGAACATATAAAGAAAAGTCAGATTTCAACTATGCCAAAGGGCCAATGGGCATATTTTTCTGCATATTGAAAAAAAAAAAAAAAGAAAGAAACTTTTATTCCATACCAGCATCAGAGCATTGTCCCCATGCACTAATTTTCTCAAATAGTGACCCTTTGGGAAATGATGGTCATGAAACTAATTTACGAAAGCATGAGGTAAATATTAAAATAGAAATACTGAAAGTTTTAGGCTCCTGCAGGTTCTAAGAAACGTGGAGTAAATATTTACCTTGACTTTTCTGCCATGGAATTACTTTGTGAATCCCACCATGAAGAAAATGAATTTTTTCCAGTTATTCTCAATAGCATTTCTCTCAGGGTGATCGTTGCCTTTTCTCTTTCACACTCTAATGTTATATTGAAATGCTGTGAGTGTGCTCACATACTGTTGTGAATTCAAAAGGGTACTTATGCCAAAAAACAAAAGACATTTCTTTCCCTATGGCTTTCACCACCCTTACTTGGCTAGCTAATAAATTGGTTATTTATGAAGTCTTTAACATAAGAAAAATAAAAATGTGGAGATTTGTGTGATGGGGGTTGGGGAGAAGTCTTGGTTTAATAAAATGAATATTTTCTTCTGAGTCTATAGGACAACAACCCCATCAACTGCAGAGTGAAAAGTCCAAGTTTGTCTGACTGCTTTGTCTGTGTCTGTAAGTTACCAGACACAGGGGTTAATGGATTTTTCACACTGAATTGATTGGTTGTCTTGAAGTTAGGGGCAGCAGTGTACTATCTTTGGATATTTGATCATCTTGCTCATATATTCATCTTTTACACCTCTGCCCAGAAATGTATAGGATTGTGGGTGTACTGTGTATTTGTTTATGTGAACAACATTTCATCTGGGGTGTGTGTGTGTATGTGTGTGTGTGTGTGTATTTACCTTTCTGTTGACCTTTTCACTTTGTTCCTGATACTCCATGGTTCCTTAAGCTGAGTTCCCCATAGAAATGACTTATTGAGGCGGTTCAAAGAAATGATCACTTTCTAACCAAATGAAGCATGTAACAACACTGCTTCTCTATTTAAGCCAGTCAGTTATTAGAATATAATTTATCCAGATATGCATCTCTCTCTTTTCTGCAGAGAGAAAAGAAAATTTCTCCAGAAAATTAACTCTCTTCAGATAATCCCTTCTTCAATCATGCACACTTTTTAGCTTCTTATCTTATAGACATCTACTGTTAAGAACCAAACTTGGGTTCTTAACCCAAAGCTTGGGTCCACTTGCCCAAGTGCAGTAAGACCAATCTACTGACACAGGGTTGTGGTGAAGGAAAGTGCAGGATTTATTGCAGGGTGCCAAGTAAGGAGTCCAGGCAACTAGTGCTTTAAAGGCCCAAACTCCCTGAAGGCTTTCAAGGAAATGTTTTAAAGTGAGGGTAAAGGAGGGGGGTTGTGGGATGTGTGATCAGCTCATGGATATTCTTCTGATCGGTTGGTGGTAAGGTAATTGGGACTCAACATCATCAACCATCTGGTTCCAATCGGTCTGAGGTCTATGTGCTTGTGGGCAGCATACAGTTAACTTCTTCCATCTGTGGAGTTTTCAGTGCCTGCAAAACAGCTCAAAGGACATGGTTCAGAATATTATCTGTAGTACTTGAGGAGGAAATAAAAGTCCTTGACTTTGTTTAATGACTGTTTTCCTTTCTTTCTGCATTTTCTCACTTCTCTAATTAATTTATTCTTTGACTAAAGTTTTTCTACAGACAAAAGGCAGGCGGGGGACAGGGAGGGGTGTGATCTGTTCTGGGAAGGCTCCTTAGAGTTCTGCTAGGTTACACTGTCAGCACTGAAATGAATCAAATAACCTAATACAGACAAGTTTCTTGATGCAACTGTCCTTACTCTTTGCCTAGTATCCCTCTCATGTCTCAGAGCAAAACAACATGGCATTTAACTCCATGACCAAAAAAATCTTTTCACAAAATATTTCAGTGGTTTTAATCTTAGTAAATCCAATAAATTTGTTTTTAGTGTCTTTATTATATCATTTGGCATTGTTGACAACTCCCTTTCTCTTGAAAGATTTTTCTACATTTGGCATCTATGTCTCTAAACTGTACTTATTATTTTTTTTCCCTCTATCTCTCTGGCTTCTACTTTTCAATGTCCTTTATTTTCTCTATTCACCTGCTTGTTGTTTGTATGATATATTCCCTCAGGGGTTTTTTCTCCCCTCTCCCCATGGAAAACATCAATTCTACTTCCATTGATTCAGTTATTACCTTTCTTACTTTCTAAATGTCTCTCCTGAAGTCTAATCACATATATATCCAACCTCCAACGAAACCTATCCACATGAATATTCTATGACACTTCAAACTCTACGCAGTCTTGATGGAAAGCACTATATTTTCCTCCTTTTTTTTCTCACATATGTTAAGGACTAAATGCTTGTGTCCCCCAAAATTCATTTATTGAAACCCTACCCCCCTACATGATGATATTACAGTGTGTGGCCTTTGGGAGGTATCAGGATTAGATGGAGTCGTGAGTGGAACCCTCATGAGGGAGATTAGTGCTCTTATAAGAGTCATGAAAGACCTAGCTTCCCCAGCCTGAAAGAAGGTGCTCACCAGAACTTGACCATACTAGTACACTGATCTTGGACATCCCACTTTCAGAACTATAAGAAATAAATTTCTGTTGTTTGTAAGCTACCTAGTCTATGGTACTTTGTTATAGAATCCCAAGAAGACCAAGATACAATCCCACTGACTGGCCCTTTTATCCCCCCACACTTACTGCTTCTTGACTGCTTCTTGACTATTCATCTCTAAGACCCAGCTTACATATCACTTCCTCTAGGAAGACTCTTCTGATTTATCTAGATGAGTACTCCTGTATAGGGACCCCGTAACTCTGTGTTGACAAGGTTTATTTACTTGCCTGTTTCCTCAACTGAGATGTAAGTTCAAGAAGGAAGGCCCAGTGCCCCACAAAAAACTTGGCATAAAATAAACATGTATTTACACAGAAAAAAAATCTGTGTAAATGAATGAATCCTTAAAAAGTTTTTATGATCCAATTGTTTATCTATAAATACCCCTAATATACAGGCCAGGAAACTGAGGCTTACTATGGACAAGCTGTGACTTACTACTATATCTTTTGTGGGTGTCTTATTATATTACCCTTTATCTCTTAATGTAGTACGTAGCTTATAAACAAAATAAATGTATCTCCTTTGAAGTGATAGACTACTTTGAATCAAGTAAAATGTCTGAGATTTCTGATTACTTTGGCAACAAACTGATATTACTATAATTTACAATGCCATTCTTTTCTTAGTCCTCCTTCCCACCCCCACAACTGTTGTTTCCACAAAACCCCCAAAATAGCTGTGTTACTACTAAAGGTCTTGCCTGTAGGTGCAGTTTTCCAGCTGATTCCAGTGAAAGTAGATGGCCTTTCCTTTTCCAGGACTTTTTTCTTCTTAATCATTGAAAGGAGGCTATCTCTGCAAATATTAGTAGTTTGTTCAGTTCATAGTTTTCCAGTTGGAACACTCAACCATTTTTATCTTCTGTGTTTGGATATAATCAGGGTTATTTTGAAAAATGTTTATTAGTAGAGTAAGCCCTGTTACAAAGGAATCTTTTCAGTGAGTGCCAATCTTCTCTTGATATTTGTACTTCTATTTTCTGTATTTAATTAGTTTAGCTGTTATTATAGAATTTTAAAACTAGGAAGAACTTCAGAGATTATAGTAATTCTCTTCTTCTCTTACTTTTTCCATATTACAAGTAAATAAACTAAAAGCTTCAGAATATAAAGTGTACACAATCAGTGCTTGAGTCAAAGTTTAGAATATTTGACACATTAGCAAGACTGAAAGTTTTAGGCAGACATCTATGACCCTAAATTCAAATCCATTTGCCTTTTTTCTTGACTTCTGAATACCATTCAATTGATTGACCGTTTACCACTCCCTCCTTCTTAGTACAAACTTTTCCCTTAACTTCCTTGATTACGCTTCTTGATTTTCTCACAACCTCCCTAATTATTTCATCCTAGCCCCTCTTATAGGATTTTTATCCACTTCCCAACCAGGAAGTTGGCATTCTTTAAGGCTCAGTTTAGTGTCTTTTTTTTTTTTTTGTCACCCACGATTGCCTTTGGTTTATTACTTTTTCAGTGGTTTTGAACTTGGCAATGAAAACGTGGTTCATCCAGTTATACAAAGCAGAAACTTTAAGATTTCTTCCATAGCTCCACTTTCCTCCTCCCTCATATCTGACACATCACTGATCCAGTTGGTTTTAAGTCCTGAAAAAACCTATCAAAATAGGTTTCCTTCTCCTTATCTCCATCATTGCCATCCTATTCTAAGTCACCAAATCATATTTCTAAGGACTATTATAATCTCCTTGTTGATATTGGTCCACCTCCACATTTGGCCTATGGCTGTCCATTCCCAGTATGGAGGTCAGAATAATCTTTTGAATACCAGCTATCTTCACATGCACAAACAATATGCACCCCTATACACCACACATATTTAAAACCCTGAAATGTATTTCTATCATCTTCATAATATAAATAAAAATCCCTCACATGTCCTGTAAGTCAATCCATGGTCTACTCCTCCCATTCCTCTCTTGCCTGTCTTAAATTTTCTCCGAATTTCATATCCTGTATTCTTTTTTATTTTAATCACTTGTGCTACTTTCTTCATGATTCAACTATTTTAAGATCTCAGTCTTACTCCTATTGTCCTTTAGTTCTATTTGGCAGTACAGCTATCTTGGTGGTTAAAAATGTTGTCTGGAATCAGGTAGATAATATACAAATTTTAGTTTCACCACATGATACTTGTTTGACTATAGATAAATTATTACATTTTTGTTCTCTAATCTCCTCACTTGAAGTATGAGGATAATAATACTAACTAATTCTTAAGGTTACTATGAGGATTATATGAATTAATTCACAGAAAGTGCTCAGGAGAATGCTTGATATTTAAAAGTATTCAATACAAATTTGCATAGTATCATCATATTCATCATCATCATGTATCATCATACTGAGCATCATCATCTTCACCTAAGTGTAAGAATTTCCATTAGAAACCTTTCTTGATCTCTAAATAAGGCTTTCTTCTTTGAATCTCTAATTCATAACTCTTATCACAGGTGAGGAAAGGAAAGGCCTATTTCTCTCTTATCAGCCTATATTCTGTGCAAAGTTAATAATCATGTCTTAGCACATTTAAGGCAGAAACTATATACTCAATAAATATGTGTTAAATGAAAGAATAAATAAAGTCATACTATCTAAACACTAATAGTGACATACATTTTTAAACCAATATTTTATATATGTCTATATCTTTAATACTGCAAAGTACTCTGGTAAAAATATCTCAAGAAATTTCAAACAATGGAAAGTGTCAAAGATCAAATGGAGAAATTGATTATATGAAGACTAATTAAACAGTATTTATACTCATCATTCATAAGATTATAAAAAGTAATAGAAAAAAGAAGCCTGAAACTCTGAATGAAACTAGAGGACTAAAATGAGTGTAAGCACTCCTGTGCAATACATCTTGAAATAAAAATATAATAAATTATGGTAATACCACTTTTCAGGGTTTAGTAAGCATATGAAGCTCAGTTCAAGAAGTAACACAAGCTAACTACACAGATTTAGATAATGTTCAGGTATATCCATAGGTAGTAAACATCCATAGATAAATGAAAGAAAAGATGAATATTTAGAAAGATATTTCCCTTTTAAAGAACAGCCTCACACTACAAGTCATGCCAGGATGGTCTGACACTGTTCCCCAAAATGTCCTCATCACACTTCTATCTCAATTTTTAAAAATTACAATATGCACTCACAATAAATTTATATTTATTTATCTATTTATATGCAATTTTACTATAAATTATTATATATGCTATAAAACAAATTCCCTCAATGTAGACTGAGATTAAAAAAATGAACTATCATGTTTTAATAATTTATTATCATGCCCTAATGTATTGTGTTGCAAATTTCCTGAACTTGGTATACCCCACTTTGAAGACTCCTGGTGTAACACATGGACAACAGGACTGGAATATGTCCCTGAGTTGATGCAGAGTGACTTTTTTTTTCACCCTTATCATTGCCACTTCTCAGCAGAATCTTTTTCAAAGATGTTAATTCCTTCATTTCTTTCTTAGCCCTTTTCCAACTTTCTACTTGTCTCTAATGAAAAAAGTCATTTAAACTTGAGAGCTGTGGTACGTTTTATTCAATATCAGGAATTTATTAAAAAGTATCAAGCCTGTACTTTCTTCAAATTAAGATACTCCTTGTGGTTCATTTCCAGTGATAGGTAATCCCCATCTCAAATCACTTTGCTAGGAACATTGGTATTTGATAAATACATTTGCAGGGAGCAGTTATCTTCAAACTCCACTCTCATCAAGCATTGTCCCACCACAAAATATGATCAAAGATTAAGGACTCTGGGAACTCATGGGCTCTGAACTCATCAGCCTCGAATCCTACTATAAATTATCTAAATGAGGCACTTGGCAAGATTCTTAACTGATTGTGCTATTCGGAACACCTCCATTTCAATTAGAGGTAACCATGATACACGACAGCACAGTACAAAACTAATAATTTTCACTGATGTCAGGGAAGGTTATAGGACTTCAGGGAATTACAGAAAGTATTTCAAGAAATGCACGCTCACGGCAGCATTCCTTGTCCGTGTGTCTGCTTTTTGAATGAGAGGGTTTTATCTTAGTTTTCTGGTTCACATCAAATGGGTTCAAGGAATATTCATATATAAAAGTCTGGATGGCAGGGAAAATTGGTATGCTAAAGACTAAAAAGTCAATGCTGAACCCCCGAATTCCTCAGGAGATGAGATGTGTCTTCAATTTTAATCCTGAGCCTGAGCAAATAATACGCAAACAGATGAAGCAGCTAACATTCAGAAAAAGTTAAAAGATTCAAGGTCACAAATATCTACTCTTCCTGGACCAGTAGAAATCTTGAAATCCCCCATTAATGTTATATCTTAAAGTTGATTTTAACTGGGTATATTTGAGCAGTATACCATATCAGCTAACTTACTAGTTTCCCTAACTTTTAAAATTGTACTATCATACAGGGTGAAGTAAGTCAGAAAGAGAAAAACAAATATCATATATTAATGCATATATGGGAAATCTGAAAAAAATTGGTATAGATGAACTTATTTACAAAGCAGAAATAAAGACACAGACATAGAGAACAGGTGTATGGAGACCAAGGGGGAAGGGGGGGGTGGGATGATTGGGATTGCCATATATACACTATTGATACTATGTATAAAATAGATAACTAATGAGAACCTAGAGTATAGCACAGGTAAGTCTACTCAGTGCTCTGTGGTGACCTAAATGGGAAGGAAATCCAAAAAAGAAGGGATACATGTATACATGTAGCTGATTCACTTTTCTGTACAGTAGAAAGTAACACAGCATTGTAAAGCAACTATACTCCAATGTATGTATGTGTATATATATATATATATATATATATTTAAATTACCCTAACGGTAAAAATAAATAAATAAAAAATAAAATTGTTCTGAGGACACACTTCCCTGAATTTTGGGGGTTTTGTCAAACAGAAAACTAATCAATTCCTTTCTAAAAGCAAACTCTGGGATTTGAGGAACTAGGCATGCCACTTACCAATAGAAATCAGTTTGATTCCATGATTTGGGCATAAATATGCAAGTCCCAAGTACCTGTTTTCTTGTTCTAACAGGGCTAATTACCAACTTTATGGTCTGAGTCTCCTTTTTCTTGACTCTAATTTAAAATTTTACACTCCCTACACTTTTCTCCAAATAGGAAGTAGTATGAGAAAGTATTCATTTTTTAATTAATTCAGGAAACACGTATTGAGTACCTTCTATCTAGAAAACATTTTATTAACCAGGCTGAAAGGATATAAAAGTGAAAAATCCATACTTCCCCACCTCAAAGAGCTTTTGTATAGTCTAGCAGAAGGAATATTAAAACAAATGAAAGCTAGCATCCCCTGGTATGATATGATGAAAAAGGCACTTCACCTTCATCGTATTCCTCCCAAAAGTCCATAAATCCAACCTAACCATGAGAGCAACATCAAACCTTAATTGAAGGACATCCTATAAAATATCTGACCAGTTATCCTCAAATTGTCAAGGTAATGAAAAACAAGTTAAGATTGAGACACTGTCACAGACCAGAGTAGACTAAAGAGACATGATAAACACATGAAACGTGCTGCTCTGGATCTTGGAACAAAAAATTTTTAAAAGTCATTCATGAAAAATCTGGGAAGTCAAATAATGTCTGGAGTTTAAATGCACCGATAATGGTTATCTAGTTTGACCAAAACCATGGTAATGTCAAATATCGACATTAGGGGAAACTGAGTAAGAGCAATATAGAAACTTCTGTACTATTTTTGCAACTCTTCTAGACATCTAAAATTATCCCCAAATAAAAAGTTTACAGAAAAATTCAGAAGCACAAAATATCTATAAAATAATCAAGGTATGACAATATCTTGAGATAAGAACAAAGTTCTGTTAGATTCTGGAAGTTAAGGATACTATTTCTGCATGAAGAAAAGATGACTGCTTTTGTAGGAGTCTGCAACATCTATTGCAGAAACTTACCCCAAACTTTTGCCACACTCCTCTACAAGGTCAAACCACCTCATGGATCTATTTTGAGGGCCCAGCCTTAGATACAATGGGAAAATATTTTTGTAGAATAAAAGACAGAGACTCTGTGTTTCTGTAGCTACAAATATACCAGGGTAGTGGGGAGAGGATGTTTTGGGAGATGTGCAGATAAGAGAGGGTACCCTTTCTCCAGAAAAATGTTTAATAATAAAGGCTTGGTTAAAATTTGATATGCCTTTTATTATCACCAGTCACCAGCAATCTTAAACAATATCAGTGGTAAAATGCTTCTCCTCATTGAGCTGGACCACTTTAACCATCACCTTTGATACTTCATTCAGGCAGTTATGCCTCTGTAATAAAGAGTCAGACTCTACTTTTTGATGTTTACCTGCTAACAGTTATTAAGCCTCAACCCTCCTTTTTCTGCTTATGCCACACATTTGGGCAAGCTGATATTTAAGCTTAGGCACTCCCTTATTTGACACAGGTGGGAAGTTGAAACAAGGCAATCTTCTGCACATACATGCAAGGCCTCATCCCAGCTACCACTCCTCAACAAAATAGAAACCTGCAGTCAGTCTCCTTTTCTGATATCTCAATCAATTTTCATATCTTTTTGTAAGCCACCCTGCTTTCCCTAGAAAGCCTCATTATGTGAGAAATAAACGTTTTCATGTTCTCTTGGTGTGTATGTGCATGTGGTGGTGTCATTAGTTTTGACAGCAAAGCAAATTTTATGTGAGGGGTCCTTCTTTTTTATATACAGTGGCTACAACAGGTTCACAGAGTCAAGAACTGGAAATACCATTTAGGAAATAATCGATTGAAAACTACCTTAAAGTAGAGATATGATACAAAAAGAAAAAACAATCTATTACTATTCCCAGCAGCCTCTTCATTCCATTTAGAGTTTTCTTCCCATTGGTGCCCACGGCCTCCATCCTTCATTTGGTCAGCCTCCCTCTCTCCTTTTCTATTTAGTCTTTGCAGACTGCTTCATCATCCCAGGTCTCTTGTGCCAGGTCCCTCGTAGTTGAACAAGTAATTCCTGTTCATCCTAAAATTTCACATGCATCAAGGTAAACACAACTTTTTTTTTTCTTTCTCACTAAAACTGATCACTTGTCATAGTATAATCCATTGGTTTACTGTGAAAACATTCACTCCTCTCAGTGTGAAGTTATGAAGGTAGGAAGCTAAGAAGAGGGCAGTGTTGCTCTGCATCCCAAGTGCAGGGAACATGTCGCTGTAACCGACTATATTTCCCTTGATTACATTTGACTTACAATACCAACCAAAGTTACAAGAACAGCAGCCAGTTCAACTCTGCCTCCTGACCCTCTCTTACTTATTAAGAATGGGAAGAATAATTCATGAATATGTTTAGACCAACTGATGTCAAGTAGAGGAAGAGAGCATTTTCAGGGGCAGTCACTAGTTCTTCAGAAACTATAAAAAAAAAAGTCCTACAACATAGGTGTTGCAGAAAGAGAAAAAGAAGTAAAGAGAGTAGAAAAGAGTATATCTATCTTAAAATCCAGTTTCAATCCTAAATCAGAGGGTACAGATAGAGAAGTCCTGCAAAGTTGATTCCATCTACTTTGAATGATTGACTAGTAACATGCACTTTATTTTGTAGACAATGAGGATGCACTTTTTTGAGTATGAAAATCACCCTGCTGCAGATAAATTTTATCCTCTTGGGATACTTTTTGTTTTTTAATCAGTAAACAATGATGGGAAAAGATTCAGGAAATTTTTTAGTAATAAATGGAATAGCAGCAATAGAAATGGAAACAAAGTTTCAGGTGTGAGAGACATTTTAGAATAGAATTTGATAGCTAATCAAGATGGCTTCCAAGATTTAGGTATGACTAACTAAAACAAGGAAGAAAAGCAGGGGAAGTGACTGCTTTGGATAGAAGATTATGAATTCAATATTGGAATTAAAAATTTGATGAATTGGATAATAAACGTCAAAGTCTTCTAACAAACTAAAAACATTTTACAAAAGCATGTTTTTATTTTTTTCATTTTTCTCATCTGTATATTGTGTATCACCATAGCATGTACACAACACAAGGAAAATATCTGACTTCATATCAAGTATGTAAACCAGTAAGTACATTTTAAAGGAATTATATTCTACCTGGTAACTGCTAATGAAGTTGCGGTTTTGTTTCATATAATGCTCATTGCAATGGTTAAAATGCCCTACTAAACTGAGATGTGCATGCCCTAATGCAGTAGAGTGACTTTTTTCCTTTCGGACTCTTGTTCTCTAGGCCTGTGACTCATATTTTAATCCTAAAAATATCAAAGGACAGATTTCAGCAAAAGGCAGCTCTTCTTTGCCCGTCTGAATCATCAACTACTGCAGAATGAACATTGAAAAGGGGATTAATCCATGGATTTTAGCATTGTAGTCTGAAGTCTTTCATGCCATGTTACAACAGTCCATGAATAATTTGGTCATCAAAACACTCAGGGAATTATATAACCCTTTTATTGGATAGATAGATTAACTCACCTGGAGAAGGAGGACAGTGTCTACTAGTAAAGTCAACACAAGGAAGTTTCAAACCAGTTAGTTAGATTAGACAGCCAAAATATATGCCTATATATTCTGCAGCTTGAGTATAAGGTAACTGCTGACTTTTACACATGAAGTACTGAAAACCTGTTCTTTAATAGTGAAGACATAAAAAAGTTAATTATGTTTTTCATGTCTTCAATTTAGCTATGGAGAAAGTTTAAATGTCCTACCATGTGACTTAGGGGAATATATTACACTATACAGCACTTAATGACACACTTTTTACACAATTGAGCATCTTAGTTTTATGAGTATTTGGAGGGCAGACATCTTGTTTTGTGATTCTCTTAAACACCTCTCAATACCCTCTCTCTACCACCATGGGCAGAACATGGTAAGCTTAAATTAAACATTTATCAAAGAAAATGGATTAAGTAGTCAATTAGCCTTCTTTTCAGATTGTTACCACTTCAGCAGCAAGAACATGAGATCTGAGAAGACCTTCCTGCATTATTATTATTTTTTTTTTGCGGTACGCGGGCCCCTTTCACTGTTGTGGCCTCTCCCGTTGCGGAGCACACCCTCCATTTACGCAGGCTGAGCGGCCATGGCTCACGGGCCCAGCCGCTCCGCGGCATGTGGGATCATCCCAGACCGGGGCACGAACCCGTGTCCCCTGCAACGGCAGGCGGACTCTCAACTACTGCGCCACCAGGGAAGCCCGACCTTCCTGTATTTATACAGTTTCTAGGATAGATAATAATAACATTTTATTGATTAAAGTTGTCTCAATTGTCATTGAGGTAAGTTTAGACAATGGACTGCCATGCTATTCGTTACCTCCTTTTAACTGCTAGTACTGGGTGGGATCTCAAAGAGGATGTGGAAGAAGGAAAAATGGGTAACTCAGCAAGTCTGTTCTAAAATGGATGTAATACCAACAAGATATGTATATTTTCTATCTTAAGACATCATAGAATTGAAGACATACTATCAATTTATTAAAAATTCTATGAGGAAAAGAGAAAAAACAACACATAAAGCAAATCTACCAGTTATATGACACTCGTCATTTTAAAATATCTTTAAACAAAAGTTTTTCATGTTATATTTGCTCAACAAACCTGTCTTAGAGGATAACACCAACATATTTCTAATTAATAAGAGTCAACCTTAAGTTTTGATTGTTCCAAAGCCCACCCTGTGCCCTTTTCTACAAATTCTGACCATATTTGACTGTCTGAAATCTACTAGGTTTGTGAAGCAAACTCAAGCTCTGTAACTGATGGCTTTGACCTTGGTGATGACTTTGTGTTAGACTTCATAAAGCTAACTAGACTCCACAGCCGGCACTGTTAAAACTTACTCTCCCAGCACAGATGAGCAAAAATAGATAAATAAATGAAGGACAGAGGCAGCCACAGGGCAGGGGTTGGGGTGGGGGAAGCCATAAGTAGATGGCATGCTTTCCTGAGTCTGGGCCACATTCAAACTCTGTTCAGCTCTGCTCACTGCCACATGCCACTGTGCTTTCCTGTCCCCCGTTCACACAACTACTGCAAATGGTATCATTTTGCAACTAATTTACTCACTTAGTTTTGGCCATTAGTCATTCCCAATATCCTCAATCTGCAGGTAATTTTCCACGTTATTAGTTATCCACCTGTCTTGTTAAACTGGACTTTCTGAAACCCTGTGTGCCTGCATTTTCTGCACCTTAAGATCAAGCAAATAATTGCCTGTACCTGGATGGAAGAATTTAATAGGAAGATTATAGTTGATTCTAAAAGTTAATAACTATAGCATCTGGTTTCCCTTTTTAACATTTAAATGATAAATTCAATGTTCATAGAGAGAGAGAAAGAGAGAGAGAGAGAGAGAGAGAGAGAGAGAGAGAGAGAATAAGAATGAGTCAGCTTGCCAGAGTCTAAAATCTTCTTAATCTTTTGTGTTCAGGTTAAATATAGATGAGCAGAAGGTAGGCTTTAATCTCTCCACTAATGTACTTCAACTATGACCCTAAGGGACCCATCTGGATCACATTAAAAGAAACAATCTCTTTTCATTGATAGGAAATTTAGCTCCCTGATAAGGAAGATGCCTATGTCCTCTGATTTCATGCAGTGTCTCTGATGTGTTTGGTCGCTCTGAATGAGAGACTACAGCTGCTTTGAGACATCTTCAACTCATTTTCATTCACATCTCCATAAAACGATCTGCACAGGATACCTTTTTAAATATTGCTTGGTGAAACTCAGAACGTTATTTTCTAAACCAGGTCAGGAAAATCCAGCACATAAAACCCAAGCTTTCAGAACTGAAGGCCAGGATTGCAATTTGCCAGGAGTCTAAGGAGAGTGCCTCATTTGCAATTAAATTGACATTCGTTTCTATCAAAAATAAATGTGCTGGCCACAATATTAGCTGGGAGTTATAAGTTTGATTTTTAGTCTGAAAGGAGCTCCATATTTGCTTGTAATGAAAACAGAAAGCCAACATATATCCAAGAATCATCCTACATGGCTTTCTTAAATGAAACAATCATCAGACTCTAAGGTGCACAGGTCTTGGTCAGGGATGTGTAAAATAGAGAAGATGGCAATTACACAAACATCATATTATGGTACTTTCAAGTCTATTTAATCAACCACTTAAATTTCAGAAGTCCTTGATTTTCTGTACCTTTCTTCTAGACCTTTTCCACCCACTTCTTTTAATAAAAATGTACTCTCGTGAGGTACACTTACCAGGAATGGAAATCTGCTTAACAGAGATGAATCTATAATGATGGTACGTTTTAAGATTACAGAATGTAAAAGAACATTGGTGATCTTATCCAAGGCTCCTGTAATATATAATTATTATTCTCAAGTATTTCTTGTTCCTCTGAACTTGTGTATATCTTATTATCTCCACTGCTTTGTTTTATCTCATGTTATTACCTATTACTCTTCACATGCCTCCATATCTGCCCAATTGGACTGTAAAGTTACTGTGGGCAGAAGTCTAGGTCAGGAATCAACAAACTAAAGACCACATGCCAATACTGTTGGCCATTTATTTTTGTAAATAAAGTTCTACTGAAATTTAGACCCCTAAAATTAGATATCTGTTATGTATTGTCTATGACTACTTTTGAGTTATAAGAGCAGAGTTGAATAAGTATCCCAGTGTCTGCATGGTGGCATGCAAAGCCTAAAATATTTACTTCCTGGCCCTTTAGAGAAAAAAAAAAGTTTGCTAATCTCTAGTCTAGACTGCTTGGTATTCTTTCAGAGACTGGTGTAATGCTCTACTCCTAGTTACTCACATTCTGAAGACACTCACATTTTAAGGATAGCCAGGTTCTAAAAAATAGCTATGGCCACAGAATATTAAATATTTTATTATGCTGAAGGATTACCTCCAATGTCTGGGGAATGTGGCAAAGTGGTAAATCCAATCCTGCTTCAAATTGGTGGGAGTTGTTCCCAGTAACATTAGAAGTGCCAATATCACTACTACTTCCCAAGACACTTTTCCTTAGTCAGGTATCCATGTGATAAAGGAAGGAGGGCAAAAGAACACTATCAAGATGGCTTATAATTCTTAACCTTTGGTCCTAGAAGACCTCTAACTTTTTCCTTGTAAGCTACTGACACTTCATCAATTTGGTCTCCATACATGAACATTAACAAAAAAAGACAAGAACTAAGTCTGTTATGAGACATCTTTTCATCTCTTTTCCAGTCTTCACCCATGCCATGTTCCTTAAAGCTTGAACATGCACATATAGGATATATTGACACATTTCAGAGTCACACCAAAAGCCTCATTTATAAGTATCTGGCAGCAGTTTTTTGTTTGTTTTCCCAAAGACATTCTAACTCCACTAGGATGGAAATAGAAAGAAAACACAGATGCCTCATCATTCAGATCTTTTGCATCCAAAGAGAGTCTCTAAAAGTGAATAAGGACTTTTTTCCAACCAAGTTCACATCACCTGTGTGAGCATCTCTGGAATAAAATTCCAAAAGTGAGATAAGAGAGCTCTTATGGCACTAATTGCTACACTCTAGGGAAGGCATCTGCAATGTTCTCCATGCCAAGAAAAATGTAAGGAACAGAAATGTTGAATTTTGGTCTGCATTGTTTTTTACAGCTTATTGCTGACCTCTATCCATTCTGATCCATAAAGCGTCAAAGTTTGAATTTTCTGCCTCTTAGGAGTTCATGGCTAATTCTCTTTTAATTATTAGACTTTAATGCAATTAATATTATAACTTAACACATATGACCTGAGGTTGTTGGGGCATTTGATTACTTGGCTGAGTACATCACACGAAAATCATTAGTTATAGGATACTGTTTAGATGTTGTTATACTGTGTGGTTTTACTAATTGATGGGTATGGATATATGCCTAGAGTTTATAGGTTTAAGCTTTCTCTCTCTTCATTCATAACCTCATGGTAATAGGCAGGAACCAGGAAGAACCAAACGCCTGCTCGTTTTTCTGAAGGTGCCTACATAGAAGTCTCCCTCATCATTAAAATAATGCCAGCCTTATTTCTGAGTCTCATTCTTAGAAATCTGTTTTATTACCAACTTCTTCTTAAACTGAAGCAACCTGTAGCAAAGAGGCCTCTGACATCCTTCCAGCAGCCAAACCTGAGCAACAGTCAGCCAAAACTAGGAGGAAAATAACAGAACTTCAAATGAGAAAGCAGTTGTCTGGAGCCACTGGGACTCCACTGGCATGGAACCAGATGAACTAAAATCCACAGGTCTGTTTCCTGCATAAACAGGTGAAGACAGGGCTGGGAGAGGTGTGAAAATAGTTCTTCAGCCATACTTTATAATGTATGGTCCCCAAGGTGCCCTCCTACATCTGTTCTGCATGTTGGCAGGATGGCATGCCAGGCACTGACATTCTGCAGTACAACAGGCAGTTTATATAAGGAAAAAAGTAGTGAAATCTTGATCATTTCCTCTTCAAAGTTAATGAGATATAATTCTTTTGAGCTCTTTCATTTCATTTTATTTTCAAATGAATTTAAACATAGTTAGAAAAAGTGAATTATTACCATACAACTTCTGTTGGGTGGAAATTTTCAACTTAAAAAATGCAAACTACAAAAATGAAATTCAATTTAAGTGTAAAGCTGTGGATTTACATATACCCTGTTAACTATAGTCTTTTGAGAATATTTTGTAACTTGATGGCAAAATGTTTTCCACTTTCATTTATTTAATTCATAAAGAGGTGAGAGAAGCAGAAAGACAGAGACAGTTATAATATCCTGTGCTAGAGTTGTCTGAAAGTTTATACAAAGTGAGTACCCATGGCCTACATTCTCCAGGGCTATGGGGGTCACACAGAGTTGCAATTGGGAATTCCACCGAAGTTACTGAGTGGAAAATAGTCATCAAGAGAGCTGCTGCAACACTGTGGCTGAAAAAATAATTGTAAAAAACAAAACTAAGGCATTAACAGTAAAATTGGGGAGGAGAAAAATAATTCAAAAATATTTATCTTGTTTTTCTATAGTATAAACAATACATGTTAACATGTTCATTGTAGGAAAAGTAAGCAATAAACATAAGCTAAACAAAGTGAAAATGCCCCATTTCACAACCTGGTATGTGGTGGGTCTGTGTGAATCTTTTAGAATCTGTGTCTAAAATAGAAATATATATGAGCAGGAATTGACATGACTTAGAATTAGGTATGCAGATTGATGTAGAGAGAATGATCAAAGGTCATTTGTTATTATTCACTGAACCTTGGTTTTAAACAACATAGATACAATCAATAGATTTTGAAGTCCTTAGTATTACAGGGCCATGATATCTATAATTTATCTAAGGGGAAATAATAACAGTAATATTAATGCCATTGATATATAATACATGTTGAATATATACTATGTGCCAGGTACTTGGTTAAACACTGTTCTACATTGATCCATTTAATCCTCACAATAACCCTGTGATTGTACATGCTTCTTTGTTTACTCTAGAGATGTGATGAATAAAGATACATAAGGATACATGCCTAGCAAGTGGTAAGTCTTTCTTGCTATGTGGGTAACAGTCCTTTAAGGTCCAAATTCTGAATTCTTAAGCTCTATTATCTAAAATCATGAATACTTGTGTTATTTCCTTTTTGTTTCCTTTTTTTCTTATTCTCTAATATTATTGAGTAATTTGCCTCCAGCCACACTGTAAGTGCCTACATTTCAGGGACCGTATTCTATATTTGTTCTTTTCTTCTCTACTTGTGCCATGCCTGAGAATAGAGATTTTGAAGGACTGATCTATTATTGGCAAAAGCTTAAACAAGGGTGGGATACCTACAGAGAATCAAGGAATTTCAAACTTGACATTTTAACTACTGAATAAATGTTATCATTAGCTAGCATTTTACTCCTATCATTATGCAGCACATACTGAAATAGAAATCTAAGTTTTCTGATAAATTCAATCAATAGAAATATTCAGACTATTTAATTCAAGTCATGAAAGCCAAAGAATTTTGAGAAGGATTTGCTCTCATTGATGACATTCTGCAGATAACATTCTGGCCTTTATTTTTGTTGGCCGACATTACCCTAAACTCATCAAGGATTGAAATTAGATCATTGTCTCTGAGTCTGTGAGTGCTCTCAGGTATGAGGACAGTGTCTCCTTGGGCACAGTAAGGCTTCTGCCCAGAGTAGGGTCAGTGAATAACCCTCCTCAATCTATTCTGAAACCTGCAGGAAGACAGCCAAAGGGATGAGACTGCATGTGGTCAGATACCCAACTCTGCTGATAATCACTTTAGTGGTCTTGCTATCCAAGTATCCAATGATCCTCAAACAGGCATTCTTAAGTATGATTCATTACCATCTAATAATTAGATATATGAAAAAACAAGCAAGTTTCCCAGGTCTCTTAAGAAAATACTGATTTTGGCCTAATCTCACTGCTAGTCTCATTCGTGGATGCAGTCTGCATAGGTGGGCCCTTCCCTTTGACTCATTACCCTGAAAATAAAAGCACCATGGTTAAATCCCCCTACAGGTTCCTCAAGTCGGCACCTTGACTGTTCCACATCTGAAATCTCGTCTTGCCATCCAAGAGCCTGTCACCTCCTACCTTGACGGCAGCTGCTTGAGTTGGGAGCATGCTATTTAGTAGTGAGATGCTGATGAATACTGGGAGGAACAGTGACAAGCCTAAGTGCTGTTTTACATCCCATTAAACCAGGGGAGACACATCTGTTTATTTTCTTTCAGGGGTAGCACAAGGCTTAGTCTTTGTGACAAGGTCATGAGTCCAGCCCTAGGATTCCTTGTGGAGAGATAACTAAACTTCTCCAGACACTCAATATCAGAATGCCAACTGTGAGTTCTTCAAATAGAGATCCAAGGACACAATTGTGTCTGGAAAAGATGGAATGGGCCCAAATAGAGGACAAGCATGAATAGTCCTCTTTTGTCTGTGGGCTCACAGTCTGTCCTGCTGTTAGCCCTAAAGTTCTCATTTGGCAGAAAGCCATGCTCCTACTTCATGGGGGCCGATATTTTTCAAATGCAGAGAGGTTTACCACTGACTAAAGGGAGGAAAATAATAATTTCCCTTTTCCACATTTTGTTTAAATATGTACTTCTCAAGAGTCATCTCTCTTCAAAGTGCTTAAAATTCCTCACACTCAGAGTTTAATTATCAAATGTTATCAAAGAACCTTCATGACACTACACAATGAGGCTCTATACCCACCAGCACTCTGAAGTCAAATGGCTTGAGTTTATACCTGGCCTCCACCACTTTTCAGTCTGCCATCTTTGGTGAGTCATTCCACTTCTCTGTGCCTTCGATTCTCCATCTGTAAAGCAGTAATGGCATGTACTTCTCAGGTTACAAGAATTAAATAGGATAATATTGATGAAGGGCTTAGAAATGATCTTGAGATATAATTAGCTTATAAATGCTATTTTAATTTTTATTATTATTGATAAACTCACATCTATTGTTTTACCTTCACGAAAGTACTGTGAGAAAATAAAGTTTCCTAATCTAAAGCAGATATTACTTTTGAAATATTATGATTTGAAGTAAAGTAGATATTATGATTTGAAATAAAGAGTATCTTAGAGTAGTCAAAAATTGTTCCAGAAGAGAAAAAGTGTTAAGTTCCAATGATTTGTTTTCTACCATTAACTCTATCTTATCTGTTCTTTACATAATGTCAGACAATGTATTCTGAATTTAGAGAAGACAGCAAGACTACCTTAGCTAATCAAAATACTCTGGAATCTCCTTATTTGAGAATTTTTTCATTTATCTGGTTATTTCCTTTCATTGTTGCAGAGGTGTCTTTGCATACATTGGTGTCTCCTAAATTGACCTATAGAAGTGTCATGGTTCAGAACTACTACTGATAGATAACTTTGCTTGTATCAATTCCTAGACTAGCAAGTAGGCAAGGGGTAGGAATTGAGGAATAACTCTATTCCAAGAATGAATGAACAGACCTAGAATGACATAAAAAAAAAATATATATATATATATATGTGTGTGTGTGTGTGTGTGTGTGTGTTTTATGCAAATTTGAAGCAAATGAAAAAGAAGCCTAGGTTTACATTTTTCATTTTTTGAAATATATCTTGTTTTCAGTTGAGAGGCAGTAAGAGATTTCAGAAAAGACCAGACAAAGAATAAAAACCCCTAAGTTCCAGACCACTCTGCCCATAACTAGCTATACTAAATTTCTCCATTATTCAATATAATATTTCATATAATTTCAAGAAATAAACTATATTTTAAAGTATTTAAATAAGAATAAAGATTTTGTTAATATATGTAGAAGGCAGTATTAAGTGGTATAGCTATGACTTAAGCACTGTTTGGTGTATGTAAAGCAAAAAACTTGAATCTAGTGCCACCACTCCTACAGGAGAAGAATATTAATCTCCAAAGACTATTAGATATTAAGGTGAATTTCCCAACACAAGATGTCCCCACTACAGCTCACTGTACTGTTTTTAGCATTAAACAATACCAAATAAAGTGATATAAGTGTACTCTCAACACTAGACAGGACATTGATTTGATCATTTCTTAATCTCTTTTAACTACAATAATCTAGAAATTTCAGTTGTGAATAATTTTCTGGAATCTGAAAATTGTTGGAAAATCCAGTGACATGTCTACCAGTCAGTGATATCAGAACTAAGAAGAATGAGAATTTATCTCTCAGAAACTCAGAAAAGGAGTTATAAAAACCATGCATGGAAGTATTTGTGTCCTTTTATGTTTCATTATTAGGATATGACATTCTATCCTGAAGACAAAGCACCTATTGTTTATTGAAGTCTCTCCCTGGCAAACATGTCAGCCTTAGAGCAGGGTCATTCATGTATGACCAGGGTACATCATTTTGTATCTATTGTTTCCTGGATGCAAATTTAATAGGATTCAACCTCATGGAGCACGGGGATTCATAACTCTGGTTAGATCAACACTCGAAATAAGGGAGAGAGCTTGTGGGTTATTCACATAGATTCCACATCAGGGCCTAAAAAGTTGGGTTGGGACAGCATATGTGATAGATGCTCTCAGTCCTTTGAGGTGTGGGGTGAGCTTCATCTTCTCATTTAGGTTATGCCACATAACTTTGCCCACTGACAATTTTTATTTCATACCATTATTGACTAATACCAGAAGGATATTGAGCTCAAGTTCAAATAACTTACAGAAAAATTCTAGCTGTCTCACTTTGATTTATTTACCTCTCCCTTTATCTATCATCTGTGGGCAGGGATAGAGAACTAAAGTAAACTGGGGTATCCATGCCTTCCTCAATCAACTCAATCCACTTTGTGCAGAGTTAGGGTGAGTTGAGGACATTCATACCACCAGTTGAAACTACTTGTTTAGTGAAGGAATGATCATTTTCCAAACAAAGGCAATAGATAGTTTCAACAGACCCAACAGAAGATGTATTGGATTGACCAAAATATTCATTCAGGTTTTTCCATAACATCTTATGGAACTTTTTGGCCAACCCAATATATTATACCCATTTCTGATTCCCTATAGCCCAATTGTGAACTGATGGAAACAGTAAAACGTTGCAGAAGGTTTTGAAGCAGTGGAGGGGAATAACAAAATGCTACCACATAGATCTGGCCATATCTTTGCCAGGTTGGTTTCCTGATTCACACTTGTTCTGCTTTCTCTCTAACCCCCAGCACACTTGCTCAAATTTCTAAATTCTCCATGCCTCTCCACTTCTGAGTTCCACTAAACTGAGAAATTATTTCTTCTCTTATCCAAGTTTTTCCTTAAACCCAGATCTCCTGACCTGGTACTGTCCTTATTCCCTAATATCAAGGAAAATCTTACCTGTTAACCTTCTGACAGTATTACCTAGGAATAAGGTCTTTGATTTTAAAGTGCATCTTGTATGAAAGAGTTCAGCCCAGGCTTCACTGTACCAACTAAATAAATTTGTCACTCATGACCTTTTTTTTTTTTTTTCCCATCGTGATGTAAAATGTATTGTGCTATCTACATTCATATTTTCTGAAAAAACATTCACCCAAAAATACATAAATATTTATGTGCATAAAGCAGTCTAAATACAGATTTGGTAAACAATTTTTTAAAATATGCTGAAGGATATTTCTACTAAAAGATGTACCTAAATATTACACTGAACATTCTTTTCTGAAACAAAAGTGTGAGGTCACGTCTTTATTACATGCTTTATGTTTCAATACTGAAAAGCCTGTGACATACATTTCCAAAAGTTAAGGGTGTGGCTGGACCAAAAATAAATTTCAGTCTTCATAGGAAGGGCAAGAATTTCTGGTAAAATTCAGTGGCTGTTATCCAGCTTTGAAAAAAGTTGAGAAAAATCTCTACCGTTTATTGAGTGTTGACTATGTCAGGTATTGTGCTAAATGATTTCTTTGGATGTTTAATAAGCACAATAACACTGTAAATTATACATGATTATGTCGATTATATGAATTATATAAAATAAACCTAAAAAGGTTTAGTGTCTCCAAAATGACTAGAAATAAGTTGTGATGTCAGAACTAGAATCCAACTCTTCTGAAAGACTATTTTCTTTACAAAAACTAAGAATGTCTTATTTTCCAGATGAAATTGAGTCATGTATACAAGTTCTTAAAAAGCAAAATGCACAAACAACTGATCTGATTTTGGTTAAGATTTCCATCCACTTTTAAATAATTGGAAAGAATTTTTATCTTTAAAATAAATATTTAATCTTTCCACTTAAAACCATGATAGGTTTATCCAATGGTTTATCCATTGATTCAAACAGGTTTTTACCTTTAAATATATTCAAAATTGACTTTATAAATATGTTTTATATATATTTGGACACCTCAAAATAATTTTTATTCTGAATTTGTTTGGTGAGGTGATCTGCTCATGCCAATTTGATACTATGAGTTAATGTTATTTTCTTCTGTATTCTTGTTGATTTTGTATATAGTTGTTATTTCAATTATTAAGAAAGAGAAATTGAGTTTTTCATATACGTGTATATGGCTTTTCCTATTTTTATTTTCTATTTCTATTTCCCCTTTTGGAGCTTCCAGTTTTAGTTTCACATATATTATAGCTATGTAGCTTTTTGTATAAACACAGAATTGCTATGTTGTCTTCACTGACAGACCTTTTTATCATTATATAATGTTTTTCTCTTTCCTTGGAAGTCTAATTTATCTGATGATAATATAGCCACTCCAACTTTCCTTTAGCTAATGTTTGCATGATAAATCTTCTTCCATTCTTTTACTTTCAATCTCCATATACAGATGGTCCCCAATTTATAATGGTTTAACTTACAAGTTTTCAACTTCATTATATAAACCATACTTCAAATTTTGTACTTTGATCTCTTCCTGAGCTAGCTATATGTGGTATGATAATCTCTCCTGATGATGGCCAGTGACATCAAGCCACAGCTCCCAGTTAGTCATGTTATCATGAGGGTAAACAACCAACACACTTACAAAAGTTCTGTACCCATTCAACCATTCTGTTTTTTCACTTTCAATATAGTATTCAATAAATTACATGAGGTATTCAACACTTTATTTTAAAATAGGCTTTGTGTTATATGTTTTTGCCTATCATAGAATAATGTAAGTGTTCTGAGCACATTTAAGGTAGGCTAGGCTATGCTATAATGTTCAGTAAGTTAGATGTATTAAATATATTTCAATTTATAATATTTTCCATTTACAATGGGTTATCAGACTGTAATTCCATTGTAAGTTGAGGAAGATCTGTATTCTTATATTTAAAGTGATTTTCCTATAAACTGTATGTAATTAGATCTTGTTTTTTGAGCCACTGTGCCAATCTCTGTCTTTTATTTGGTATATTTAGACCATTTGCATTTAATGTAATTATTGATATGTTATAGATTAATTTTACTGTTTTGCTTTGTTTTCTGTTTGTTTTTTTATAGTTTATGTTTTTCTATTTCATTTTTCCTGCCTTCCTGTGGATAACTTGAACAATTTTTAGAATTCCTTTCTGATGTATCTGTACTGTTTTGTAGTATATATCTTTATATACCTTTTTACTGAGCTATCTAGGTATTACATTATATGGTTGACATTTGAACAACATGGGAGTTAGTGGTGCTGACCCTCTGTGCAGTTTAAAATCCATGTATAACTTTACAGTCAGCTCTCTGTATCCCTGGTTCTGCATCCATGGATTCAACCAACCACAGATCAGGTAGTGTTGTACTATATATTTAGTGAAAAAATCCTCGTATTAGTGGACCCATGCATGTCAAACCTATGCTGTTCAAGGGTCTACTGTATATACATAATTAACAGCAGTCTACTAGTGTCATAATTTTACCAGTTCAAGTAAAGTATAGAAACCTTACCTCCTTTTACATCTCTTTACAATTCCGTTTGTAACATAATTGTCTGAAATATTTTCTCTACATGCATTTTGAACCACATCAGACATTGTTATAATTTGTGCTTCAACCATCAAACATAATTTGCAGTACTCAAGAGGAACATGAAAGTCAATGATATTTACCTCGATTTTTGATTACCATGTTTTCTTCCCTTTGCACACCCCAATAATCCTTCTTTTACCACTCTCTTCTTGTTTAGAGAATTTTCTTTGGCCATCCTCTACAGTAAATCTCCTGGTTACAAGTTTTTCTTTATCTGAGAATGTCTTGATTTCCCCCTTCATTCTGAAAGGTAGTTTCATAGGCTTCTGAGTTAACTGTACCTTTTTTCCCTCCACGCTTGAAAAATATTGTGCCACTTCCTTCAGGACTGAATGGTTTCTAATTTTAAAATCCACTATTGTTGAATTATTTTTTCTACTATCAGTATGGTGTTATTTTTTTATCTGTTTGTTTTCAAATATTGTCCTTTGTCTTTAAATTTTAGAAGTTTAATTATGATGAGTTTTGGCTTGACTTTCTTTGAGTTTATTTCATTTGGGTTTGCTTACCTTCTTGAATCTGTAGGTTTAAGTCTTTTGCAAATATGGGAAGCTTTCAGCCATTATTTTTTCTGTGTACTTTTTAAGCCTTACCCTCATCTCATCTTCTGAAACACTGCTAACATTAATGTTATATCTTTTGCAATAATCTCACAGGTTCATGAGACAATCTGCTTTTATTCAGTTATTTTTTTATTATTTAGATTGGATAATTTCTGTTGTCCTATTTTTCAGTTCATTCATTCTTTCTTTGTTAGTCTCCATTCTCCTGTTGATCCTGTCCACTGACTTCTTATCTCAGCTATTATATATATTTTTTTAGTTCAATATTTCCATTTGGTTCTTCTATATATCTTATATTTCTTTGCTGAGGATTTCTATCTGTTCACTGGTTTCAAGCATGTCCATAATTGCTCATTGAAATACTTCTATCATGATTACTTTAAGATCTTTTTATGATGTATAACATCTGTGTCATATTGATGTTATGTTTATATATTTATATAATTCATTGATTGTTTCTATTTCCCCTCTTCAGTTTGAGATCTTCCTTCTTCTTCTTCTTCTTTTTTTTTTATAAATTTATTTTATTTATTTATTTATTTTTGGCTGTGTTGGGTCTCTGTTGCTGCACTCGGGCTTTCTCTAGTTGCGGCGAGTGGGGGTCACTCTTCATCGTGGTGTGCAAGCCTCTCACTGTCGTGGCCTCTCTTGTTGTGGAGCACAGGCTTCAGACGCACAGGCTCAGTAGTTGTGGCTCACTGGCCCAGTTGCTCCACGTCATGTGGGATCTTCCCAGACCAGGGCTCAAACCCATGTCCCCTGCATTGGCAGGCAGATTCTCAACCACTGCGCCACCAGGGAAGCCCCTTTCCTTCTTCTTTGTATGATTTTTTTTTTTTTTATTGAAATCTGGACATTTTTGCATAATATTCTAAGACTGGATCTTACTTAAACCTTCTGTTTTCAGTGGGTATCTTTGACACTCTTCTTGTAGAGTAATGGAGGCACCACCTCACTGTTGACAGGTGAAAACAGAAGTCCAGTTTCTCTCATTCAGTCTCTGATGACTCATTGATAATTTGATTCTGGGTTCGTTTTTAAACTCACATCTGGCACAACTGCTGATGTGTACAACTGCTCACCAGATTCTCAAATGCTGACAAATATTCACCAACTGTGATTCTAATGAGTTGATAGATCATATCATAAACTCACTTCCATATTTTGGGACATGGAATTAATAAATCATGTAAAAACTGGTATCTCCTATATTCACTAATATCAGATTCTTTATATCCCTTCATATTCTTTAACACTCTACTTATGGGACTGTATACTTCCTGGGATGATATATTTCACCCTCCTTTCCCACACTGCTACCTGTGCTGGTTTTCAAGGAGTTATATCCTCTGAATGGACAGTAAAAGATAACAGCAAGTGTAAAGCAGTACAATGGATGCTCAGAAGTACCAGAGATAACACCCACCAATTTTTTTCTGTTTGACACAAACCTTGCCTTTCTGCACTAGGTACAGCAAGTTGATGAGATATGAATTTTCTTTATGTCTTCTTACCCACAGACATAGATGTGATATTTCAGGAATGTGTCATAGGTAGCTACTAACTGATTTTCTTAATCTAGTTTTCCAATTCTCACTCACCAATTCTGGCAATAGATTGTCTGCTAGTATATGTGTTTAGCTTTAATGCATTTAAAACAAATTTTTCCTCTCTAATTGGATTTCAGAGATTTTGTTTCATTTTGCTTAATTTTAAGGAAGTTAAGAGCATCTGCATCAGGCACAATTAGCCAAAAGCCATTTTTTAACTTAAATAATTTCTGATGTAAAAAAATATCATGGCACATTGACAAAGAAAGAATGATTTAAATGCAATCATATTTAGATGTTTAACATATCTAAATCAAGGGCAGAAGGGACATGTGGAAACATCCAGTGAAGATAACTAGTTTTTCAGGTAAACTTTCCAATAAGGGGAATCACCATATCCTCTTTTTTTTTTTTTTTTTTTGTAGTACGCAGGCTTCTCACTGTTGTGGCCTCTCCCATTGCGGAGTACAGGCTCTGGACGCGCAGGCTCAGCGGCCATGGCTCACGGGCCCAGCCGCTCTGCGGCATGTGGGATCTTCCCGGACCAGGGCACGAACCCATATCCCCTGCATCGGCAGGTGGACTCTCAACCACTGTGCCACCAGGGAAGCCATATATATGTTATATATATATATATAATATTCATACTGGTGTACATGTGGCTTATTTAAATAGACTAAAGTATTGTACTAAGAAGGTTAAGGTCATAAGTTTGAAAATCTTGTGTGGATCACTTAACTTCCCTATATACTTGAGCTCTAATTTACAGACTTCATATTTATCAGCCATTACAAAAATATGTCATTTCTAAAAACTTAGTCCAAAATGAAAAGGCATGGATGACCTTGGATAACGGTGCTCCATGAAACTCCTGACAGGGGACTCCTTGGATTTTATTGATAGTAGGAAAATCATTGTATTGAAAGAGAGCATTTTAATAGTCAATGACTCAATGACTTTTAATGCTGGAATGAAGACATGCAATTTGTCAATCCTGGAATCCATTATTTTTCATTACTTTGTTTTAACTAAGTGTTGTTTGATGGGTCTTCTTTAATTAGCTTACAGAATAGTGTGAATTTCCCAGATTGTGTCATGTAAGTGCAAACATTTGTTACTTATAATTTTTACAAGTGAACTGAATTTGAGCTCATCTAGATATTAAAAAAAAAAGTTTCCTAATTAAGACACAAAATGCATTTAAAATATTTGGTATCAGTAGTATCATACTTCCCTTATCAAATGATATGAAAATGTTGGATCTTTTATATAATGATTGAGCTAGAAAACATCATATCTTAGCCTCTAACTGCATTTGAGGCACATATGAGAAATACACAATGTGTCCAGCTGGATTTTATATATTTTTTTTCTTCCCAGATATGGAAACTGTGGCCCTATGTGGTTAATTGCCTTGTCCCAATTTACATAACAATTCAATGGCCAAATAAGATTATGAAAAATCCAGGTCTTTTGACTCTAACTAATGTGATATTTTAAATGTATTGCTTCACATTAATAAACAAACAAGCAAATAAATCCCAAAGATTTCTCTTCAACCAACATCTTACATTTTTATCTATTAAACAACAAAAATATAAGCAAGAAGAATATGTACAGATACCTGTGGGGAAGGTTACTGATTTTAATCAGCTTTTGGAGACACTTAAGTAATTATCTTTCCAAAGGCAAGGGAATTGATTAACAAAGTAGTCATTCCTTTTGAAGTCTGTACATCCCTGGCAGCATTTTTTTCTATCATTGTTCTAGCTGGTTGATTAATGCATCTTACATTTTATTGAGACCTTCCAGAGGTAAGAGACAGTGCCTATCTAATTTGTTAGTAACTATTAGGTAACTAAAAACTGCTTTTACCAGTGCCTGTTTTGTGTACTGTGAATAATGAGAGATAATTCAAAGGCTTCATTATGACCTCCAAGGGACTTTTATTCTCATTGGGGTATAAGATGTGACAGACAACAGCTAAAGAAAAACTAAAAGGAAGTACTTATGCAATAGTTAGATTGTGGTGCAGGTATATTTAGTGGCAAAATATTTCAGAAAATAGATTGATTCATGAGAGTAGATCAGGTTAGAGGTGGATTAATGAATGAGAGCTTATTTCAGTAGTCTTTGAAGCAGCATGGGTCAGATTTGTTCTGATAGAAAATGAGGAAGCAGTGGCTCATCAGAGGAAGGGAGTCAGCATAGGAAAACATCAGAATTAATATGACATGTGCAGGAAATAAAAGTAACCTACCTGTTGATTTTACTTAAGGATATATGTTGAAAAGCAAATAGGATTTTTATATAGGCATCATATGATCACAATAAACTAAAATCCACTCAAACTTGTTTAACAAAATAGGGTTTCCTTGAAAAAGAAGATATTCTAACAGAATCAAGAAGAAAAATTCATACCAATGGACTCTGAACGTGAAGATTTGAAAATAGAAACTCCATATAACTTTGATCATGGTACCAGATATGATGATAATAATGCTGGTGATAGTACAAATGAGAAGTGTGATGGTGAAGATGATAAACATTTATTGGATGTTCTTATTTACTGGCTCTTTAATAAGTGATTTACAAACAGTTTATTTACTTAATTTTTTATAACAACCCTCTGAAATACATGTTGTTATTTTTACCATCTTATGGAGAAACATCAAATTGGAAAAGTTTAAATGTCAAATTCCAGGGTTCAATTCTCAACTATTCTAATCTGCATTGGAAACCATTTATCTCAACCAACTGCCCATATAGGACTGCATTTCTTTATACAATGTATTTTATTTCAAAATACATTTAAATAATCTAATAAGTTAAAAGCTAACCAATGGGTTGAGTGACCTCAGTGAATTTTCTCACTTGTGTAGTGCCAGAATAGTCAGGCTTCCTTTGTAAAAAGCCATATCCCTTTCTCAGTCCCATTTCATCTCTTTTAATTGGACCTTTACTGCTGGCTTATTTTTCTTATTTTTTCTTATTTTGGCTTATTTTTCTCTTCCATAATGAGAAATCCTGCCTTTTTGTTGACATGTTTAGTCAATAACATTTGATATCATTATTAATATAGTTGGATTTAAGTTTGTTTTTGTTTTCTGTCTGTTGCCTTTGTTTTTTTGTTTGTTAACTTGTTCCCCTTTTCCTGCCTTTTTTGTATTGAGTAGTTTTTTAGAATTCCATTAAACTGCAGCTATTGCCTTTTTAGCTTTACCTGTTTTCATATTATTAGTATTTTGTTTTTAGTGGTTGTTCTAGGAAATAATATATACACTCTTAACATCTCACAGACAACTTAGAGTTAGTAATTTTACCACTTTACTTAAGATGTAGAAACTCTTATTCATATAGGTCCATTTAATATCCATTTGGTATTGTATATGCTACATCTGCAATATTTATTATTTCTATGTATATCACTAGATGATAATTTTCCTTAGTCATTTGAATTTTATAAAAATTAATATTATTTTACATTTACATATTTTATTTATTTGTTTATTTATTTATAAATTCCACTTTTCATTTTTTCCTGAAAGTTCAAGTTTTCCTCTGGTGTCATTTCCCTTCACCCTGAGGAATATTTTTTAACATTTCTTCTGGGTCAGTCCACAGTCTTAGTTTTCCTTTCCCTGAAAATACCTTAATTTTGCTTCTATTCTTGAAGGATATTTTCTCTGGATATAGAATTCATGATTAACAGGTTTTTTTTTTCCAGAACCTTAAAATTAATATTTCATTGTCTTTCTTGTCTCCATTTCTGATGAGAAATCTGTAGTTATTTTAATTATTTTTTCCTTGTAGGTAATATGCCATTTACTTCCCAGTTAATTTCAAAACTCTATGTTAATCATTGGTTTTCAACCATTTGACTATGTTGTGCCTAGTCATGGCTTTATATTTATTTATCTCGTGTGAATCTATAAATTTTTTATCACCAAATTTGAGAAGTTTTTAGCAACTATTTCTTTGAGTATTTCCCTTGTTTCTACAATTCCAAATCCAATTATGTGAGATATTTTTATATTGTGTTATAGGTCCCTGTGGGTCTTATTCATATTTTCAGTTTTCTTTTTAAACTGTTTTCTTTTTAACTGTTTTCTAATTCAGTTTTCTTTTTAAATTTAAAAAAATTTTTCTTTAGATTTAATCTTTTTTTTAATCTAACTACAGAGTCACTGACTCTTTCCTCTCCATTGTGTTATTGAGCCTTCATAGGTGATTTTTAATTTTATATGTTTATGTTTTTAATTATATTTTTATCCTGGGATTTTTCAGTATCATTCATTACAATTGTATTTTCCTTCATCTCATTTAGCATTTATATCATAGCTGATTTCTTGTCTGAAAATTCTATCATCATCTTACCATTGCCTTCTGTTGATTGATTTTGCCCTTGAGAATGAGTGATATTTTCCTGTTCCTTGTTTTCTGTGTAATTTTAAATCATATTCTGAATATTATGGCTACTGAACTGTAGATATTATATTCTGTTGTAATCCTTCAATTTTTTCAAGCTACTAACAGCAATATCTGCCTCACCAAGAATGGACAACTCAAGTATCAGTTGAATTCTTTCTATTAGCTGAAAGTTGTTTTAAGTTTGCTTTGCTCATTCATGATGTAGGTATTATCCAGATATTTGGACAGAGGGCTCTGTTTTTCTGCTTCCCTCCTTTTAGACATTCCCCCAACCCTAATATTCTCACAGTTGTATTGACTCTGGCCCTGTCCTCTGGTTCTTCAGACCATAAAAACTTACGTTTTCTATGAGAGTTTTAATCATTCTCAGCCATACTGCCCCATACCTGAGGTCTGCCCTCACACTGAAGCCATAACAATGGGAAACTCACACCATGCTGTCTGCATCCTCCAAGTTTAGATTACCACCAAAATTAGTCTGGTTTTGTTCATATTTCAGAGCCTTCATGTAATTCTTTTTACATGTTGTTTATAGTTGGTATCTGTGGTCTCTTAAAAACTGACACCAACATACTGAAAGCAGAACCTTATTTCATTTATATTTGAATCATGTCTTCTTATCTATTCCAGAAAAGTAAGTATATTTCCTCAGGTGCAGAAAAAATGAAATAAAATTGAATAAATATGCTTCTCTAATATGTTTAAACTCTATTATTTATCCTCAGGATTTAGGTTTTAAAGCTTAACAGACATAAATTAACTCTCCTGGTCATTTATTTTTTTGATGTTTATGGTGGCCTGTCTTTCCTACAGTGATGGATAATAATATTTGTTTTAAAAGATGGAGGTATTAGGAGGGAAAATTGTACATGAAAATAAATTATTTACATTGGAAAACATATCTATTAAAATGTATAGAAATATCTCCACCGCACAAGTGAATATGTGATGAGGTTAAAATTCAGTGGTGGTTATGGAAATGTAATAAACGGAAAAAATAACTTAAAAAAAAAAACAATAGTATGCAATTTTTTTATGAAAATGTGTTGATAAAGAATAAGTGTAGTTCATAAGTAACTTTAAGGATTTGCTTCTAGGTAATGTAAAATAAAGTTAATATTCACAAAGATAGACGTTTTGGGAAACAAAACTTTGAAGAAAAAACTATCTTATATATTTTCTAATAATAAATTTTACCTGAGTTAGGGCATGCAAGTAGATATAGCTTGCAGGCAGATAAAGTAGAAAACAGGAGTGTAAAGAGTTTTGCGTGTGGATCTTAAAAATGACTATGATGAAAATAATGAAAATAACACAATTTTTTACCATCATGAGCTTTTTGGAGGACAAAAATTGGGAGAAGAGTAAAGAAGCAAAAGTGAAAGATTGAATGGTAAGGTGGAAAGGTGGCTGGCCTATGATTTGGATATTTTATATCTTTCAGATTGCCTCTGTACCCAATTATGCATGCTTACTTGAACAGTCATCTTCCTTTCTCTGGTTTCTCCATCTGAAAAATTATCATGTTCAACTACATACTTTAAAAGGGAGAAAAGAAACTGTTATCTATTAAACAACTCTACTCACTATTTTGTTCATACAATTTTTAAAATGGGCCTGGGTATTTCTTTACTTATTTTACCCTTAAAACAAAATATCTTTATAAGAAATATATTGTTCATTCCATCTTATACAAGAAAATATTGATACTGACAATCTATGTGACAACCAATAAGAGTCCCATAGGAGTGTATGTATACTGATAATAGTTTCCTGAATCCCTGCTTCCATCTGGCTTCACCTGTTCTCTACTCAAAACAAAGCCAGTTAGAATGAAATCACAGATATTAAGAAAGAAAACTGAAAGGAAAGCTCAGCTTTTAGAGCAGAGAAGATTTATCTAGTTTCTGTGGGATTATAATCACCTCAATGTAATATGATCCACAATTTAATGCATTTCTAATTCATTAAAATATTAAATAATGCAGGATTAACCACTGCACCTTTCCCAAATGCATATATTACCATTTGTCATTAGTCTGTCTTTTCTCACTCAATTCTTGGCTGAAGTGATTTTGTTTTTAATCCTGAATAGCTTTAAACAATTAAATTGATAGTAACTTCTTTATTTGTCAGTTCTCAGGCTTAGAATTCTTTTAAAATTATTTTTTAAAGAAATTTCTAAAAACACTCATTCTAATAGAAGCTGATTTGTGAAATTGATTCCACTAAATGTATCCAAATATGTTGGTGGCCCTTCTTATTGTGGGGTTTCAATACACAAGAAATATTTTTTAAAATAAATGATATCCAAAGTTTACCATTCTTTTATAGTTTCAGTAGTCTTTAAATAGGACCTTTGTTCTTTATTATTATTATTATTAACTAACAAGTATATGTCGTTAATATGGTCCATTGTCCTACTTATCTGCTCAATTAAATAATTCTCAACAGGACAATAAAAATGCTTGCTCTGATGTTCAGGCCTGATAAGTACCCTTGACAATTTCTATATAAGTTTGAAACTACAGAAGTTTTTTTGGAAATATTATAAAACAGAATTTGCTATTTTCTCTGTGGATCTGTCTACCCCTTCACATAGTGCTCTATTGCTCACCTGTCCCCAACTCTTCTCTTTAGTCCGTTTTCCTCTTTCAATCTTCTCTAGATTCCCTCCACCAAGGCCTTCAGGCAGATGATTCTCCTGGATTTGTTATCTTCCTTCTTTTTTCACTTGAGCCAGGGGATGAGTGATTCCAAAACAGGGGCATGACTTAGTAGGTGTGCACACATATGTAGAGTGTGGATGTGTAAGACTGAGTGTGATGATGGGGTAGTGTTGGTGCCAACAAGTGCAAGCTTCAAGTGTCTGGAATGAGGAATCAGAACAGAAGCCTCTCTCTGTAGAAATACAGGAATGTATCATGAAAGGAAGAGGGGGAAACAAGAGAGACAGAGAGAGAGAGAAACAGACAGAGACAGAGACAGAAAGAGAAAGAGAGGAAATGGGAGAAGGGTAGCTGGAAAGGGATATTCATGTTAAGCTATTTATTTCTTCATCAGTTTGAGAGGTGACATAGTGGAGAACAGATAAAGAATAACTGATTAGAAAGAAATAACAGGTAGATATTTCCATCATTTGAGTAATCACAGATTCTCAGTTTGCTTGCTGGTTGTTGTCACTTTTGTTTTGAGAAGTTGTAAATTCTCAGAATATTTGAAGCACTACTATTATTTGAACACATATAAAGTACGTTTCATTTTCAAATCTGTGTAAATAAAATAATCTAAAATTTTGCAAATTTGTACCATAGTGTCTTTTATTAGTGAGAATGTTTAAAGGTGATTATGTTGTGTCCCTTTTAACTGGTTTTAAGATTTACAGAAATTTCATATTCTAAAGACAAATTTCTGAATGGAAAAAGCAGATGAAGCAACTCTGATCTAAAAATTATTTAAAGAGTGTTTAATGCTATATCCATTAACTGTATGTGAATTTAATATATATATCTGTATATTCATTTATATATTTGAAGATAGAAACCTTGCTCCATGTGGACATTATATATTTGTAATGCTAAATTTACTTTTAAAATGGAAAATACAAGAATTATTTGATTAAAAATGACTTTTCATCTACTTAGAAGGCTTAGCAAATTAAAAAGTTTAACTTCAAACAAAATTCATAATCAAGCAACTGAGATCTGTTTTCATTCTGTTTGCATTTGATCCCAAATCATTAACAAATGAAGCTTTTTTATTTCTTTTAACTTTCAAATAGCAAAAAAGAAATAAAGTTACCTTTTATTTATGAGTTATCATTTTTTCCTCTCTATATTTTAACAAACAATATGACAGGAAAATGATTAAGTTTCACATTTCACAATGTGACTTCTGTGTGATTTATTGTCAAAATAAAAGCCACTTTGTGAGTCAAAGTTTTTAATCTTTTTTTCTCCCCTTCAATCTCAAAAAATGTTTTGCCAGGAAACTGGTAATGGTAAATACTTTTTATTTTCCCTAATGACAGGTAAGTCCTTTTAAATGACTCATTGCTAATTAGTTCAGAGCAACATTCCAAACGAATATTTTATTTTTGGAACCTCATTTTATTGATTTTCTGCTCCAGTAGCGTGACTAATGCACATCACCGTTAAAGCTCTGCAAAATGTTTGCAAAACCCGAAACCAGGTGATAATCACCTGATATTTAATTGGTTTCTTTACTATGTTATCAACCAAATCATCAGCCTCAATTCCTGAAAAGATTCTTGGCTTTTATAAGAATTCCCAACAATACTGGGCATTTCTCTGTGTCAAGATCATTTCTCTTGCAAATTCCCAAATTCAATCTTCAAAATGAAATGAGATGCTATGGTTTTGGCTGTTCTTTGCTTTTTATTTTTGGTTCAGTGATGCCTGAAAGTCAAATGAATATGAAGTACAGGCCCTTGGGAGCCCAAATGAGTAATTTAAATGAATATCAGTGAACCCAACATGCTGTGTTTTAACAGCTTAGGCAATGCCAGAACCACAAAGTAGCCAGAACCTACTCAGGATGGCAACTAGTTTTAAATATCAAGGTTGAGAATAGCAACTTGCTTTTCCTATAACAATCTGTGTCTGTAGTATTCTTTTTTCCCTGTGACTTTATTTCAAGCTTCTTATTTGTGGTCGTATCTACAGAATAGTTTAGTCATAAAACATTCATTTCCCAGAACTGCTGCTTTCCTTGCCACAGAGAAAAGAAGTAATGTTTAAACTTACCTGAAAAAAGAAAAATTATCTTATGTTGTTTCTTTCCACATATTTAATCTCAGTGTGAAAATCAAAGGATTGAAAAAAACATTCACATGGCTTTTATTCAATTTATGTATCACAAAGAATGTTTACAGTAAAGGAAGTGCATAAACAAAATAGTTTATTCAAAATATTATGATTCTGATAAAATAAAATATATACTTATTGATTTAACAGCTGTAAAATATAGAACTTTGTGGAAAAAAGTATTGATAGTGGAATGCAGGCTTAATGATGGACCTCACTGGAAAACTAATGGAAGATTTGGCTCCTTTCAAGAAAGAAATGTACATCATAAAAATATATACCCTATTTCGGTGAATCATAGATTCAAGGTTAAAATACTGATCCTGTAAAGAAATCTTTATTAACACTGTATTTAATTGAGATAGTTTATAGTTTCAATTCTGTCAATACTTGTTTTGTATAAATTCAATATTTGTTTCACTAAAACTAAACAAATTTAATTTTCAAAATTAAATATACTTTTGACTTATGAATGTACCTCTTTACTCAGTGTTTAAAAACAGAGAAAATGGATCTATAGTGATTTGAGAGTGAAATTTTACAATTCAAATATTTTATACCCAGCTGAATTATCTTGTATGAGTAACAGCATTAAAAATAAATATTAAATGTGTAAAGATTTAAATAATTATCACTAGTTAATAATTTTCAAAATGCTACTTGAATAGATGCTCTAAGTCAGATGTTCCCAATCTAAAAACACGTTATTGTCTCAATAATTTTTCACAATATTTATACCAAAATAAATATCTAATTGCTCTGTTTTTAAGTTAGATTCACATAACTTAAATATTTATGTTTTAAAACTTAGAGATGTGTAAAAAATAACATATAGAAATTTTAAAATGATAATATTTTATTTAATTATGTAATAACCACCATTATTTATTAGTGGGATGTTTGCACCTGTTGGGCACTGTGTAACTTCTCAAACACTGAAGTCAGATTAATATCCCATCACTCTTATTTCCAGTGGAATCATAACTGTAATGTAATATTTGCTTTTTGCATCTCCTGAAAAACTCAGTTTTACAAAGATATGTATGTGATTTAATGTTGAAACTGTGAACTATCTCAAGCTGATAGGGCTTAATAGATGTTGCTGTGTTTCCCTCAAAAATTTAAAATAACTGTGATGTCCCACCTGTGGCACCTTGAGCACCACAGTAAACAGTTTTGTAACCAAGGCTTTAGACAAATGAGGAATAAGTATTATGGACTCAAAAATGTGAAAACTCATGCTGTAAACAAACAAAGGTGTTTGTTTGGTGTCTATATAATACAGAAACAAAACTCAGATTTTTCACTAAATTTAGACTAGTTGCATATATTTCTCAGTATAGAAATAAAATTTGGGGGGTGAGGGTGGGAGAGAAAATGTTTAACAACTTCTTTTCAGCCTATATTTTTTCATGCTCTACTTGTAAACTTAAAATGAATATTGGATAACTTTTATAAAACAGATAAACATTATTTTTTAAGCATTCCATAGGTCCAATGTTGCATATACCAGTGCTCAAACAAGTACAGAAAAAGTTCCTAGTAAATGCACCAATATTCTAAAATGTAATTCTTGCCCTGTGGTAAGCTCAGATGGGGGAAGGGATTTTTTTTTCATTATATTCTTTTCATATTTCTAAGATTTTAATAATCTGTATATATTTCTTTGTAATGGAAGAAAATAAAGTTTATTTAAAAATAGAATTGGGGGGCTTCCCTGGTGGCGCAGTGGTTGATAAAAAAAAAAAAAAAAAAAAAAAAAATAGAATTGGGAAATATTAAAAGTTAAAAACATTAAAATTAACTGGTATTAATAATAAACATTTTCTGGAAAATAGTAAAGATTATAAAAGGATCAGAAAAAAAAAAACTGAAAGGTTAAATCAATTTACTGACAAACCTCAAGTGTAGAGAAAGCAATAATATTAGTGCAGTGTCTGTGATATTTTTTCTGGTTTTGTTTGTTGAAACTAATTTAAATTTATGCATTCCATAGTCTATCTTAAGGCTCATAAATACTTTTGAAAATAATATATATATATAAGTATTTTGTGTTATATATACATATGAAAGTGTTCTGTGTTATACAAAATAATACATAGATGTGAGGTGTTATTATCATTTTTATACAATAATAATTTTAGGAATATGTACTTATCCTCAGGTGGTAAACTTACAGAGTGCCCATCCTCCCTTGTTATTAGATAAGGCTTGTTATATTGTGTATAGACAAAAAAATGAGTCATCTTTGAGGGAAAAGTTTAACAGTTTCTCCAAATTCTAGGATTTCAAGGCTTAAAATTTACCCAACTATCTATCCTAAATATCTGTTAGGACAGCAAACACGACATCCTCCTTGTTCTGCCTTGTGGTCTCATTATAATATCCTGGTTTTCATCTGAGGATGCAATTAAGATATTCATAGAATTATATAATGAAACAATTATTTTCATCAAACTATTTATAAAAATGATGTTTGCTTTTAAGATATTAAACTAATGGGAAAGTTAAACTAATGGGAAAGTGGAAATGAGCAAATTCAGAAGGGTCAAATGTTAGGCCTTCAGATTTGCATCTAAGTAAAAGGATTTTGGACATGCAAATAGAAAGCAAATTTCTTCTTTTTGCTCATGTGGCTTCATTTCTTGTACTGTTTTCCCTTATTTGAGAGCATAATGTAAGTAATATTTGCTATGCAATTTGCTTTCATTTTACCTTTGACATTTTTTCCCCCTAGGTTTCTAATTTCATTTCCATATGTGGATTGTTTTACCAAAATTTAGTGCTATCTGACATGAATGAGTGTTTCTTAAAACCGTTTTCAATTCTTTCTGAACTACATGGACACATTAGCTGGCAATTAGTCTGAATTCTACCCTCATTCTCTAGCCCCTTAACTCCTCTTCATGGAGCAATTAATTACCTGTTGAATGGCTAAAATTTAAAACAAAAGAAATAAGAATATTAATTACAAAAATTGTTAAAGGACCATGATGAAATCATTTATTTTCTTTAATATTTGTTAAATGTATAGAGTTTGATCAACAATGGTTTCTTTAAAGACTATTACAAGAGACAAAAAAAACCACCATTCTTTATCCATATAATTATCTTGTAATGATTCCACAGTGATATTATAATGTTAATAGTAATTAGTTTATTCCCTAAATTAAAAAAAAAAGAAAATACTATCACTACATGGCTTTCAAATAACAATTTAAAATGCTCAGGCATATTTATCTTTGACTATCTGGAAAATAATACCACTTATAATCCTCACTTTCATTAATAGAGGCACTACTTTCTTTAAATACGCTTTCATGCATATCTTATCAGGACCATAATAGAGTTCACACAGCTAATATTATTATTTCCATTCTGCTGATGAAAATATATGGTTGGAAAATTTAACCAACCTCTCAGGAATCTTATGACCTAAAGTGTATCTAAGTGTTAGTTGACCTTTAGCACAACGGTCAGTACTGGAACAAAATTTCATTATTTTTTTTTCATTGTTTGCTTACATTCTATTTCCCCTTATCAGTTTTAAGCTCTGCAAGAGGAAGAAATATGTGTATTTAATGAATTAGTAGCTAAGAATGACATGTATAGCAGGTGCTTAAGAAATATATTTTGAATCAGTCAATAAAAGTTTCTAATTACTGATCCAAATGTTTGCCACCCCACAGTATTCTCACCTAAGGAGCAACACACTGTACTCACAGTCTGTTTCTGCATGACTTGCTCCACCCTCATGTCCGTCTGTGAAATACTCAAGATCATAGGGCCATGGTGTATTAAAATGACCCCCAGCTAATCTTGTTCCTTCCCATTCTGCCTTGGGGTCCCCTGCATCTTGTCTTATGATTTGCTTCTGATTCTGCCTCAGATCAGCCAGTGTCAGAGACATGCTAACCAGTACCAGTGCAACTGTGCTGATGTCTGATGGGCAATGTTCTTACTGAAGTCAACAGTGGGAGGAAAAACATACCATGGAGCCAACCACAGCAGCTGAGGAGGGATAAAGTCTTCAGCCTGAACCCTACACCCACTCAGGACCAAGGGCCTGCCTTGCAGAACAAAGCAGACTCTAAACCAGGGGTCTCCAACCCCTGGGCCACAGACTCGTACAGATCCATGGCCTGTTAAGAACCAGGCCGCACAGCAGGAGGTGAGTGGAGTGTGAGCGAGCAAACTTCATCTGTATTTACAGCCACTCCCCATCATTCGTATTACTGCCTGAGCTCCACCTCCTGTCAGATCAGCGACAACATTAAATTCTCATAGGAGCTCGAACCCTACTGTGAACTGCACATGCGAGGGATCTAGGTTTCATGCTCCTTATGAGAATCTAATGCCTGATGATCTGAGGTGGAGCTGAGGTGGTGATGCTAACGCTGGGGAGTGGCTGCAAATACAGATTACCATTAGCAGAGGTTTGACTGCACAGAGACCATAATAAATCAATTGCTTGCAGACTCCTATCAAAACCCTATCAGTAAGTAGCAAGTGAAAACAAGCTCAGGGCTCCCACTGATTCTGCATTATGGTGAGTTGTATAATTATTTCATTATATATTACAGTGTAATAATAATAGAAATAAAGTGCACAATAAATGCAATGCACTTGAATCATCCTGAAACCACTGCCCTCCCCAGTCCATGGAAAAATTGTCTTCCATGGAACAAGTCCCTGGTGCCAAAAAAGGTTGGGGACTGCTGCTCTAAACTATGTCATTGAGGTTCCAGTTTTGCCTTTCACCTACTGAAGGAGACTGGAAGAGTCATGCTGTCTCTCTGAATTAGCTCCCTGTCTATAAAACAAAGATAATAATGGCTATACCTAATAATCAGAGGCTAATCGAAGAATCATATTAACAGTTGTGAAATTCTGTGCATCATGATACAGAAGCCCAAAGTTTTTACCTATTATTAGGATTTTGCCTCCTGGTTCATACATGAGAATGGCATATGCGTGTGTTTGTGTCTGTGTGTGTATGTGTGTGTGTTTGTGTGTGTGTGTGTAGGAGAGAGTAAATAGTTTTAAATTAAATGTAAGCTATCTGAAATGAATTGATGGGATCTTTGAAATTATTTTTTATGCACTGGAATAATTTGATTGATTTAGAAATTATACTAGAAATATAGAACAAATTCTAAATATTTTTTGTTTTGGTTTAATTAAAATGCCAATTATTTAATAAAAATTTCCTATATATTTTTCTATAATTTAAAACAATCTATTTAGGTTTTTTCACCTCTTCTTGAGGCAACTTATTTATATTTTTATAGAAAATCACCTAGATTTTCAAATTTATTCATATAAATTCATATGTAATTATGCCTCCAGCTTTGTTCTTTTTCCTCAGGACTGCTTTGGCAATTTTGGGTCTTTTGTTGTTCCATATAAATATTAGGATTATTTGTTATAGTTCTGTGAAAAATGTCATGAGTAATTTAATAGTGATTGCATTAAATCTGTAGATTGCTTTCAGTAGTATGACCATTTTAACTATATTAATTCAAATATACTTTTTATTTGATTGTTTATTAATTTTCAATTTTGTCATTAATTTTCTTCTATTATTTTCTTTTAGTTAATATTGTTATTCTATTGATATTTATAGTGACTTGTGTTGAAAACAGAATATTTTTTGTTGGGAATTTTTGAATGTATATTCATCAAAGATATTGACCTGTAATTTTCTTTTTAGGTAGCGTCTTTGTCTGGTTTTGGTATCAGGGTGACGGGGGCCTCATAGAATGACTTTGAGAGTGTTTCTTCCTCTTTTTTATTTTGGAAGAGTTTGAGAAGGATAGATATATGTTCTTTGTATTCTTGGTAGAATTCCCCATGAAGCCATCTGGTCCTGGACTTTTATTTACAAGGAGGTTTTTTGTTTGTTTGTTTTGTTTTGTTTGCTTATGCTTTTGGGTTTTTTGTTTTGTTTTGTTTTGTTTTTTTTACAGAATCTATTTTACATCTAGTGATCAGTCTGTTTAAATTATCTGTTTCTTCTTGATTCAGTTTGGCAGGCTATATTTCATTCTAGAAACTTGTCCATTTCTTCTAGGTGGTCCATTTCGTTGGCATATAACAGTTCATAATATTTCCTTATGGTATTTTTTACTTCTGTGGTATTGGTTGCTATTTTTCCTCTTTCATTTGTTAACTTGTTTATTTGGGTCCTCTCTCTTTTTTTTGAGGTGTGCCTGGCCAGAGGTTTGTTAATTTTGTTTATCCTTTCAAAAAACCAGCTCTGGGTTTCACCGATTTTTTTTTTAAGCACTATTTTATTTATTTTCTCTCTTATCTTTATTATTTCCTGCCTTCTACTGACTTTACATTTTGTTTTTTCTTCTTTTTCTAATTCTTTTAGGTGGCATGTTAGGTTGTTTATTTGGCAGTTTTCTTGTTTTTTCATGAAGGCCTGTATCGTTACAAATTTCCCTTAGTACTGCTTTTGCTGCACCCCATAGATTTTGTATGATTGTGTTTTCATTGTCATTTGTCTCAAAGTATTTTTTTATTTCTTCTTTGACTTCATCACTGACCCATTGATTTTTTAGTAGCATGTTGTTTAATCTCCATGTAATCTTTTTTTTTTTTTTTTTTTTTCTCATTTCTCTTTCTGTAGTTGATTTCTATTTTCATGCTGTTGTGGTCAGAAAAGATACTTGAAATAACTTCTATCCTTTTAAATTTGTTTAAGCTTGTTTTGTGTCCTAGTATGTGGTCTATCCTAGAGAACATTCCATGTGTGCTTGAAAAGAATGTGTATGTTGGGTTTTTTTTGGGTGTAGTTTCCTGTAGATATTAAGTCTAAATCTTCTACTATGTCATTCAGGATCTCTGTTGCTTTATTTATTTTCTGTCTACAAGATCTCTCAATTAATGTCAGTGGGCTGTTAAAGTCTCCTGTTATTATTATATTCCCATCAGTTTCTCACTTTATGTCTGCTAGTATTTGTTTTATGTATTTATATGCTCTGATATTGGGTGCATATATGTTAATGTGTATGATATCCTCTTCTTGTGTCATGTTATAGTGTCCTTCTTTGTCTTTCTTTTTATCCTTTGTTTTAAAGTCTATTTTGTCTAATATGAGTGTTGCTACCCTCACTTTCTTGTCATTTCTATTTGCATGGAATAACTTTTTCCATTCCCTCATTTTCAATCTATATGTCTTTCACCCTAAAATGGGTCTCCTGTAGACAGCATATTGTAGGTTCTACTTTTATCCTCCAATCTGCCACTCTATGCCTTTTGATCCATGAATTTAGTCCTTTGACATTGAAAGTAATTATTGATAGCTATATTTACTGTCATTTTAAACATTGTTTTCCAGTTAATTTTGTACTTCTTCTTTCTTCCTTTCATCTTCTTCCTATTTTTCCATTTGTGGTTTGATGGTTTTCTTTTATACTATGCTCAAGCTCCTTTCTTTTGTTTTTTTGTGAATCTACTGTATATTTTTTATTTTTTTACCCTGCTTTTCAAGTATGTTAACCCCTTCCTGTATCTACTTGCTTTAGACAGAAGTTTTTTCAATATTTTTACTTAATAGCATAAGTTAAAGTTTACACATTTTTCTCTTATTTAACCTTTAGCCACTTCTCTAAGGTTTTTTTTTTTTTTTTTTTTTTTTTTTTTTTGTACGCAGGCCTCTCACTGCTGTGGCCTCTCCCGCTGCAGAGCACAGGCTCCGGATGCGCAGGCTCAGCGGCCATGGCTCACGGGCCTAGCCGCTCCGCAGCATGTGGGATCTTCCCAGACCGGGGCACGAACCCGCATCCCCTGCATCGTCAGGCGGACTCTGAACCACTGCGCCACCAGGGAAGCCCCTCTAACTTCTCTAAGTTTTGATGTAAAATTTATGGGTTATTTTAAAGAAAGAAATGGTTAAAGTCATTTGGTGATTACTTTATTTATATCTGCACAGCAACATCATCATCAGAGAATTTAAACTCTCAGCTCTCTACTTTCAAGAATGTATCAAGATTTCCAATTTGACCAAGTACATGATGAATTTTAAATCTTTCATATGCACAAAATAATGCCTTTATTTATTTGTTGACTGCAAGGTAATTATATCTCATAGATTGGGTATATTTGTTCTACAGTTTAAATTATATATACCCATATTTATGGGTTTTTTTAAGTTCTTATAGAAGTGAATTAAACTTTCCACTATGAATATGACTATTAACATTTCTCAGATTTTGAAGATGTTTTGCTACCTATGTTTTATTGGTATTTTGTTTGGGCTGTATTATTTAATGTCTTTATTATAAGTATGATTATTACAACATACACTCATTATTTCCATTCTTAAATTTCTATTGTCTTTACTTCTAAAAAACTCACAATTTCTATCCCTCATAACAACTATTTAGATCTTGTCATTTTATAGCAGAGATTTTCTTTCTCAGAAATCTACTCATTTAACTATCAATCTCCCCACAACCACCCATTATTTTTCACATTAGTCCAAAACAATGTTCCAAACCAGGACACTTATTTCCTGTTCTCATATATTCTGCTTCTGGTATGGCATAATTGTAGATATCCAATACCATTCAGTGTCTGGTTAGTCACTGAGTCTCCCCATCTCTACTGGATATTCTCATCAGTATGCTCAGGAATTGTGATCTTATAATTTGCTTTATAATATATTGCTATTTTATTGAGTTGGCAAAATTTCATTCGGGTTTTCCATAAGATGTTATGGAAAAACCTGAATGAACTTTTTGGTCAATCCAACATATTCTACTGTTTAATTGCCTTTTGTATATTTTATCACTTGATTAGAAATGACTTCTGATGTCCTCATCACTAGAATGTCAAGATGAGGCCACTGTTTTTTCTAAACTCTCAACTTAATCAAATTACCCAGACTTACAACTCCTTAAGCAGACCTTGGCTCATTTCTCTACTTTCTACCTTGGTCCTCTTTTTGTCTCTATTCCAATAAAAAAAAATTTCCTGACTGAAGCAAAAGTTGTTAAAAAGAGTATTCACCTAGAAGTTAGAAAACTAGAAATTGGAAATCAAAATTCTCTACTCAATGTAATTTGTGATGGTGCCCAATTAACTTATTTTCTTAAGAAACAAAAATATCAATAGGGCTTCCATGGTGGCGCAGTGGTTGAGAGTCCACCTGCCGATGCAGGGGATGCAGGTTCATGCCCCGGTCAGGGAGGATCCCGCATGTCACAGAGCAGCTGGGCCCGTGAGCCGTGGCCACTGAGCCTGCGTGTCTGGAGCCTGTGCTCTGCAACGGGAGAGGCCACAACAGTGAGAGCCCATGTACTGCAAAAA
>NW_020174918.1:1433880-1518105 GCF_003031525.2 Neophocaena asiaeorientalis asiaeorientalis | reverse complement strand
GCCCAAAAAGGGAGAGCCCATTTATTGAAAAAAAAAAAAAAAAAAAAAAAATCAGTAACTAATGTCTCATTAAGTCTTTGAGAGGGACTTTGAAAAAGTAAAATGCTGCAGAAATATATTGTTTTCTAACATGACCTATTTCATAGTTATTTGTCCATTTCTTTAAAATATTATGTGTTTATATGTCTGTGTATCTCCACCTTGTCAATAAAACATATAGAGCAATAACATTGCTTATGAGTTCTGTGGCATACCATCTCTCTGCCTGACCTATGTGATTGGCACATCATTTTGGTAAAATTTCTCTCTTAGTAGGCTACTCCCAATGCCCCCACCCCCAAACACACACACACACACTACCAGATTTCTTTTTACATTTATCAAATTATTTCACAACTGTTTACATACCCATTTTCACACCAAATTGGGAGCTTCCTGAAGACAAAAATAAAAAGTTGTATTCAATTTCATATTCTTAGAAAATAATATAGCAAATAGAATAAATAGCAAACAGCAAGTGCCAAAAAATATGTGTTGAATGACTTTTACTAGGTCTATAGACACTCTTCCAGGTAAGGGAAACAACTGGAGGTGTTGTCAGTCCCTAAGAGTAAAAACTTTCAGATGAGAAATGAAGCACTTTCCCATCAATAGGGGAAACTTGGTTATCTCCTTGAATGCCAACTATTTTGCCTCACTGTCCCACAGATGTTCTAAGCTAAAACAAACTAAACTAAGATTTTTTTATACATTTTTTAAAAATGTAACACCTAAATGATGGAACTGCTTCTCTGTCAAAACAAGCAAACCAAAAAACAAACAAACAAAATAAAACTAACAAACAAAAAAGCAAGGAAAACATCTCCTTGCAGCTCAACTTCTCCCATAAAGCTATAGAATACCCACTGAAATTGTGTATAAATGCATAAAACCCTGCCAAAAGGTATACAGATTTTTATCTTGATATTTTGTTGTGTTTTACAAATTGTTCAAGGCCCCATTGGCCCAGTTTTTGAGAGAAAAGGGAAGACTTTTGAGTCCTTTCCAAATCCTCATTTTAGGATATGGGGAGCCAACCAGTAGACTCTTCAGCAAAATCTCATTCGTATTTGGCTGACTGGGGGTGCACTATCCCTGGGCTCTGGCAATCCAGTTTATAAGGCTGTTTGTAGCAGTCAAGATTCAAAAGCAAAGGTGTAGGTGGAAAAATATCCCCAAAATTCATAGGAAAAATCTGTCTTCTGAGGTTTTCTAACATTTCTGTAGGAAGTAGTGAGGAAGTAATGCTGAGAATACCCTGCACATTATTACAAAGGCAACTTGAAAAGCTCCAGCATGTCAGTTTTCAAAAGTCCTCTTGAGGCTGAGAGACTGTGAAATTCTCATGTATGTTGATTTATGCAGTGCTTTGCTTTGACCCTAGGGAAAGCTGCTTTATGGTCTGAACATCTATGCTTACCTACCTTAAAACCTAACTGTGAGAACCTCCAAACAAACGTGCAAAAGGAAAATGAATGAAGAAGAAAGGGAAGCAATCATAAAAAATAATAACCACTTGATTCAAAAGTTAAAATAAATTTTTCTTTGTCTCTGAACATTCTATGCACAGTGGGCCATATATTCATTCTATCACAAACTTTGTTTAAAGCTGATTTTTTTCTATGTGTATATATATACTTACAGCTTAAAAAAAAAAAAAAAAAAGACATGAACAACCTGGATATGTTTCAGGAGAGACTGAGAAGGGCATTTTGCTTGAAAAATCTTCCCCTATCTTCTTGGCTTGGTCAAATCCTAACCATGTTTCAAGCCCTGGCTAATTTACCAACTTTCCAGAACATTTGTGATTACTCTAGTTCTCAATTTGGCCATCTTCAAAGTCCATATGTTGCCTATTATCTGAAACATATTTTGAAAGTTAATCAAATTGCGCCTAGTTGATATTAACTGCACTTTTTTTCTTTGTGAAATAAAGTTTTAATTGTGACTTACAGTGACTAAGTTACATTTTAGAGGTGTCTTGGCCATAGGATTTAAACATTTATAAAAGAATCTAGATTCATTTTTTGATCTTCGATGAATGGAAGCTTTGAAGCCTCACTCCTCTCTCCTCCTATTCTACCCTATGTCTGGGGAAACTGATTAGGAAAGTCAGGTGTTCCCTTCTTTGCTTTGAATCATGCAAACTCCTGCTCTTGCCCACCCATGGGTACCTTCATTCTGGATCCACCCTTTAACCATAATGAAAAAACCTCAAACCAGTCTTATTTCCTTGCTTACTCAAGCTATTTTCATAAATGTTTGGGAGGAATGCTCGGTTCTCAGGAAGCCTCATTATGGAAGCAATAAGCCTTTTCATACTTTCTTAGTGTGTATCTGAAATCATCAGTCTTGACAGCCAAAGCAAATTTTGAGATGAGTTTATCCTCTTTATGCAGGATAAGCACAACACCTTCCCTGGTATCTAGTCTGAGGTCCCTGTATACAGAGATTGCTCAATTTATGCTTATTTAATGCCCAACTGAAGAACTTTCATCCCCTTTAGTTTTCTTTAGCAAATCTGAAATTCAAATTGTGGGGAGAAGTTATTAGTAAGTGATTCATCCCATTCCTCAGGTTACCCAGCTGCTAAATGGATAATCAAAATAGCTTTTTTGTCTTCCCTTTAAGAAAGGCATATAATGGATGAGAAAAACTAGAGAAAAAATTCAAAATGTGGGCTTCTCACTATGGTACTGACTCCAGTGCCCATGCTTCGGACCAGGGTTTTTAGGCATCAGCACGTGCTCAACAACTCCTGGTGCCCCTCGCCCACCTCACAGGACACTAGCCCATTGACCTTGCACTTGACATCTGAATCTTTTAGTCACCAGCCCCAGAAGCTACTAGCGAGCATTTGAAGGACCATGAGATAGAAAATATGTTTGCCATCCTGAGCATAATCTCCATTTTGAAGAAAAGTAAAACAACTGCATATATAAAAGGGAGGACATAAGGGATGGAGCTTGAGATTGCTCACCTGTTTACTGCAAAAATATATCTCTATCAGCAGTCATCCTTTAAACTTTCTGTCACTAAAACATGATTTTTTGCATTTATTTATTTATAATCTATCTCTCTTAAAAATAATTTGAAATGTCCCTATTATTTTTTACTGTTGGATCTTCACCTGCAACCCCATTAGATAGACAAGTCATTGAAATCGACATATGTGGTTTCTGAGAACCACAGAAGTTATGACTTGCCCAAGATCAAATAAATAACTTTCTGGTCTTTGCTGCCTAGGCAATGAACTTTCCATTATGCAGCACTGCTTTCTCAGCATGAATGCCAAAATTAAAAGTAAGGTATACAATGTACATGATACATCTGATATGTAAGTGATACAAAAAGGGTAAGTCATACAGCTACCTATGTTCTATTTATGTGATGTTCATGGCATCCAGATCTTGTTGATATAAGTACTCTCATCACCTGGCTCAGTGCTTAGCATGAGTCTCAGTAGGTTTCTATGGAACTAAATGAGAATATTGCGTGCAAACCAACAAACAAACATATGAAGATTCATACTAGAGATAAGTTTCTTTCTGTAAAAAATTTTATGAGTTTATGTATGTTTGTGTGTTTGTGTATTTCTTCTTTAGGAAGCTAAGGAATTGAAACAGAGTGGGGATGGAGAAAGAAAGAGAGAGAGATTAGAGAATGGGAGAGAAAGTTTAAAATGTTTTTGTTTTACCTAATACTTATGCAAACCACTTCCCTGCAGTTATCCATGTGAGAAAGATTCACAACAGTAACTGAAGTAATGCTAAACCTAATATAAAACATAAATTAAACAACAATAACAGAACACACAGGTATTTTCAATCTCAGTCACTTAGTAATTTAATATAAATAGATTTCACCGTGATCAATGGAAGTTTACATCCCATTTATTCCTGAGACTGGTAGTTTGTCTGATCGGTAAATTTGTTGTCAGGGTTATGCCATCATCCAGGATTTGATAAGTCAATTCAAAGTGATTGGCAGTGTTTTCTAGTAATCAGTTAAACCAAGTTCTTGTTAAGCCTTATACTTAGCTTTATATTAACTCCTTGGGGGCAAAAATAAAAAGGCAGATACTAACACCCTCTTGGCTGTTAGTGTGGTGTCCAACCATCTTGTCCTCCTTTACACTGAGCTCATCTGGCCACCATCCACTGCCCACAGCTGGAAACTGTTCTCCTTGCTCAATGTATGCACTGTACTTGTTCATGCTTCAGAGCAGTTGGTTAACGATAATGATAATGATTTAGATTCCAGTGGGCAGTAAATATAAAATATTTGATCATTAAGTGGCTTCATGAATGTGGGAGATGTTTACTAACTGTGTGGGGCGGGGAAGTCGATTGAAGCATGCTAATAAGTACAAGCAAAGAAAATGAGAACAGAAAACTATAAGGCAATGGGTTTTATTCCTGGAATATAAACTGTGGATTAAAAAAAGTAGAAGAAGAATGAAAAATATTGACTCCTTGGCAGGAAAATTACATGTATGATGTAAATATGATAAAGACAACACATTTCAAAATGATGCAAAGACTGAATTACAGGCCTCTTTTGGGGTCAATGTTTTGATTATAACAAAGGCAGGTGCACCCAGAAACTGCTGAATCTACGAGCCAGATTCATTATACTATGACCTCTTTATTCCGAATGAAAAATATGAATTTTAAAACTATGGTTATTTAAACAAATCATGTGTTTTATTGCTGTAGCCATAGAAAGGCTATATTTATGGGGGATATTAGATCAAGTGATATGTCTAATGTGGCTTATGTAAAATGGAAAAAAAAATAAACTAAATCCTTGATCTCAGTTTCCAAATCTGAAATGTTAAAATATAAATTTAGAAAAAGTACATTTTTACATTTTTTGTATTTGGTTTTCTTTTCTAATGTGACTCTAATATCTCTTAGTGCATGATTGTGTTTTGTACACCTGATGTTTCAGGAGCCTTTCTCTGTGCCCTATGAGCAGGAGGTTCTCAGTGAATGTCTGTAGGTGACAGTGCTGTTAGAGACAGCTCTTCAGGGCTAAGTTTACTAATATCTTTGGAACTGCAAGGATTTCAGTCATCATTTATTTAAAAGATATGGCAGGTTTAGGGAAAACTCTGTAGCTAAAGGCACCAGCCTCTACTCAGGATGTAACCTCAGGACCCAGTGGTATCATTATACATTTTCAGAGAAGAATTTTAAAGCTGCTTTTGTGGTTTCAGAATTCCCAAAGAAAATACTCGATAAAAATCTCATTTTAAAAACCCTGCTTCCAGACCTTACTTAGAAACCATTAATTGGGGTGTCCAAGGGCATCTGCATTCCTCTATGCTACTAGTTATCAGAATGCAGTGCTTCTCAGAAATGCGGAGCCCACAGCCAGAGACCATGAAGAATCTGCCTTTTTGACAGTGTTCTGACCAAGTTCTGGGTTACATTCCTGAGGCTGGTAGTTTGTCTGATTGGTACATTTTTTGACAGGGCTATGCAATCATCCAGGATTTTATAAATCAACTCAAAATGATTAGCAGTGTTTTCTAATAGTCAGTTAAACCAAGTCTTGGGTAAGCCTCATCCTTGGGGGCAAAAATTAAAAGGCAGGTACCAACTCCCTCTTGGCTGTTAGTCCAGTGTCCAAACATCTTGTCCTCCTTTATACTGAGCTCATCTGACCATCATCCACTGCCCACGGCTGGAAACTCTTTTCTCTGCTCGATGTATGCACTGTACTGGTTCATGCGAGTCTGAAGTGAGTCTGATGTGAATAATTTATGCTGAAGCAAACATCCATCAAGACATTTTGTTAGCCCCTTTGAATCACCTAGCCAATTAAAAAATAATAATAGCAATGCTGCCCACCCTAAAGACTCAGATTTAATTAGCTCAGGGAGATCCCATCCTATCATCTTTTAAAAGCCCCTGAAGTGGTTTTAAAGTGCAGTTAGGTTTCAGAATAATTTGAGTCATCTCTGAATATCCAGAAAGCCTGACAGCAACTATCTCTTAGGAAAGAATTTCATTACCTAAAACCCAGCAATCTCTGTCTCTGTGGAATCAACATCCTTACTTGGGTAGATGCTTGAATAACAAAGACAACTTGGAGAGGAACTGCTAAGGTGTAAGGGGTCCCCATGAGAAAGCAGCCTTTAGCAACTATCATGGGGATTAATGAAGTCCTGGGGAATTACTGTGACTGTTGTCTTTGACTGAACCACAAATCAATACTTTTCTGCCCCCATTAGCAGACCGTAGACCTGCTAACCACACCCCTGATCTCCCGACATTCAGTTGCTCTGTCTCCAGGGTCTCATCTTTGCACAGATTCAGGGGTACCATTCCAGGATGCAGCACCCAAGGAGGCAGAAATGGCAGTGGACATTTTCTACCTCCTACACAAGTCCTCACAAGCTTTGACTTTTTAATTCCTAACTCCTTAGCAAATACCTCGCTGGTTACTGAGCCCAACTCGTCTGAGATCATAGCTGGAGTCCACCAGAGGAGGGGAGACTGGTCATGCTCTGTTGGATCCTGCCCTTGCTTCTTCCTCTAACTTTGCTGGGCCTGACATGAATCAGGTTGTGACTCCTTCACGCCTGAACCAGGGATAAAGTATCCAACCTTATCCCTTTGCCTTGAACTTGTCTTCCAGCCTACACTTTTCCCATTAGGTAAACATTAGAACACCCCATTTTATTAAATATCTAGGTTTCTAAAACAGTCACTGGGGCCTTGTATACTTACATATGATAAAATCATACTCTCTTTGTAACCTGAGAGTCAGCACTCCTTCCATGGAACTTCATTTTGCTCTTCCAACCAGGACTTCTCTGAAAGAACTGTGGTCCCAACAAGCCCTCATTGTTACCTTCCTCATCTTTCCTTGCTCACACTCCTGCCCCTCCTGGAAGCACATCCTCTTCCTTGTGCCTGATAGAATGTTCTAACCCTTCAAGACTCCACTCAAGGTCCACCTGGTCCATCACATCTTTCTTTGATCCCATCTGTTTACAGTGACTGTTTAAGTCCCCTAACACTTGTTTCCGTACCGTTTATTTGACTTATAATACTGCATTCTGCACTCAGTTCTCTAGAGGTGGCCTTAGTAATCTGCCTGATCTGGTGCTGTTTTGGCACCAGTATATACTGTAGAACTAACTGACTAATTGGTAGAACCAATGTAAAAGTGAAGCAAACAAAGTTATGGAGAAACTAGTAGTTGAAGTCAAAGGAAAATGTTGTGGCCTGATGACAATATATTTTCATCTGTCGTTTTTCAAGCCTTAAATGTAGCTTCTAGCCAGAAAATGCCTTTTTCTAAACAAAGGGAACTGACCTCATGCAATTACCTCTCTCTCCTCTCTGCACCAACACAAAGGCCGATGAGAGATCTGAGTTCAAACACATGGAAAGTGCTTTGAAATGTCACTTGTTCACATCTGAGCAAACACTGCCTTCTTTGCCCCTTACCAGTGTAATTAACTGTATTTCCAATCAATATATTGCCTCACCATGGGTTGCTTTGTACATCTAATCTTCTTGTTCTTTTTCTGCCTCATTACTTATCTTATTCACCTACTGATATTAGTTGCTTCAGATACTAATGAAATTCTCCTGACAGTGTGAAGTAGATTCAGTTCCTTGACAGTCAGATCTGAGTTTTCCAGCATGTTACAGAAAACATTTATTTTCTGGCTATTTGTTCTAGACTTCAAGTACATTATTAAGCTTAGTTAGAACATGGAAACTTGTCTTCACATTGAGCTGGGGATACTGCTCCAAATTAAAAGATTTCTGCTGATCCCCATGGAGTCACTTCAGAGCAAAAGAGTGTCTACCTCAAGCATTTTAGGGCATCCAAAGGATAAGTTGAAAGAAGGATTGTCTTTCACTAAATTGACTTTCTGATCCTGCATTATTTATTATTGTCTAAATACATGTAGAAATGTTGCTTCTCTTTCCTTGAGAAAGTTCTCATCCATTTCTGAAATTTTACTGTGGTCCTTGGACTAATGTGGCATTTTCTTAACACTCTGACCTTGTCATTCTGCGATAAGCTCATCCTTTTCCTCTATGTCACAAAACCTTACCTTGTGACCAGGGTTGGTTCTGTCCTACTTTCTTCTGAAGATTTCCCTGATTTCCCCATTTGTTTTCCCCTTCTCAGAATTTCTATAGCTATCAAAGGGCTTGTCTAAATCCTAGGGTTTATACATAGTAAAGTAAGTCAGAAAGAGAAAAACAAATATAGTATATTAACACATGTACGTGGAATCTAGAAAAATTGTACAGATGAACTTGTCTGCAAGGCACAAATAGAGACACAGATGTAGAGAACAAACGTGTGGACACTAAGTGGGGAAAGCAGGGTGGGGAGATGGTGGAATGAATTGGGAGATTGGGATTGACATGTATACACTAATATGTATAAAATAGATAACTAATAAAAAAAAAAGCTAAAAAGTAAAAAAAATAAATTCCAGAGTTTGACATTTGATCATTCTGCCTTATCTTGTTCTATCACTCTTACACACCGTATGTCTATTATTTTCATCTGAATGATGTTTGCTTATCGTTTGCTTATTGGATTTGCTTATCCAATCTTCAGGCACAATTTTATTAAATCAATATCTGTTGACTCTCTATATCTGTATATAGCCCTGTAATTGTTATGACAAGTTAGCATTATTGTGCTTTCTATTTGCTTCATGTCCCTGAAATAGATGGTCAGCTCATTAAAGACCATAGTTTCTTCCTAAATATATCTTCAATCTGCTGATTTTTCTCTCCCTCTACTGCTAAATATATTTATCCAGACTGCATTGTCTCTCACCATGAGAATCACAACACCCTTCTAGAAGGTCTCCCTGTATCTATATACTATATTACCCATCTTACCTCTAAAGAGGAATTCAGGAACACATATTTGATTCCATTCTCACATTTGATGGAGAACTTGAGTGAACCTTGAATATGTTATGATAAATGAAATAAGTCAGATATAAATGGACAAATATTATATGATTCCACTTATATGAGGTACCTAGAATGGGCAAACTTGTAGAGACAGAAAGCACAATGGAGGTTTCCAGGGGTGGGGGAAAGGAGGAACAGCGAGGTATTATTTAATGGGCACAAAATTTCTGTTTAGCATGATGATAATGTTCTGAAAATGAATAGTGGTGATGGTTGCACAGCATTGTCAATGCACATAACAATAATGGAATGCACACTTAAAAGTAGTTAAAGTGGAAAAGTTTATGTTATGTATGTTTTACCATAATATGTTAATTTATTTATTAATTTTAAAAAAACCTCAGTGGTACTCTCATACCTTTAGGATACAGGACACAGTCCTTATCATGGTTTTAAGCCCTGGAACAGCTTCTATGTATTTCTACAGTCACCTTTCATCCCTACACTACAGAGTCTCTCAAATATGCCCTGCTACCTTCCATCAAAGAAGCTTCCCACATAATGCTCCTGGTTTCTGGAACATTGCAACCAGCGCTGTCCTGAACACCATCTGTTCCCTGGTAGCCAGCACAAATTCTACCTCAATCATTACTACTTCAAGGAAGCTTTTCCTGAGCACTCATTCCAGGTTAAATCTCTCTATGACCCACTCTCTTCCCACCATGTCATTCTCCTTTGTAGTCCTGGTCAGAGATGTAATTGTGTCTTCATGGGTGTAACTCCGAGTACTGGTTGGCTCTTCCCCGAGACTGTAAGTTGCAGAGAATGTCAGAGACACCTCTGATTCTGCTTCCAGTACAGTACCTGCCATGTGGCAGATGCTCAATGAATATATATTGAATGAGTCAAGCCAAAGTCACTATCTTGTGCTCCCTGTTATCTTTTTTTTTGTGGAAGCCTTACCTTTTATCTGTATGACAGCAAGCAGATCACTTTTACTAAGCATTACTTTCCAACAAAGTAATGCTTAGTAAAAAAAGAAATATAGACCAAAGCATGTCTTCTAACTCTAAAACATGAGTTTTACTGGGGCAGAGTTTGCTTCTTGATCTAGACTTCCTCTCACTTAGGCACAGATTAACTTGTATACAATCAGAAGTCTGTGAACCAGGCATGATACTCTCAATAATCATAATCATATACTGATAACATGGCTACAGAAAAGCCAAACACTCACACAGTGCTTACTGTACAAAAGGAACACTTTTGGTCACCATAACAATGCTGTACTTTGCTGCCACTATTAGCTGACTTGGGTTAAATCCACCAGCTTAGACCCAGAGTCTGGAAGGGAGAATGTATTTATATATTTCTTTTCATTCAATGATGTTCTAGCATATATGAAAAGAAAACATGAACTAAGGCAACTGTGCTGGGGAATTTTTTTCTAACTTACTAAGTAAATCCATTGCATTTTTGAAAGAATTACTGCTGATCTAACTCAACTATGAATTAATCCATTGCTCAAAAAAATATTTAAAAGTTTACTAAGCACCTAATATATGCCTAGAAACTCTGAGACAGGTATAATACATATACCTAGACTACCTTTAATGAGTTTGCAAAATTGAGTCGAATATATTGCATCCTCACACATGAAACAATTAGAATATGCCACAATATATTGAGCTATATGACCAAACACAACATGTGTGGCACCATATATGGAAAGTTTGCAAACACAACCTGTGTTTTTAGTTTTCTAATTTTGCCTGTGCATAGTCTCATGTTATCCATGCTACATTAATACATCCTCCTGTCCTTGTCTCAGGAGTGATGCACAAGTATTAATGCCCAAAACTTAATGTTTAAATCCTCAATGAAAAGGACTAAACAAATATAGTATAATATTGTCCGCATCACATTATGTACAGACTGGCAAATCCACTGTGGCAGTCCTATTTTCTGCACATCTACATTTTGAATTTTGATATCCATTCTTATATTTCCCAAGATCAGGAAGCTAGTGGCAAGACCTTTTTGACTTTTCTGAAATAAAGTCATCCACAATTAAAATGGTTTACTGGAAACAGATGGACTTCCCACAGAGATTAACCCAATTATCTTTGGTTTAAGAGCCAGAAAAAGCTATAAGACCGTTATCTTACAAGACAAGACTTTTATCATGATGCCAATCTCATTACATGAGTGAATGGAGGTGTTTAGTGATAGTTTTCCTGCATAAATATTCTTAATAGCTTTAGTTTTTCAGACTCTTGGCTGCTCATTATTTTCAAATGAAAGAGCTTGACAGATGAGTGGTGTTGTGCATTACAGAGGCCAGAGACTCTGCTATCTGTAATAGGTTCTTCCACTAAAACAAGAGAACTACTCTCCAACAGCAGGAAGAGCTTCACTTTCATACACACTCCTAAAAATATTCAAACTTGTGCTACTTTTATTTCATTTAGGAACAAATCTTATAGAATTCAGATATTTTAAAAAATAAGCTTTTTTTCCCCAAACACACAATATGTTAATAAACACACAATCCCATAACTATTTGAAGCTTTGAGGTGCATCCAAATTTTAAAAAATAAATTCTCCTAAGGAAAGTTAAAATTATTGTTTTCAGTCTTTTGGAGAGTGGTAGGGGTACCAGTTGTCATTAATAAAAAGCTAGGCTCATAAAGAGTGCTCTTTATGTTTTTCTTCATATATTTAACAAATATATATTTACATATCTGATCAATCATGTATGAGGGAGCAGAGAGAGCTGTGCTTCACATCAAAATGGGAAATTAATTTGTCTGTAATGTGACAAGATCAGATGACCACTCATAAAATAGAAGCAATTCTGAGTCGAACACTGATCCTACAGAGGGGTAAATAAGTTGCACTGGCCCTATAAGAACTAAGATGCGAGTTCTTGCAAAATTATTTTGCTTACTAATTTCTAGTTGTGATAGCACTACAACTGGCAAGACTCTCAATGTCAGCATTTCTAAAACTGGTGCCATTAATACCCATTATACAAAGTTTTTGTAAGTACCAAATAAGATGATACCTAAATGTTTTACAAACTGTAAATTGTTAGTGTGAATTGTTGAAGTTTTTGGAATGATAGATAGTTCATCTCCCTCCCCTGACGTGGGGCTGACTTCTCCACTGGGCATAGTAGGCACAGTGCTTAAGATCACTAACAATTTTAGGGGCCAGAAAAATGTTTAGTTTTAATTTATTTCAATTTATTTTAAAATCAGAAGAAAAATTAATGTAACAATAATGAATATATAATGAATTCATCCTGATTATTCTCATCTTATGCCAACAGTCATAAATATAATATATATTACCGGTTGGTTATTTTCTGTAAAATGAAAGAACAGGTCCACAAAGACAAAAGTGCTTAGGGTGCACAAAAGTCATAATAAAACACTGTCTTCACTCTATATAAAATTATTTACATATTTGAAGCAGTCTCAGTTCTGAACTTCTCAGAATTTGCACATTTATTCAGTCTAAAATGGAAGAAGTGTCAGATGTGAACGTTCCACAGTCAATCCTGGACGAAACACACACTAACTTTTCTAAAAATGTAGGTAAGAGAAGTTCTCTCTGTGATGGTCCACTGGTTCTTGTCTCTAAGTAAAAGTGGGACTAAAATCAAAACTCATTCATTTTTCTTTGGGTCATGTAACTTTTCTAGAAATACTTGACCTTTCCTGGCCAAGAATTCTCCATTTGTTTGTTTGTCTAAAGTTTAAAATGAGGACTACATAGTGAATAAGACAGTTTGGGTTTAATTGTTTTCTGCTCCCATGTTGGTTCCACTGGCCTTTTGAAATGAGTCTATGAATTTTTCCCTGATCTATCTACTACCTACCTATTTATCTATCCATCTCTCTCTCTTTTTCTAACTGTGTGCTCTCCCTCTCTCTTGTTCTCCCTCTCTATCTATTCCTCCATCTATTTATCTGGCATCTAGCTAACTAATTTTTTTGACCGTTTTAATGTAGAGTAATATGTAAGAAAGAAAATAAGAAATATTTCACACTACAACTTATATACACATTTTTTGAAAAACTCATACACCCACAAAATAACACTCTAAAAATTTAGTGGGCAGAGTCAAGATGGCAGAGTAGGAGGACACGGAGCTCACATCTCTTCACAACTTGGGCACCTACCAGGCACTGGTGGGGTACCTCAAACACCTAAGGGGGCAGTAGGAATCCCTGTATGATAGTGTAGGACGTGGAGGGGAAGGAGAGGAACAAAAGTGGAGGAGGGATGGGACCGGCACCACTGAGGTGCAGCTGGGGGAGGGAAGGGGTTTCCCACACTCAGAGGGGTACAGTCATGGTGAGGGCATCAGTGGGAAAGGGGAGAGAACTTCAGGAGATTTGTGGACTGGAGGGTAAAACGGGCAGTGTCTCCCCTGCCAGCTCAAGCCCCGGCAAGCTGGTTGGTGTCCTTGGTTTGAACCTCCACCCTATGCAGTCCTCTCTGACCACACGGGTCCTGAGGCTAAGCCCTCCGAAACCCCCACCCCCATCACCAAGGCTTTTTTTGGACTTTTTTTTAGCTGTTGTAATTCTGTTTTGCTTTATTGTTTCATTTTAAATTTTTTCTAATATACTTTTTACTTTTCTAATTTTATTTTATTTGTTATTCTTTGTTAGAGCTCTGCTCTTTTGAGTTTGTTGCCTTTTTTTTTTTTTTTTCCACACCACACAGCTTGCAGGGTCTTGGTTCTCAGGCCAGGGATAGGGCCTGAGCTCCTGTGGTTAGAGTGCTGAGTCCAAACTGCTGGACTAACAGAGAACCTCAGACCACAGGGAATATTAATTGGTGTGAGCTCTCCCAGAGGTCCTCATCTCAGCACCAAACACAGCTCTACCCAACTGCCTGCAAACTCCAGTGCTGTACCCTTCAGACCAAACAACCAGCAAGAGAGAAACACAGCCCCACCCATCAGAAAAAAATAAGACAACAAAAAAATATGTTACAGATGAAAAAGCAAGGTAAAAACCTACAAAACAAAATAATTGAAGAGGAAATAGACACACTACCTGAAAAAGAATTCAGAGTAATGATAGTAAAGATGATCCAAAATCTTAGAAATAAAATGGAGGCACAGATGGAGAAAATACAATAAATTTTAACAGGGACATAGAAGAACTACAGAACAAACAGTGATGAACAACACAATAACTGAAATGAAAAATACACTAGAAGGAATCAATAGCAGAATAACTGAAGCAGAAAATTGAATAAATGAGCTGGAAGTTGGAACAGTGGAAATAACTGCTGAGGAACAGAATAAAGAAAAAAGAATGAAAAGAAATGAGGACAGTCTCAGAGATCTCTGGGCAGCAACATTCAAATTATAGGGGTTTCAGAAGAAGAAAAGAAAGAGAAAGGGTCTGAGAAAATATTTGAAGAGCTTATGGATGAAAATTTCCCTAACATGAGAAAGGAAACAGCCACCCAAGTCTAAGAAGAGCAGAGAGGCCTATACAGGATAAACGCAAGGAGAAACACACTGAGACACATATTAATCAAACTAAAGAAAATTAAATTCAAAGAAAAAATATTAAAATCAGCAAGGGAAAAGCAACAAATAACATACAAGGGAATCCCCATAAGGTTATCAGATGATTTTTCAGGAGAAACACTCCAGGCCAGAAAGGAGTGGCAGGACACATTTAAAATGATAAAAGGGAAAAACCTATAACCAAGATTACTCTACTCTGAGCTCCTGTGGTTAGAGTGCTGAGTCCAAACTGCTGGACTAACAGAGAACCTCAGACCACAGGGAATATTAATTGGTGTGAGCTCTCCCAGAGGTCCTCATCTCAGCACCAAACACAGCTCTACCCAACTGCCTGCAAACTCCAGTGCTGTACCCTTCAGACCAAACAACCAGCAAGAGAGAAACACAGCCCCACCCATCAGAAAAAAATAAGACAACAAAAAAATATGTTACAGATGAAAAAGCAAGGTAAAAACCTACAAAACAAAATAATTGAAGAGGAAATAGACACACTACCTGAAAAAGAATTCAGAGTAATGATAGTAAAGATGATCCAAAATCTTAGAAATAAAATGGAGGCACAGATGGAGAAAATACAATAAATTTTAACAGGGACATAGAAGAACTACAGAACAAACAGTGATGAACAACACAATAACTGAAATGAAAAATACACTAGAAGGAATCAATAGCAGAATAACTGAAGCAGAAAATTGAATAAATGAGCTGGAAGTTGGAACAGTGGAAATAACTGCTGAGGAACAGAATAAAGAAAAAAGAATGAAAAGAAATGAGGACAGTCTCAGAGATCTCTGGGCAGCAACATTCAAATTATAGGGGTTTCAGAAGAAGAAAAGAAAGAGAAAGGGTCTGAGAAAATATTTGAAGAGCTTATGGATGAAAATTTCCCTAACATGAGAAAGGAAACAGCCACCCAAGTCTAAGAAGAGCAGAGAGGCCTATACAGGATAAACGCAAGGAGAAACACACTGAGACACATATTAATCAAACTAAAGAAAATTAAATTCAAAGAAAAAATATTAAAATCAGCAAGGGAAAAGCAACAAATAACATACAAGGGAATCCCCATAAGGTTATCAGATGATTTTTCAGGAGAAACACTCCAGGCCAGAAAGGAGTGGCAGGACACATTTAAAATGATAAAAGGGAAAAACCTATAACCAAGATTACTCTACCAAGCAAGGATCTCATTCATATTCAATGAGAAATCAAAAGCTTTATGGACAAGCAAAAGCTAAGATAATTCAGCACTACCAAACCAGCTTTACAGCAATAGCTAAAGGGACTTCTCTAGGCAAGAAACACAAGAGAAGAAAAAGACTCACAAAAACAAACCGAAAAAAATTAAGAAAATGGTAATAGGAACATACATATCAATAATTACCTTGAATATAAATGGATTAAATGCTCCAACCAAAGGACAGAGGCTGGCTAAATGGATACAAAAACAAGACCCATAGATATGCTGTCTACAAGAGATCCACTTAATACCTAGGGACACATACAGACTGAAAGTGAGGGAATGGAAACAGATATTACATGCAAATGGAAATCAAAAGAAAGCTGGTGTAGCAATACTCATACCAGATAAAATAGACTTTAAAATAAAGACTGTTGCAAGAGACAAGGAAGGACACAACATAATGATCAAGGGCTCAATCCAAGAAGAAGACATAACAATTATAAATATTTATGCAACCAACGTAGGAGCACCTTAATATATAAGGCAAATTCTAACAGCCATAAAAGGGGAAATTGACAGTAACACAATAATAGTGAGGGACTTTAACACCCCAATTACACCAATGAAAAGATCATTCAGAAAGAAAATAAATAAAAAAACAGAAGCTTTAAATGACACAAGAGACCAGATAGACTCAATTGATATTTTTCGGACATTCCACCTGAAAGGAGCAGAATACACATGGAACATTCTCCAGGATAGAGCACATCCTGGGTCACAAATCAAGCTTTGGTAAATTTAAGAAAATTGAAATCTTATCAAGCATCTTTTCCGACCACAACTCTATGAGATTGGAAATAAATTACAGAAAAATACTGTAAAAAACACAAACACATGGAGGTTAAACAATACACTACTAAATAACTAAGAGATCACTGAAGAAATCAGAGGAAATCAAAAAATACATAGAAAAAAATGACAACAAAAACACGATGATCCAAAACTTTTGGTACTTGACAAAAGCAGTTTTCAAAAGGAAGTTTATAACAATTCAATCTCACCTCAAGAAACAAGAAAAATCTCAAATTAAAAAAAAAAAAACTAACCTTACCCGTAAAGCAACTAGAGAAAGAATAAGAAATTAAAACGTTAATAGAAGGAAATAAATCATAAAGATCAGAGCAGAAATCAATGAAATAGAAAGGAAGAAAACAATTAGCAAAGATCAATAAAACTAAAAGTTGGTTCTTTGAGAAGATAAACAAATTGATAAACATTTAGCCAGACATATCAAGAATAAAAGGGAGAGGATTCAAATCAATAACATTAGAAATGAAAAAGGAGAAAATACAATTGACACTGCAGAAATGCAGAGGATCATAAGGGACTACTACTACAAGCAACTATATACCAATAAAATGGACAACCTGGAAAAAATGGACAAATTCTTAGAAAGGTACAGGCTTCCAAGACTGTACCAGGAAGAAACAGAAAATATAAACAGACCAATCACAAGTAATGAAATAGAAACTGTAGTTAAAAATCTTCCAGTAAACAAAAGTCCAAGATCAGATGCCTTCACAGGTGAATTCTATCAAACATTTAGAGAAGAGTTAACACCAATGTTCTCAAACTCTTCCAAAAAATTGCACACGGAAGAACACTCCCAAATTTGTTTTACAAGGCCACCAACACCCTGATGCCAAAACCAAACAAAGATATCACAAAAAAAGAAAATTACAAAAATCCTCAACAAAATACTAGCAAACAGAATCCAACAACACATGAAAAGGATCATACACTATGATCAAGTGGAATTTATTGCAGGGATGCAAGTATTCTGCAGTATATGCAAATCAATCAATGTAATATACCACATCAACAAATTGAAGAATAACAACCATATGATCATCTCAATACATGCAGAATAAGCTATTGCCAAAGTTCAACACCCATTTATGATAAAAACTCTCCAGAAATTCGGCATATAGGGAACCTACCTCAACATAATAAAGGCCATATATGACAAACCCATGGCAAACATCATTCTCAATGATGAAAAACTGAAAGTATTTCTTCTAAGATCAGGAACAAGACAAGGATGTCCACTCTTGTCATTATTATTCAATATAGTTTTGGAAGTCCTAGCCATGCCAATCAGAGAAAAATAAGAAATAAAAGGAATCCAAATTGGAAAAGAGAAGTAAAACTGTCACTGTTTGCAGATGACATGATACTATACATAGAAAATACTACAGACAGCACAAGAAATATACTAGAGCTAATCAATGAATTTGGTAAGGTTGCAGGATACAAAGTTAGTGCACAGAAATCTCTGGCATTCCTATACACTAACAACAAAAAATCAGAAAGAGACATTAAGGAAACACTCCCATTTATCATTGCAACAAAAAGAATAAAATACCTAAGAATAAACCTACCTCAGGAGGCATAAGACCTGTACTCAGAAAAACTATAAAGCACTGATGAAAGAAATCAAAGATGACAGAAACAGATGGAGAGATACACCATGTACTTGGACTGGAAAAATCAATATTGAGAAAATGACTATATTACTGAAAGCAATCTACAGATTCAATGTAATCCCTATTAAATTACCAATGGCATTTTTCACTGAATTAGAAAAAAAAAAATTACAGTTTGTATGGAAACACAAAGGACCCCCCAAAGATCCAAAGCAATCTTGAGAAAGAAAAATGGAACTGGAGGACTCAGGCTTCCTGACTTCAGACTACACTAAAAGTTATTGTAATCAAGACAGTATGGTACAGGCACAAAAACAGAAATATAGATCAATGGTACAGGATAGAAAGCCCAGAGATAAACCTACACACCTATAGTCACCTAATCTATGACAAAGGAGGCAAGAATACACAATGGAGAAAGACAGTGTCTTCAGTAAGTGGTGCTGGGAAAACTGGACAGCTACATGTAAAAGAATGAAATTAGAATACTCCCTAACATCATATGCAAAAATAAACTCAAAATGGCTAAAAGACTTAAATGTAAGCCCAGACAGTATAAAATTCTTAGAAGAGGGCTTCCCTGGTGGCACAGTGTTTGAGAGTCCGACTGCTGATGCAGGGGATTCGGGTTCATGCCCTGGTCCGGGAGGATCCCACATGCCACGGAGTGGTTGGGCCTGTGAGCCATGGCCGCTGAGCCTGCGTGTCCAAAGCCTGTGCTCCGCAGCGGGAGAGGCCACGACAGTGAGAGGCCCGTGTACAACAACAACAACAACAACAATTCTTAGAATTAAACATAGAAAAAACACTCTTTGACATAAATCACAGCAAGATATTTTTTTATCCACCTCCTAGAGTAATGAAAGTAAAAACAAAAATAAACAAGTATGACCTAGTTAAACTTAAAACTTTTTGCACAGCAAAGGAGACCATAAAGAAGACAAAAAGACAGCCCTCAGATTCAGAGAAAATATTTGCAAACGAAACAACTGACACAGGGTTAATCTCCAAAGTATGCAAACAGCTCATGCAGCTCAATATCAAAAGAACAAACAACCCAATCAAAAAATGGGTGGAAGACTTAAACAGACATTTTTCCAAAGAAAACATACAAGTGGCCAAGAGGCACATGAAAAGATGCTCAACATCACTAATTATTAGAGAAATGCAAATCAAAACTACAATGTGGTATCACCTCACACTGGTCAGAATAGCCATCATCAAAAACTTTATGAACAATAAATGCTGGAGAGGGTGTGCAGGAAAAGGAACCCTCTTGCACTGTTGGTGGGAATGTAAATTGATACAGCCATTATGGAGATCAGTATGGAAGTTCCTTAAAAAACTAAAAATAAAACTACCATACTACCCAGCAATCCCACTACTGGGCATATACCCTGAGAATACCATAGTTCAAAAAGACACATACACCCCAATATTCATTGCATCACTATTTACAATAGCCAGGACATGGAAGCAACCTACATGTCCATCAATAGATGAATGGATAAAGAAGATGTGGTACATATATATGATGGAATATTACTCAGACTTGAAAAAGAATGAAATCAGATCATTTGTAGAGATGTGGATGGACCTAGAGTCTGTCATACAGAATGAAGTAAGTCAGAAAGAAAAACAAATATCATATATTAATGCATATATGTGGAATCTAGAAAAATGGTACAGATGAACCTATTTGCAGGGCTGGAATAGATGCAGGCATAGGGAACTGATGTGTGGACATGGTGTGGGGCGGGGAAGGGGAAGGTGGGTTGAATTGGGAGATTAGGATTGACATATATACACTACCATGTGTAAAATAGATAGCGAGCAGGAACCTGCTCTACAGCACAGGGAACTCAGATGCTCTGTGATGACCTAGATGGGTTCAATGGCGGGGGGTGAGGGAGGTCCAAGTGGGAGGGGATATATGTATACATATAGCTGAGTCACTTCGTTGTACAACAGAAACTAACATAACATTGTAAAGCAATTGTACTCCAATAAACTAAATAAATAAAAAATAAAAATTTGGTGGATGCATATATTTTTAAGGATATGAATGAAACACATAAAATGAGCAATTTTATGTGTTTGAAATGAAGGAGGGGATAGAGAATGAAGGGGAAAATATCAAATAAAATAGAACAAGATCAGTTCTTTCATTAAATTAAAACAGTATAATAATAAGTTTCAGTATCTATACTGGGTCCTTAGAATAATATATAGTAGTTCAAAAGATGTAGGTAGTATTGTGAATCAGAATGGGTAAGGATTGCTTCAGAGAGAATGCAGAATTTGAATTATATCTTGAAGGAGAACTACAATATGGACATAAAAGGAGAAACAGGATCTGATTCATGAAAGGGAAGAGCAGAGCAAAATCTGAGGGGTGGGTCAGTTTAAGGAAGGTCTAGGGGCAGTAAGTAAATACATTGCCATTCCACATATAAAAATGGAGCCCCAGGTACACTGTGGTCAGTGAGAGTGGCATTAGAAAGGGCTTGTCCTCATCGTGAAACCATAGGGCCTCTTCAAATAGAGCTTTTGTGGACAGACACATAGATAATGGGGATGTTAAAATGGGCCATGTCTCTTTTCTGAAGGAAAAGAAAAAAAAAAAAAATCTGCAATCCTTCCTCTCCTCTTGCTGTAACAATTCAGGGAAAGAAAAGAAGTCCATCATTCAACTGATCCTAGGGAAAAAGACAGGCAAGGTCATGTCCCCTGACACAGAGAGATACAACTGCAGAGAGACCTGGACTGTGATCTGCTCCCTATTAGGGAGGGGTGGTTTCTCTTAATAGGGCCCTGATCATTTTTCAAGTAGGAAATCTGTCCAGCAGAAGGCAGTGAGCTATTGTTATCATTTATTCTGATCCATGGAACCCAGTTGATAAAAAGGTTAGAAATGCCACCTCCAGACAGGTACTACATCAGATGTGCTTAAAACTGCAATTCAGACGGAACTCCAAATAGTTTCTGCCTCTCCTGTCATCTCTTGGGCAGGAATAATAACCTGCAATAATAGCGGCCTTTTTTGCTTCTAGGTTAGTTTTAAAGGAATGAATGTGATTTACAACCTTTTTGGAAACACACCTATCTACATATAGTAGGAATACAATACCTGTGAAGATATTGAACTAATTAGTATGAATAAATACAGGATATTATGAGAGATGAAATAATAAGGAGGAGGAGGTAAGAAGGAACAAACTTTTATTTAAATTTCCTAGATCGTTTAACAGTCACTTTGACCATTCATATATTTTAAATTCACTAACTATTCAGGTATATATTCCACTGTACACATCAAGATATTTTCTAGGTGTTAATTTAGTTTTTTCTAGTTTATATACATATTCTCTTTTCCCCAAAACATTCCCTAAGTACAAGAACTTGTTCTATATGTTACTTTTATTATAATTCCTGGGGATTAGAATAGGCAAAAATTGAGGCTTACATAATACATTTGTCTACAGTCTCATATATTCATTCATAAGAATTTACTGCTAACCTATAATGTTGTCCAGGTCCATTTAGCATGAATATTATGCTAAATTCTAAACTAGCTTGCCATTCCTTGAAGAACATACACTCAAATGGTGGACACTTGACTAATAAAGTAGAGCAGAGCTATATAAGAGAGCAGACATTAGATTGAAGGCTTATGAACACACACACAACCTCCCGATTAACAAGAAAGCAACCACTGCAATCAAATTGCCCAACAGACTGCCATTTTCTGCTTGGTGCTGTTTCTACACAAAATGTCAATAAACAAGAAACCAGATAAATTAAAATAAATACAGAAATAAAAGAAAAAGAAAAGAATGTTCTGGGGTGAGCACATAGCTGGCCCAATCTCAGTCACTTTCTATATTTATACAGGGATGTGAATTGATGTTATAAGCAGTAATAATCAATCCCAATGTGGTCTTCAGTCCCCTAGGATTGAAATCCATGGGTATGGGTCCAGGCAACCTGGAGAAAGTCAGCACCACTGACAGAGGAAAATTGAGAAAAAGAGTTGATATGTAAGGAATATAAACAATTATATTTTAGTTCAATTAAGGCTGATGTTAAACAGAGAGACATAAAAATAAACTGGGAAAGAAGCTTAAGAATTTAAATGTGGATGAACATTTTTAAGTTAATTTGGAAAAGTTTACAAGGAAAGTTAATTTTGATCAGGAATATGAAAGAAGGAAATGATATGCAGCTTGAAAGTTATATAAAGTTACATAAAAGTTTATGGATGTAGTCTTAGAGTTTAAAGTAATCAGGCTTATTAGGGATTGGAAGCCATAGTATCCTTCACCATAAATTTTACTTTCATTGAATCCTTCACTAAATCAAAACTGGAGTAATGAGTGGTAGAGAAAGGACCTAGTCAGTAAGGAGATAATGGGAAGAAGAGAGACTTCATGACCTCTAACGAGGCCATTTTTCTTCTGTATGAAGCCTTAGTGATTCTTAAACCATGAGTAAGAGTTAGAGACTAAGGTCATCAAACAACATATAAAGATAATTTCCACTTTTTGTGTTGGACAGATTTAGAGGAGGGGAACTTTGTAAATGCCTATGAAATAAACTAACACTATGTTATCACAGTTCAGCTATACTTTGTACAATTTATATGATCACTTACATCATATTAGTAAATGCTTTCCATAGAATGTAAGACATATTTCCTCAGGCCAGAAGACAGAATCAAAACAAATGTGTTTAGGTTAGATTTTTGGCTTTACTAATAATGCCTTCCAATTCCTTAAAAAAGTTATGTAGATGGATAGCCTTCATATGTGACAAGGTAATAACAATAATACATACTTGGAAAATTCTGAGTGTTTGAAGAACTACTTATCTAATATTTGCCAAGTATTTTGAAGCTGGGAAGTGCTAAATAGTATCACTATAATGTCATGCTTGTTGAAAGCTAATGAGCTCAGAGCAACATGGTCCCAACAAATACAAGCTTTCTGGAAAAAAACATAGTATCCTCCGGATCCCCAAGTAGGATACAAGAATAACATGCATAAGTCATCTTGTCAACCACCTGAAACATGGTAGGTGTCCCTGAAATTGTAGTGATTAACACCATCACTATTATCACCACCCTTGATCTGCAATAAATGTTCTGTTGATCTACTGATGCTGGAATTTGATTAGAACCCGCTGTTGAAATAACTAATAAAGAATGCAAAAAAAAATCAATATTTTTTGAAAACAAAAGAAGTCTTTAATAAATCACCTTGTTTTATCTCAACAATAGTTAATAAATTTGTTTTATACACTAAGAACCCAGAGTTCTGACTAATAGGGATAACTGACCTATATGTTGATATCCTATAGATACAGTCTGTGGCATATTTTATTCTATAACCCATACTATTTTTGGCAAGATTTTAAGTATTTTAGGAATCAGTTTTATACTGCTATTGTCCATCACTTTAGAAGAGTGTAGGTCTGAACTCAATTCAAATCAGATGCACAAAGTGAAGAAAAATCACAGACTACTGGTGCTGGGAGATTCCTCATATCCAGACCGTTAACCCCTTTGCAGACTGAGAACAGATCATATCATTGCATTGATTGTCAGCCACAGGTTTCTTAATCTCTCATTATCTGGCTTTTTCCCCCACTATTCAAATCATACACTACTTGTTTTGAACATTACAATACTCCTGTATGTATACATGTAAAATATATTTTTTCGCTTTTCTCTAATTCTCCATCATCCTCAATCTTTGTGTCCTTCAATACCTGTCAACTTATATATTTTCACTTCTTTCTCTGGTATTACACTTTCTTGTTTCTAGTTCTTTTTTTTTTCCTATGCTTTAATATGCATGTTTTCCAAAGATCTGCCCCCCTCCATTTTTGTCCTTCTTCACTAACTTTGAAAAATATAATCCACTCATAAATTTAAAATCACCTCTATGAGAAATGCTGCACACCTAAGCTCTCTCTTGAACTACATTTCTAATATTCTGCAAGAACTCTCATCTGGGGTATTCTGCAGACTTTTTCAACTCAGTGTGTTTAAATATGAATATATAATTTTGCTTACAAAACTTTTCTTGCTTGTGCATTCTCTTTCTATATAATGACACAACACTCCTCCCAGGATCTCAGGTTTAAGCTCTCACCCTTGCATCATTTTGATTTTTTTCCTTTTCCTTGCCCATAACACTGCCCTTGTTTCCAATTCAGTAGTTCCAACCCTCCTAAAATAGCTCCCATTCATTGTCTGCTTTCCATATTAACTGTCTGAGTAGCCTTTATCACCTGTTTTTTACATGTATCTTTTCAGTGGTTTCCTGGCTGGTATCCCTACTTCCAGTCACTGCCCAGTTCTATTCATCTTAAGCTTTGCTCCAATATTAGTCTTCCTGATGGGGAACTTTGTGTTCTTCCTTCTGGCTCAAAAATGTCATGGGCTCCTTTTACCTTTGCTCTTGCTTTACCCTTAGTGTATCCTTTGCTTTAACCAAACTAACCTCTTTTCTGTGCCCTGTAAGTTCTCCAGAGTTGTGGCCATCCTGTGCCTTTCACTTGGTGCTCTACCTGCTTAGAGTTTTCTATCCTCTTTGCTCTGCTTGCTCAATTCTTATTCTTTCTTCACAGTCCTGTTCAAGAGCCACCTCCCCTGAAAATTAACCTATCTACTCATTGAGAAATAATGACTCTTTCCTCTAAAAAGCCTGCTAGGTGGCCTAGGCTGTATTAACAGCCAGAGCAGCAAACTCCCTTTGTTTTCTTTCTGGATTTTTTTCTCCTATGAGTATGGAGTGCACAAACCTTTCTTCAAATGAAGTTGTACAATTTCAAATGCAGGTCTAGGTTTTGTTGACAGTGTGAAGTGTAGACTTTCAAACTTGTTTAAAGCTGGGTTTTGAAATCTAGACCTAACCAAAAAGGGGGTGTAATCTTGAGTAAACAATGGAGGCCAAATTCTCAGAGAGCAATGCGCATTTGTTTGGTTATACTTGTTCTCTCTGTGCATGTATCTTTCCAAGTGTTCTTGCCAAGAAAGGGTGATGGTGGTAGTAGTGTTGGTATGGAGGGGACAGGGAAGAAAAAAATAGGTGAGAGAAGTCAAGTTATTTGGTTCAAGGTAAACTTCATTTTTCTTCTTGGCTTTCTGCATTCACAGTATTATCCCCAGCACTGGCTCTGCTGTTTTTTTCACGATGACCTCAAGTGACAAGCATGCTGTAGTAGGAAAAGACATGACTGGTGTGAATTAAAATGCTCGGTAAATAATTGCCCAAAAAAATGAATAAACGTCCCTATTTATTTTTCCACTTAGGCTAGGGCAAAAACAAATAGAACCTGGAGGATGAAAGCATATTACTGTAAACTTAATCAGCTGGTTACTCCAACAATGTCTACTATTTTATATGAGGTCTCCTTTTTGGAATAGGTCAATGTAGATTGGTTTTAAACTATTAATTCTTTTAGTGCACTTTTTCTTGGTTTCTCATTGGTTCCTGACCACCAGAGACCCTTTGCCTCCTTCAGTTGGCATGAGTAGCTCTCTTACCTCCAGGACTCTGCAAATCTTAAATTAGTTCTGCATTATAATCTGATCCTCCTTACCCTAGAGTAATACATCCTTCCACAGGACATCAAGATGCATAACTCCATAAAATATAGATAGATAGATAGATAGATATTCTCTTTATTTTGGAAAATGTATTGGCCTATTAAAATTTCACAAAATTTTGTGTTTGAAATACCTAAGGCAGTAGAAGTGGGTCAATGGGTGGCTGGGCTGTTTCTTCTACCGCTATTAGAAGGACATAATACCACACAGGTGGCAGGATGAATTTTGAAGGCCACTGAACATTCAGTATTTGTTCAATTTATCACAATTACAAAACCACCTGGGTCCAATGATCATATGCTCACCCACAGAATCTGCTGGGGGAAAAATGCTTCTGTCATTTTTTGGAGGACTTGTCACTGAAATTACAAGATTTTATAGAACTTATATCAACTCCCTCATTTTACAGATAAGGAAACAGAGGTCCTAATATGTAAATCGACTCTCCTAAAGTCACACAGCCAATTAATGGCAAATCAGGGATATAAAACTGGATATTATCTTGATATGCAGGTCTGTTCTCTTCTCAAGATCGTTTGATCAAATGGAGTAAATAAATAGGATTGACTATGGTCATATTTTTCTAGACACTAATATCACTGAACTCTTTCTAATCAGGAGAGATGACTTGGGTAATGGTCATGTACCTGTGCCTTTCTTTCATACACTGTTAATGACCCCTACCTTTCTTTACATCCCTTTTCTGCATGGTGAATTACATGTAATCCCTCTCCTCTCTGAAGGCTCCCTAGATTTCTAAGACAGAACCCATTGTTCATCCCTAGCAGTTTCATAGCCCTCTTGACACCTCTATTAAAATATTGTGTCAGTGTGATTTGTATCTGTATCTATTTTACTCATGGACTTTCAAATCTTTGAGATCAGAGGCCATGACCATCATATCTATTCATATCTGCAACTAAACTCTGGTTAGTACAGAAAAATTGCTCAAAGTATATTTGCTAATGAAGGCATCAAAATTTAAAATGAGAAGAATTAATAGAGATTTTTATTGTTTTATTATTCTGCCACATGGTTTGCCTTTCACACCCATGTACACACACTGTAAATCTCAACCAGTAATTGGAAGTTACTGATGGAGGGGGAGGGGAGAGAAATGGCCTTTTTTCCTTTCATTCTTTGTGGGTTTTTTTGGTGTATTTCTCATAAGTGGAGCAGAATAAATGTTAAGAGAATAGAGCAAGTCATCAAGAGATTTGGACCGTATCTTCATTAGCTTTGACAAAAAGTCCTTTACTCTTTCTGTGTCTCGGTTTCCTGTTGTCTCAAATGGGAATAATACTAAATGTCGCAAAGGTATCCAGTGAAAGAGAAATTAGATATTGTACATGTGGCTATTTGAAAATATATAAAAAGCAATGTTCATTAGGTTATTATTAAGAAGACAATGTCTGTAATGGTGATAATGGTGCTCCAGAAGATTAGGAAAAAGGCATGGGTCTGAATCTCTAATGGAAGCCTTTTAATTCATCATCAAATTATTATCAAGTTGTCTTATTGAATGTCATTGCCCCAAAACTTCTGTATTTCTTTAGTCATCAATAATCTCAACTACCATTCAATAGTTCATCCTCTTCAATCTTTGTCTTTTGAACATACAGAGGTTGTCATTTTCTATAGGAGGCACTTTGTAAAGAATCTGGGCTCTCAAGAGTACTGAAAATTCCACCTTTATTATTTGCTGGCTCTGTAATTGAATGTAGGCTTCAAAAAACTCATTAAACCTTAGATACTTTATCTGTCAAATGGGAATAATAATCAAAGATGCCTTGTAGGGTTCTTGTTATAATAAAATGAAATATTGATGGTTTTATGTACTGCTTGGCCCCAGAGTAAGTAATTAAAAGAAATCAATAAAAAGTAAAATATATTATCAGTTATCTAAAATCTTACTAGTTATCTAAGATATTTTCTGTCATCTGTCATCATGACAGGTATTTTAATATTGTAACTTAACTTCTTTATAATTGAAATATTTGCATAGTGAGGAAAGCACAGTATTTGAAAACAGACCAACACAAATTCAAATATTGGCTCTGCCTCTTATTAATGTGTAAACTGGATGATAAGTGAAATACATACCACATGATATTTTTCAGATAAAATAAGCAACATATATAAACATTACACAGTACCTTTACAGTAAAAATCACACAATGATAATAACAATGCTGGAGCAAACAATAATAAAATATTACACCCATGTAGTGAGACTTTTAAGATTCTGGCTCTTAACACTGAATGATCTAAACAATCAACATGTCAACTAATTCTCCGCAACAATCCATTTGACAGATAAGGGAACTGAAAGTCTGGGAGGTTTAGCGCAACGAAGTGGGATATATACATTCAGACTCAGGCTCTCAGATCCCAGAGTCCAGGTAGACAGTGAACACTGTGCTATGTTATCCTGCCAATAAATGATAGCTGTCATTGGGTTAAATTTGCTGTAATACCCAAATATTCATAGGAAGGCTAGGACCAACATTTTCCTGCTCACATGGAGCATTCTGGGGAGTCTCTTAGCAATAAGAATAGTCTGCATCTGAAGTAAAAGGTTACTCCAAAGCTCCAAAGTTAGGAAGAGATGAATGAAGGTACAAGGATCCAAAAGTGAATTGTGAGTTGGGACTCATTTCTATCACTCTTTACAGCTATTTACCCCCACACACTGGAAAGTGAGAGCTTCACAGAATGGGACAAAATCATTCTCTGGTAGAACTGGTCTTAAGGAGCCAGGCACCAATCCCCGAGCAGCCTGGGTGGTCCATGGCCTTGACTGCACCCCTGAGATGTGGCCTTGGGTGCAGTGAGACCACACCGTGGCCTTGCCTTCTCCATTCACCCAGTCTCTGTGTGAACAGCCTGTGGAAGAGAAGTGGTGGGATGCAGGAATGAAAAGGCAAGGTTAAGATGAGGGCCACAGACCGTTTAGAATAGAACATTCTCTGTCGCAGAAATTATGGTTTTTATATTCCCCTTTTCCTGTAATAGATATATCGTTCCTACAATGAAGAGCCAAGAGCAGGGTGCTCTGCCAGCCGCCCAGGCAGCAGACGGGAAAGCGTAAGCTTGGTCCTGTGTTGAGCCCGGGGCCCCTGCCTGGTGGAGGTGGTGGTGGCGGGTGGCGGTCCTTGGTCCTCCTGGTCAGTCCAGCATCTCCCTGTGTCCAGGAAGAAGCAGCAGCACGAGAATTAAGGTGACTGCGACAATAGGCTGCCCACGAATAAGTGCAAACACCAGTCTCGATGCCTAACATGGATTTTCAAAATACTCAGTTCTTGAAAGGAAATACATTATTAGTGGTAGGAGAGCCAGAGGAATAATAAACTACTTAATCTGATTTGCTTTTAGGTGTGCAGCGCCAGCACTAACGCCACATAATACTTATGTTTCTCGCTCAGGTTTTCACTTCTTTGGCAGTGACCTGCTATTCAGTTTATTAAATCTCCTTCCTAAATCCCCAAATTCATTCGAGGCCTCCGACACTTTCTCCCTTCCTCTCTTGCCTTCAAAGCTACCTTTTTAAAGCCTTTTTCCTTCCATTTGTTCTCTAAACAATACTCTGCAGCCCTTGCCACACTTCCTTTCCAGATGCTGCTAACAACAAATTATTCCCCATGGGTTTTAGCTAGGATTTCACCCTTGTTCCATTTGGCTCTCAGGACACATTTGTTGAACTCAAAAGCCTTTTAACTGCCTTTTTATTTTCCCCTCCTCGATAAAACTCATAAGAGCACAGTTCTCTCCCCAGAGCAACTGACAGGCCCCAGAAAAAATGAAACACAGAAAAAAAAAAAAGAAATCTATCAAGCAAAACTTTGATAGTTGACCTATTTGGTCACTATCTTTAACCACAACTCCATATTTTTTCTTTTCTACTTTTTGTTCCATTTAAAGATCTGTATTTATATTCATTTGGTAAATAATAGGACACCATCAGATTAATTCTGAATATATAGTGACCCTGAATTTAAATTCAACTGAAGAGTTATACATGTTTTAGAATCTGAATAACCCTGTTTTTAATTTTTTAATTAAAATTTAAATAATATTTAAATTCAAAGACACAGACCTACTAGAGAATGGACTTGAGGATATGGGGAGGGGGAAGGGTAAGCTGGGACAAAGTGAGAGAGTGGCAAGGACATATATACACTACCAAATGTAAAATAGATAACTAGTGGGAAGCAGCCGCATAGCACAGGGAGATCAGCTCAGCGCTTTGTGACCACCTGGATGGGTGGGATAGGGAGGGTGGGAGGCGCAAGAGGGAGGAAATATGGGAACATATGTATATGTATAACTGATTCACTTTGTTATAAAGCAGAAACTAACATACCATTGTAAAGCAATTTTACTCCAATAAAGATGTAAAAAAAATTAAAAATTTAATTAATTAAATTTAATTAATTAAAATTAAATTTAAACATTAAATTAATTTTTTTCCAGCATTCTCACAGTATTGTAAATAGCTCCACAAAAAATGTGTTGCTGCTGTTGTTATGTTATGTATTCATTTTGTTTTGTTGTTCTGCATTTTAAGTACAGAGTAAAGGGGTGAAGCCACAATAAGGACAGAACAAGTTACTTGAATAAACAGTTACTGGTAATAGAGAAGGTGCTGTCTGTTTGTCATGGTTCTGTGCAGCTTCTATTACCGAGCATGCATTTTCGGATGGAAGTCATGAACATCCTCAGACTCAGAAATTTGGCATGCATGTTAATTTGCATACAATTTTGGGGAGGGTTAAAGCATGGAGCCCAGTTGTCAATATATGATATAATATGTATCTGTGGCCCTTGGTTTAAGGACTCTGATATGGCCAGGTATGATCCCCACTCAGTGACAAATTCAGTATGTGAGGTCAACATGGTCAGAAACTGGCTCTTTCTCTGTACAGTTGGACATTCTAAATAAATAAAAAATATGCTTATAGTTTAAAGAATATTTAATTAAATATCCATAACCTAAGCCCCAGGGATTCCCGGAAGAGATATGTTGTTAACCTCAGTAGGATGCTCCAAGAAGTTCTTAGAAAGAAGACTGAGAATGATAAATTGAGTGTTGTGTTCTATGTTTTTCTTCCCTTTCTGTTTAATGAAAGCCCCTGGGGAAAAAGAAAAGAGTCATGACTGCCATGGCCGCTGTTGGGTAATGTTTCTACTGAGCCTAGAACAGAGTCCTGTCACAGCAGGCACTCTGTAAGTGTTGATTAACTGACACAAACTAGAAAAGTAAAATGTGTCACTGGCCAAGATCCAACAGGCAAGTTAATTACCCAGAAGTGGTGAGTTGGAGCTTCTAGTGATGCAACAGAGCAGGAACTTGCAAAAAGAGTCCTTGATTGCTTTACGGACTATCAGCACTTGCCCCTTACTTTGGGTCACAGAAGTAAATATAGGGTAGGGTCTCAGCCTGGAACAGTGGCACACTGACTCTGAAGTTTACCTCAACAACATTTTTCTAAAATGAGAGTTAGGATTTTCCTAAAAGATTTTGTGAATTGTTAACATGTTAATTATTATTTATTCTAATGACTTTTTAGCACCAGGAAGTGATTAAAAGACTGACTTTGGATCAACATAAAAACAACAAAAACAACTTTAGAAACATTAAAATGTCTTAAGACACAGTGTGGCCTCCCTCACTGGAAGCATTCAAATGGAGCCTGGGAGCATTATCAATGATGAATAGAAACTGTGGTAGGATGTGGGATTAAGTCACCTGCAAAATCTCTTTAAATCTACAATCCCCTAATTCTATAAACCCCAACTAATCCAACATGAAACATGGATGTCTTGTGACATGATTCACCACTCCTTATAGTCCCATAGTATGTGGAATATATGTAATCTTCAAAAGACCTTTTTTAACCTCTTATTTCTATTTTGTTTACTTGGGGAAAAAGAAAATGGTTTACAATGGCTGAATCCTAAGGAAATTACATAGAGGACAAGAAAAGAGCAAGGAAAAAAAAGAAAAAAAAGAAAAGAGCAAGGTTTTATGAGGAAAGGAGAGAATAATGGAAAGGTCTGGATTATCAGCTCAAAATTTATTAGATAAGTGAATGATTTTACAAACTCTCTGAAACATAAAGTACATAAAAGGACAGTAGTTAGACAACAACAGATGCAAATGATATTAATATGATCAGAATCAGGAGCCCATAAAAATATACTTATTCAATCAATTATTAAATCAGGTAACTACTGAGGACTTTATTACATAACAGGGAACCTGCTAGGTACTTAGGACATAAAGATGATTAGAATAGGGTCCATCATCAAGATATCCATAGTCTAGGGGAGAAGTAGCAATATGGAAAAAAAAAAAATCAATGGAGCATTACACACTCACTGTGGTATCCTGAGTGGTAGTAATAGTTGCTCAACAAATATTTGTTAAATGAATGAAGTGCTAAAATTGAGCACAAACATGGTCTTGTGGAAGCAGAGGTGCAAAACCTAATTGAGAGAGTGAAGTGTTCTTTAAAATGAAAGCAGTGTTTGAAATGAGTCCTAAAGATAAGCTGGAATTTGATAACAGAAGAGAAGAAAAATAAAATAAATAAATAAGTCTGAGTGAAGGGCACACCATATACAAGGGCATGGAAGTTTGAAAGTACATGTGAGTTAAAACAACATCAAAGATTTTATCAGAACTGGATGTTCATATACAGTAGAGGCAAAGGCTGTAGCTGAGGTTAAAGGAATAGAGTGGGGTTACCTGGTGAGAGGTCTTAAACAGAATAAAAATTGGATTTATAGGTGAAATGAAGTGTTGAGTGGTTTGCAAATGATTAGGAGGGGTTAAGTCTGTCTAATGCAGCAAGATGGTAGCCATTGCAACTATATTTGCTGTCATTTGAGTTTCCTCCAGGCCATCTGGTCTACTCTGAAATTCCAATCAGCATAAGGATCTCATTCATATACTAACAACAGGAAGTGTGCTCAGATTCATGTTACTGGATTTCGCCTCAGATCCTATTGCTGTTATTTTACGAAAGTGAAGGCTGGAATATGGCCATCTCTTGGTCAAAATGTAAATGGGTCTCTATAACTTGGTAAGTACACTGCAAACCTCTTCACACAGCTAATCCCAACCAAACCTTTCTGTCTCATTCTCACCTCTAACTCCCAGGTCTCTTAAATCTCTACACTGCTTCTTTCTTAAATGATGGAAAAACAAGTGGCAAGGGAAAATATATTTCTCAGGTAGAAATCCTTTTGTAAACCCCTCAAAACCCACAAAAATAAGTAGGCATTTTTTTTTTCTAACCCGGTTTATATAAACAGGTATTTCTATTACAATTATTCTATTAAGCAATCTAGAGGCCTTTTATTACAAACCCAGCCACACCAGTAAGGACAGATAAATATGCCCACTATTTCTTGGACAGTTATAAAACAAGGTATAAATAAAACAAGGTGAATATGGAGAGCCAGATTCAGACATAGGGGTGAGTCATTTTAAAGAAGCAAATTCTGCCCCTGCACAAGGCATAGACACCCAGAACTCCCCTGAGCCCTCAGTCTTCTCTTTTTTTAGGAGAAAAGTACTTTCCTAGTTTAATCTCTCTAATTAAATAGCAATACTTCCATAGCTCTGGAGGTGGTTACATCCGAAAGCAATGAAACCCAGGATTCCTTCACTCAAAGAATCCCCCTAGTTATCTGTCTTCTAGGTCACATATCACAGGAGAGACCCTTAGGGCTGAATTTTTAAAAGGCAACTGGGCCTTTTCCTGTGAAGATGACAGGTGTGTTATGTATTACATTGGACAATGACATAAGAATTTCCAGCATGAAAGACTCCTCCTATCCTGTCCTACCCTCTTGAAATGATCAAAGGGTTAAAGAATATTCATGTCCAATCCCTTAATGGTGCAGAAGCTGAAATATATGTGGAGATACCCAGGAGATATTTTTAAAAGTGCTGTGGGTAAAGTTTTCACTGTCAAAAGCTTGGTAAAGCTTGCATCTTGGTGGTTCTCAAAATGAAGATGAAATTTCAAGATTGATTGGCTCAACTGCTAGGAAGTTGAAACTTTTCCCAACTAAGTTCTCAGGCATTGTTCACTGACTTTTCCTTCAGATCTCCCCAAAAACATTGCTTTTCAGAGTTTTTCCTGGCTTCTGAGAGCAGGCTAGTGTTCCCTTTTATATGCTCTTATATGCCTTAGTTTCCACGCAGAGTATTCAAATTAGAAACTTCATGAGGGCATAAACTATGTCTATCTTGTATATTAGCATCAAGAACTGGACATGACATATAATAAATAGTTAAATTTTCTTTGATAAGTGAATTATGAAATTAACAGTTTCTTCAATGATCTAGGTAGGTTTTTCAGTTAAATATAGCTGTTTCTAGCTTGCAGTAAGAGGGAAAATAAACATTTTTTTTTTTCCTAATAAGAATGCTGACATGACTTTTTGCTCCTTCTGTAACATGAACATAAAATTACATTACCACCAAGGATGTTGAGAGGACCTATGGACATAAGCTACATAGCAATTGAGATGTTTGCATTTCAGAATGACCACATGTTTACATAAAGCTTTACCAACATGTTTTATCTTCTCCACATCATTTTTTTTTTAAATGGTTTGTTCTAGCCAAGGATTTCTTATAATCTGTATACTATCTTCATCTTTGTATACATCCAACTGGGGATCAGACATAAATCATCACTGATCAGAACTCAGCTCTACTCCACACATACAGAATTCAAAGGGCTGGCTGTTGTACATGGAAGCCAGGCTGGAATTTTCCTTCTAGGATCTTGAGTAGTCCTAGCTTCCCTGTCTGCCTACAATTCTGCAGTTGCTTTGGGTTTTTTTTTAAAAAAATGCTTGAGAAGAAATACTCAATATTTGGAATTTCTCTATTCCTATATTTTAAGAAATTGTATGGATTTGCTTATCTAAGGATAAAGCCTCTGCTGAAATCTAGATACTTCTCTGCTCTCATTAATAACTACATTTTATGGCTACAGCAAGGTCTACTTACTGCTGTTTTATTGAGTCAAATGACAGAATTATTAATTGCTAGTATGTATTTAGAAGACAAAAACAAAAAACAGAAAGGTAAATTTTGTGGTATATTCTTGGATTATCTCCCAGATGAATCATTTGACCCTTTTGAATCTCTGTCACTAACCTTGATAATCAGAATTGTTGAGCTAGAAACAATTTAGAGAAAATGTATTTAAAAATCTGAGTTTAGAGAGGAGGAAACAGTAACAAGAATGTTATGTGGTTGATCAAAATTTTAAAAGTTGCTTTATAGGGCTTCCCTGGTGGTGCAGTGCTTGAGAGTCTGCCTGCTGATGGAGGTGACATGGGTTCATGCCCCGGTCCGGGAAGATCCCACATGCCGCGAAGCGGCTGGGCCCGTGAGCAATGGCCGCTGAGCCTGAACGTCCGGAGCCTGTGGTCCGCAACGGGAGAGACCACAACAGTGAGAGGCCCGCGTACTGCAAAAAAAAAAAAAAGAAGTTGCTTTATAACTGAGCTAGTATCGAGACCCAGGTAATGTCCCACAGTGTTCAATGATTATGAGACTGTAGAAAGTTCCATGAGTCTTTACCTTTGTTTAAAATTCTTACCCTTGCCTTGAGGCCAAGGTCTCCAAAGTGTCCTCCACAGGCCCTGCATCCTCAGGCCTCCACCTCTTCTCACGCCCCTTCCATTCCTGCTACCTTTAACTTGGCATTCCTGTCATGCTGGCTTTCCACAGTCCCTGAAGAAGCCCTAATCACTTGGCTTCCAGACCAGCAAACATGTTCTTCTTAGATTGCACCCTGAGCTGGTCAATGCTGAGTCATCACTTAGATTTTAGCATGATAATCAATCTGTCAGGGAAGTTTTCCTTCACTCTATAGTCTCCAAACTTTTTCACAGGATGGTATTCCCAGATAATGATAACAAACAAACAAAAACACTGAAGAAAAATGAGGAGTCTACTCGAAAGAGAAGCAATTGTCTCCGGGTCTCCATCCAGCCGGAGTTCTACCCAGTCACTCTGAGAGCAAAGTCTTGGCACCTGTAACCCATTTATACCCTCAGCCCAGATGTGGGAAATATTGCTAAGACTCACCTTTCTTCAGTAGGTCAAGACCAAAATATCCTGTCTTATGGCATCTTATACCTCTTAGCACTTTATAGAGTTAGGATTTTACTTTTAGCCTCATGGATGTACAGCCACTGTCCATTTTTGTTCACTGTGTTAGTTCTAGAAACTCTTAACTATTTCTCAAATAAGCTCATAAAAGCTCAAAATACCTAGGGTTCCACAGTGAGGTAGGTATAAATCCAGTATGTCTAGATTTAGAGATGATATTCTTAAAACTATATTACATTTCCTCTCCAAAATATTTTATAAACATTAGTAAGGAAACTATTCAATACACAGTTTCAATATGAATTTTTAAAATCTGGTTACTCTTCAGTTACTTTGGAATTTTGGATAACCTGGAAATTCTGTCTGTGAATATGTCTAGCCCTCAATACACACTTGTGCAAGTTAATTTTGCTTTCTCCTGTGTCCCAGGCAATGTGCCATGTCATGCAGGTACAAAAATGTGTGTCATGAATATCAGTAATTGAACTTTATTAATAGCAGTGATCACTAAGCAAGTGTGATTTATACCCTCCTCCCTTCCCCAACTCTGGAGACTGGCTTTACTGGGACTTACTCCCAGAGTTTTTCCTTAGCCCTGGTATGAATTATGGAAAGTGTACCCTTTTGGCCCCCCTCTCCCTTCCTGCTTTTCTTCACTATTTCTCTGTTTGAGGACAGGTCCTCTTGGAGACCTACCCACTTCCTCCCCGTTCATTCTATCAGTCCTCCCCCGCCTCAATCCTACTATGACTTCAGAGATATCTTTAAGTTAAGGTATAGATGACTGATTAACATAAAATATACATTATTTTTAAAGGACACATGAAAAAGAGGATGCTTAATACAAATATGTAATCAGACTGAAATCCATTATAGATTTGTGCTTATTATGGAGACCAGTTTAGGGATTCATTTTGGGTCCCAGGGTTGCCTCCCTAATGCCTTCCAAATCAAACTGTACCAATGGCTGGCCACCAGGGGCCAAGTCGGTGCTGTGAGTGTCCTAGAGATGATTAAAAAAAAAATTTAAAAAGTATCTCACAGTGCATTCCCCAGACTCTTTGACAGAGCTCAGATCCATTGTATTTATTCTTTGTCTATTACTTAATTTCAAATTCCCTTTTACTCTTTAATTAAGCTCTTTTGGACTCTGAGGAGTTAAAGAGCTTTTCTGAAGAGCAATGACAGAAAGGAGGAGGAGAGGAAGAACTCCTTTTGAAGATAACTTTTTCTGTCTTTTTTAAATTGCATAGGAATCCCAGCTGTATCCATATTCTCTCTCTAAATATACACGTGTGGGAAAAGGGCAAAGATAGATGTTAGCGTGGGCAGAAAATGATGCTCCCTGGGACAGTGAGGTTACTTTAATAAAAGGCCATTATATTTGGGAATGAGCATATGTGTGTGTAAGAAAGAGAAATAGAGACAGAAGGATTGTGAAAAGGGAGATGAAAAAGATGAAGACAAAGAAAGAAAAGAGGGGAAAGAGGAAAGAGAAAGGAGGGAGGGAGGGAAGAAAGGATAGAGGAGAAGAGACAGAGAGCTAGGTTAGCACTAGCTCACCTGGGACGCCCCTAATGTCAAATTTATAATAAGGAGATGAGGCTGCTGAATGATTTACTGCTAATCCCATAGCAAGAGCAGGAGGAGGTGAAGGAACAAAGGTTTACAGTCCCTTTGGAGATTGGTTTCATCTGCACATCAGCCCACAATTAATGGCCATTTAGCTGCTGTTCTCCTGCTGGACACTGGTGGATTGATTCAGTAAATAAAAGTGACAGAGCCATGTCCCGTGGAGGCAGGCGGCAGAGTCTCTGCACCTGTTATTTGTGAATCTCCGCTTGCCAGGTCGTTGACCTTTAGAAGCTGGCGAAAATTAATAAGTGGAAGCACAAAGCTGCTTGCTTTTAAAAAGTGGGACCAGAGGACCCAGGCAGCAGTTAGGCTGCCTTTCTTAGGAACTGACCGGTAACCTCTGAAGAGTTATCACCTCTCAACCTACAGACCAGCAGCATCCATGGAGGTGAGACTGCTGGCAAGCGCTTCTCAGCCAGTCTCACCATGTGTCCAAGAAGACCAAGGAAGTGGAAAAGTTGAGATCATCTGGAAGTGAAAAACCACAATTCACCCTGCCAACTTGGGGTTCAGCCTGCCCCGTTCTTCCTGAGGCAGTTTGGGGGCAGTCGGGGGTGGGTGGTGAGTGGCCCAGCCAAACTGGGCTGGCGCATCTGAGCAGCTGTGCTTGGCATGGTGATCTGGTGAGCAAACAGCTGCAGTGGGTAACTGATCATTTGCAAATAGTTAATGACAGATTTGTCCTTTGTGTTTCCTACCATAGGAGGGGAGGAAAATAAAAGGGAGGGAGAGTCAGGCCAGGGGATTTTATGGCTGCTACTACTGCGGCTGCTGTTGTTTTGTGTTTATTTGAAAGTGATAGGAAGGTCAACCAAAGTTAACGGAGTTTACTTCTTTCCTGGGCAAGCTGCCTCCTGACCACAGGCTGTGGGCAGATCATTGTGGTCAAGGAACGTGAGACCTGTTAGGGCCTAAATCAGGATGCACCAATCTGGTGGACTTTGATTTTCTTCTTTATTTTTCTCTACCCCCATTTTTTATATGTTTGTTTGTTTTGTAACTTAGCTTTTTGTTATTTATTTCTCAGTGAATTGCAGTCATTTAGCAAGAGTAATTAGCCTTTGTCATGCAGATGAGGAAAATGCTGGATATGGTCAAGTGAGTTACTGAGCATTAAATAGTGCATTCAATCCAGCTATGGGTGATATTTGAGAGATTGTAAAAGACACCTGCCCTAAAATGCCCCTAAATAGTATTGCACCATTAACAATGTATTCATCTTGGTTAAAGCATTTCAGGTTTAAATAGTTTTCCTTTAAATGGCTAATTCCGCTGGGATGTAACTCACTTGTCTTGTTGTTGTGCATCTAATTTAACAGCAGGGTCTAGAAACCGTGTCACCAAAATGTGTGTTGGATCTGGCCACTTCCATTTCCACTGCTGTCAATCTAGCCAAGCCATCATTGTGTCTTGTCTGTTTTCTTGTATTATGTTCCTAACTGGTCTCATGTTTTCCTTAGTTGCCCCTTTGCCACCTTCCTCCACCAGTAATCTGACTGATCCTTTAAATCACATCATGCCACCTGCTGAAACTCTCCAGCAGTTTTTCCAAGTACATAGAATAACATCCAAACTACTTACCTTGACCTGCTGCATTGAACCTGAACTCTTACCTTCCCTCATCTCTACCCACTTGCCCACTTGCAGGCCTTTCCTTTAACATGAGAAGCTTGTTCCTGCCTCAACAGTTTTGACTTTGCTGTTTCCTCTCCCTGGAGTTCTGTTCCCAAAATCTCCACTTGGCTGACTCCTTCTCAACATTCAGGTCTCATCTCAAATGCCATCCTAAAGAAAGGACCTTTCCTGACCCCTGTGTAAAGTAGGCTTCTCCCTGAAATCACTCTACCAATGCCCTGATTCTCTGAGAATCCCAATCATCAGAAAATACTCTGCATGAAGTGGGGTTCAATGTGTCCTACTTGAATGAAGAAATTAATAAAATTAGGAAAATTATTAGAGTTTAACAAAATTGGTGCTGATGGATGGAGAAAAAGAACTAATCCTTCTGAAAGCAAGCAGGGGAGAAGGAAAAAGAAAAATCTAGGATATGGAATTTACCAGAAGGAGTTGGGTATGATTCAAGCCTGGCCGTGCACTACAGTGAGAAGAGGGAGACCTAGGAGTCCAGGGGCCTTCAGGACAAGTGATGTGCAAGAAGGAAAAAATATGAGAAGCAGAAAGAACAACACATGAGAGAGAACCAAGCATCATCTTCTTAACTTCATTTTTTGGGGCATAAAAGTAATTTAATGTATACTTAACATTAAGCGTTGAATGACTAGTCAGTCCTTACTAAGCCAGGATGAACAACCTCTAGGTTGTGTAAAATTATAAAAGTATCCAAGTTGTTTTCCAGACTTCTTCAATCCCTAATTTCCTACATTCTTTCATGCCATTAGCAACCAATGATCTAAGTGGGAACAGGTTCATAAAACCTGTCCCAAGCCAAGAAGAACGCAGCTATTTCATGGCCTACAAGTAGCTCAACCATATCACCTACCCCAAAGTGCCATTAGAGGTAGTCATGAGATTCTGGCTCCCTAGTTCAGTGATGCCAGATGGTTTATAGAACCCCAGAGAAAGTGAGAAGTATCTCTGAGCCTCAGAGCCTCATACCTGGTAATTATCAAGGTTAACTCGAGAATATGGATAGGTGGAAAAGTAATTTTTTAAGATCCAAATCAGTTGAAGGTTGAACTTATAAGAAAACAGAGTAGGCAATTGTTTATTCTACGTACTATACTCTGTGTAAGAAATTCTTCAATTTTACCGTCACCATAGGCACACTGACATGCTAAGCACTCACACACCCAGACATATCCACATCCAATAACCTTTATTACCATAGCATGGCTCCCCTAGGAATCTCAAGGTTTTGTTTGGCTCGAGCAATGTTTAAAGTCTTTATCAACCACAGATCATCAGGGAGTTATTTTGAAAGTAGTTAAGGTGTAGGCATAATGAGCTGACACAGGAAGATGAGATTCAGTGTTTTTCCAGATGGAAAATGGGTTCCAAAATATGGTGGGAAATAAGGATTCAAAATGTTTCTGTTTTAATATATCTGGGGTGGGACCTGAGATTGGGCATTTCTAACAAGTTTCCAGATGCTTCTGCTGCTGTTGTCTTCTGGGTTCCAGACTTTAAGAATCTTTGGTCCTAATCCATCTTCTGTCAAAATAAATAACTAAAGCCTGGAAACATTCAGAGTTTCTGGAGTGATACTTTTATTTTCAGGATAAAAGTATATATCAACCACTCAGTGCCAAGGAAATGTTCTTCCCACTAACAGAATGCAGCACAGTGACTGTCCAACATGTTGAGGAGGATATTATACTTTTTCAAATGCACTGTATGGACACTTTCAGAGGACTTCTGCACATCTTTCAGGTTAAGGAGGATGATCTGGCACCAAGTGACTGCCCTAGTGGTCTGCCCTCCCACCCATGATCCATCTGTCGGTGGACATGGCTGGGTCCTGTAACCTGTACATTCTCCTTTCTTGGAGGCCTCCACCTCAACGAGGGAATTTCATTGACAAAGGGAATTTATTTAACTTTCTCTTTGAAAATACAGTATTTTTTTTATTACAGAAAACTTAGTCAGAAATGTAGGTTAAGAGTAGAGAATGTGACCCAGATCCCCATATATGTGATCATTTCCCTCCATAGAAAACTGTGGGATGATTTGCCAAGCAGCCAGACAGCTTGGGGGCATGAGTTGGCCCCCAGTGAAGAGAACATTAAGGCAAGGTTTTGGTCAGAAGAGCTTATGCTCAACTGGGGAAATATCTTCCAAGAAGGCTTCACTGTGGGGTTTCATGTTAGGATGGTTCCAGACAACAGGTCAATTATTTCTCACTCATATACTGAAAATAGTGGAAGGAGGAGATCAAAAGGTTACAGCAAGAGGTTAATGAGTGAAATAAGTTTAACAAATAAAGGGAAAACATTGTTCTCTGCACACAGCGTGGAGTCAACCCCTAAGAGTCACTTTAAGAATAGGTCACAGAGTCAAATACCACAAGGCTGTGCTGTAGAAGGGCTAGGCAGTTTTATAATGAATAATGATATTTATGTAATATGATGGGTTTGAGCTGAAAGTTGAGGGCTACTGAGATCAACAGTAAGTACTGACCCTACCACCCGTGAGTCTTAATGCTTTTAGACCATGGAAGCTCAGTGTCCATACATGCAGATCTCCAGATCTGCATTAATCTGCTCTCATTATCCAGGCTTCCTTTCTGATTAGCCAGAGGTCAAAGAATCTGGACACGTATATGCTGACTATCTGGCCTACTTGACATGGTGGCAGGGCAGGGCAGCCTTCAGACCTAAGTTAGAGAAAGTCCCTCTCAATGTCCTCATGAACTTTGACCTTAGTGACAAATTTCAGGGTTCAGATCTACTAATTGGAGTGAGGTGGGATTCTTTAAAAAAGTCTCCCAGAGCAAATGAGTTTGCAGGAGAATCTGACACAACCACTCACATACAGAAAGACACAGAGAGATGGGCTGGAGTGGAGTGTGTGTGTGTGTGTGTGTGTGTGTGTGTATGTGTGTGTGTATGTGTGTGTTGGGATTGGAGGGATAGCCTGGTGAAAGATACTTTCTCAGAGAAAGAAACATTTGTACAAGCATCAGAGGGATGACAAAGATGATGCAGCTTTTGTTTCTGAAAGATAAATGAGTCCTATGCATCCATAGGAGTGTTGTTCTTAAAAAAAAAAATGTGAAACTGAGAGGATATAAACTTCTAAATATCTGACATTGTTCCAAACATAGTTTGAATGCTCTTTTGAATGTTTCATTCTGAGCTGATGATGTATTCTTTTCAAATAGTCCTTATTATAACCAAGTTACAAGTTTTTTTAAAAGGAAAAATTAGATGCAAAAGCCTATGCTTGTCCTGTTTCTGTCTCTTAAGATTGGGATGAATTTGAGCAAGTCACTTCCTTCTGTGTGCTTCAATTTCCCCATCTGTAAAGTTAGAATAAAATAGTATCAACCTCCTAGAGTCACTGGAAGAATTAAATAAATTAATATATTTAAAACTTTAAAGGCTTCAAACAGTGCTCATGATATAGTAAAATCAACAAACAAACCTCTGTAAAAAGTTAGCTAATATTAGAATTGAGATGGGGACTGCTGAAAAAATATGGGTAATTAAATTGAGCAGTACATTTTTTTTGTGCAAAACAATTAATGAGACATATGTCAGGAGTCACAGGCTGTTAGCATTTATGTGGCTGGGATTATCATCTACCACTTTCCCCACTATTTTCATCCAGAGCCTCTTCTCTTGCCAGACTTATAACATCATCTCAAGGGGTGAAAAAAGTTCTTGGGGGAAAGCACCTCCCAACTTTGTGAACTTACACTGAATACCCTTTTCAGAGTCATTCAGGAAACAGCGTTATGAGGTGTCCAGACATTTTTCCATTCTCCATAGATAATTAAATGATAACCTTAAAACTTAGCAGAAAACAAAATGTTTTTGTTTGTTTGTTTTTGTTGTTTTTTTTTTTTTTGCTTTTCTTTAAAAGCTACTGCCAGTTAAATGACCCAATATTTTAAAGCCTATTTACTATGTAAAGAGGAGCCAAAGTCACAGTGCTCATTTTGTGTAGGGAAGGCAACAGAGTGTCTCTAAATTTAACAAAGCTTTGCTAGGACAAGGACTAATTCACAGATTTTTGGCTATCCAGGCTACTAAACACTCTTAGCAAATAAGAGCAATTTAAAACCAATGTAAAATCTCATATGCAGTCAGCTATTTTGTATATATGTACATACATATTTTAAAGAGAGAAGTAAAAATAAACAACTTAGATGAAATTTGGCTGGCGTTATAGTATACTCTAACTCAATCTCCTGCAGTAACAACTTCAAATCCAACCTATTAGAATAACATAAACAACAGCATTTTAACCCAATCAACTCAACTTGTCAATGAATGAGCTTGAGTCTCTTCTAGAAAATTTTAAGTACTTTCTCTTGCCCACCTGTACACATTCCCATGATTTGCATTTATTTGATTTTAATGTCTTTGTTTTGTTTCACTTCACTTTATATTTTTACTTTCTAATAGAGAAAGATGAGAAGTATGGAATGGGAAATTGCTCCAAATATGGCCCAAATCTCACTCCTTTTGCATAGCTCTACTCATAGATATACACAGTGGGAGAAACAATTGTTGAGGTCTACAGAAATTGATTCATGTTTTTGCTAAACCTTCCTCTTCCCTTCTTAAAAACTAATATGCAAAAATTTGGCAAAACAGTCTCTCACAAAATTTTTTTAAAATGCAATTTGGGCTCAAAACTACTGGGATCCAGATCGCTAAATTTAATGGTCTGTAGTATCCTTCATGAGAAGCGAAGTCAGTATCCTAGAGCCAAGCAAGGAAACAAGCTGTATAAATCAACACAGAAAGTAATTGCACTAATGACTTTTTCCAATTTAAAGGAATGTCAAAGGCAAACATATAAATGGGATGCAATCAATATGAATAATAATAAATAACTATCATGGGTACTGAACTTTTCATCAAGATTTTATTTTCATGTTCTGGCATATTCTAACATTTAAATAACTCTAAAACTTTTAAAATGTGTAAATATGGATGAATTAAAGTGCTTCTTTTTTGAAGGGGCAGGTGTTTAAAAGCTGAAAGAATCACACACACACAAAGCACTAATTTGTCATGGCAGTTGATAAATTTTCCAAAAATAATTTCTTTAACAGTACTTGAAGATTGCACTTGTTTAATAAAGATATTAACCCTTGGGAAACTGATTCATTGAATTCGTATCTAGCCTGTCACTGTTTGAAGGAAGATGATAAAAAAGAAAAAAAAAATCCAGTATGCTATTAAGATGATGTCTTTCCAAAGTTTTATTATATTAACAAATAATATTTACAGAGAGTTATCAAAGACCGAAGATGCCACCTAAACACAGCATTTACATATCTGATGTTTACATTTACCCTTGTAAAATTCTAGGAGTTTACTATTGTTTCTGTGAGTTAGTTTCTTATAGAGTAGCTCAACATGGAGAAAATAGGAAAATAAATAGAGAACAAAGAATAAAATACTCTATTGCCTCCATGTTTCTTTCTTCCCTATGAAAATAAAGCAATGGAATTCAGTGCAAAAGAAGTAAACATAAGGAGGCCTGAATCTAAGTCTTGACTCTGCATTAATTGGTTATATAATTCTGAATGAGTAATGTAGTTTCTCTGGGTCTTATTTTAATTCTGTTCAATATGTGGGTTTGGAACATAACAATTATCTTTTCACGTTTTAATTATGAAATATTGTAAGAATATAGAAAAGTGTACCAAATGATATTACAATCATATATCTACTACATATATTTAACAAATGCTAATATTTTGTCATATGATTTGTACATCATAAAATTGATTTTTACCTTTACAATGTAAAGATTTTTAATAAATTTACAGAGTTGTATAACCATCACCAAAATCTGAGTTTCAAGTTCAGAGCATTAAATCACCCCCTGACCCAAAATCTCTTAAATGACTTTCACAGCCAATCCCCCTTCCGAGATGTGCCAATTCTGGACATCTCATATAAGGAATCATACAGTAAGCAGTCTTTTGCATCTGTTTTTTTCCCCTTAGCACAGAAATCAGAAAACTGCAGCCCACAGGACAATCCTGCCTAACCCCCTTTTTTTATAAATAAAGTTGTGTTGACTACAGCCTTACCCATTCATTTATATAATATCTATGGCTATTTTCCCACTACAAGGTCAGAGTTGAATAGTTGTACCAGAAATTTTATGGACTCCAAAATTTAAAGACTTTATGATCTGTCCTTTTAGAGAAAAAGTCTATCCTAGGCTTAGCATGTCTTCAAGGTTCATCACTTTGTATCATATTTCAGTACTCCCTACCTTTTTGGTACTGAATAGCATTCCGTTGTATGCAAATAACACGTTTCCTTTATCCAGTCACCAGTTGATAGAATTGTTTCCAGTTCTTGGCTATTATAAATAATGCTGCTGTAAATATTTGAATATAAGGGGTTTTTTTTGGTGGATGTATGTTTTCACTTCCTTGAAAGATACCTAGGAGTGGAACTGATAGTCATATGATAAGTTTATATTTAACTTTTAGAGAAAAATCTCATACTGTCTTCCAAAGTAGGTAAACACTATTTTACTTCCTACCAGGGATATCTGAGGGTTACAATTTCTCCAGACCCTCACCAATACATGATGCTCCCTGTCTTTTTGATTTCAGCTATTCCAGTGAGTGTGAAGCGTTATATCATTGTAATTTTAATTTGTACTTCCTAATGACAAATAATGTGTAACATTTATTCATCAGCTTATTGACCTTTTGTCTATCTTCCTCTGTGAAGTATTTACTCAATTGCCTATTCAAATTCAAATTCTGGACACAGTCTTTTATTGGATTAATGATTTGTAAATACTTTTTCCAGGTCTGGCTTATCTTTTTAACTCCTTAATGATGTCTTTTGAAGTGCAATTTTGAATTTTCATAGAGTTTAATTAATCTTTTTTTTAACGGATTGTGTTTAGGTCTTGTAGTTAAGAAATTTTTGCCTAACCCAAGGTCATGAAGATATTTTTCCAATATATTCTTCTAAGGTATTCATAGTGCTAGCTCTTGCATTAATTCTATTATTCACTATAATTTATATTTTGTGTATTATGTATTATATGTGTGTATTTTAGCATGCAAATATATAATTTACTCAGGAAAACTTGTTGAAAAGACTATCCTTTCTCCATTGAATTGCCTTGGTATCTATGTCAAGTCAACTGTTAGTGTAAGAATTAATTTCTAGACTTTCTAGAATTCTAGACAAATAGAGGCTTTGTAGACATATAGAGAGGGATCTGCATATATATATATATATATGTATATGCAGATGACACACTATCATGATTACTGTACCTTTATAGTAAGTTTTGAAATTGAGAAGTATAAGTCCTTCAAATCTGTTCTGTATGGTTTTAGCTACTTGGGGTCCTTTGTATTTACATGTAAATTTTAGGATCAACTTATCTATATATAAAGATAGCTAGATTAATTTTGGAAGACTCCTTATCTTGATAATGAGTCTTCAAATACATGAATATATTTGAAATCCATTCAAATCCATGAATGTGTTTCCATCCATTTAGACTTTAATTTCAATCAGCAAAGATTTATAGTTTTCAGAGTACAAGTCATACACTTCTTTCATTAAATTTATTCCTAAAGTTTTTAGTCTGATGTAATTGAAAATGGAATAACTTACTTTTGTTTTCTGATTGTTAATTGATTGAATATAGAAATACAGTGTTGTATCATGTATTATGCATCCTTGCTAAACTTGGTTCCTAGTTCTAATAGTTTTTTTTTTTTTTTTTTTTTTTTTTTTGTTTTTTTTTTTTTTTTTTTTTTTTTTTTTTTTTTTTGGCAGGGGGGTGATTGTTTCTGTGGATTGTCTAGGATTCTCAACATATTGAATAATGTCATCTGCATATAAAGACAGTTTTACTCCTTTCTGATCTAAATGCTCTTTATTTCTTTTTGTCTCCTGACTTTACAGCTAGAATTCTAGTACAGTGTTGAATAGAAGTGTCAAAAGTGAACATCTTTGCCTTGTTCCTATGTCACATGGAAAACATTCAGTCTTTCATTATTAACTGTGATGTTAGGTCTCCTATAGATGTCCTTTACCATGTTGAGAAAGTTCACTTCTATTTCTAATTCGTTGAGTTTTTTTATGACATTGTCAAATACTTTTCCTCTATCTATTGAGGTGATCATGTTATTTTTTTTTCTTTTTCTGTTAATATAATTCATTACATTAAATGATTTCCAGATGTTAAAAAAAGAACCTTTGTATTGTTTGAATAAATTCTTCTTGGCCATGGTATATAATCTTTTAGTATGTTGCTGCACTCAGTTTTCTATTATCATGTTGAAGATTTTCATGCCTGTATTGATGAGAGATATAGATCTGAGGTTCTTTTTTTAATACTTTGCCTGACTTTAGTATCAGTGTAATACTGACCTCATAGAATGAGATGTGAAGTGTTTTCTCATATTCTATTTCTGGAAGAGTTTGAGAAAGGTTGTTATTATTTCATTTAAAAATATTTGGCAGAACTCATTACTGAAGCCAGCTGGGCCTGAGCTTTTATTTCTGAGAACATTTTAAATTATTATTTTATTTTATTTCATTACTTCAGACCATTCAGATTTTCTAATTCTTTTTCAGTTTTTGTTAATCTGTTTCTTTCTAGGAATTTGTTCATTTCATCTAAACTGTCTACTGTGTTGACATAAAACTGTCCATAGTATTCCTTTATAACCCTTTTAGTTTCTGTAGGGTTTGTAGCGATGTCCTCTTTTCATTCCTAATTTGGCAGTTTATTTTTTTTCCTTGTTCTGTCTGCTTAAATGTTATCACAATTTGTTTGATCTTCTCAAAAAACCAATATACAAAGTGTCCATTTTCCTACAGCCTTGTAAATAAGGATTGTTTCCCAATCTTTTAGATTTTGATATTTTAGATAATGTGAAAGTATTATCAATATGATTCAATATGCTTTTTTCTTACTATACATGAGGTTGAATATTTCACATGATTAAGAAATTTTCTTTCTTGTTCAGTGAACGGATTATATTGATATGTTTTCTCCACTTTATATTAGATTGTTGGCCACATTTTCCTTAATGTGTAGAAGTTTTGACATATAAAGATATAAGGCCTTTATTTGTAATAAACGTTGCAAATATTTTCTGCTTGTTTGTCCTTTTTCTTTGGACTTTGCATGTAGTGTTTTTCCATACAAAAGTTTTCCATTTAAAATATAAACAAATCTCTCTTTTTTATCTTCCTGTTTGACTCCTGTTTTCCTCTGTCTCAGATAATGATGTAATTCTCTCATTTTTTTTTCTAAAACTCCTATATTTTCATTTTTACATTTAAACTTCCAATTTATTTGAAATTTACATTGGTATATGGTGTGATATTTGACCATGATTTTACATATTATTCTAGGTAAGTATTCAATTTCCTTTTTTTATTTTTTTGGCTTTTTATTAGAGTATAATGACAGAATATTATATGTTTCAGATATACAACATAGTGATTTGATATTACTATGCATTACAAAATGATCACTATGATAACTTTAGTTACATCTGTCACCATACAAGGTTGATACATTATTATTGACTATATTCCCTATGCTGGACATTATATTCCCATGACTTATTTTATAACTGGAAGTTTGTACCTCTTAATCTCTCTCACCTATCATACTAAACTCCCCCATCCCTCCCCACCCCCGGCAACCATCAGTTTGTCCTCTGTACCTATGAGTATGTGTATGCTTCTATTTTGTTAGGTTTGCTCATTTGTTTTGTTTATTGTTTCCACATATAAGTGAAATAATATGGTATTTGTCTTTCTCTGTCTGTCTTATATCATTTAGTGTAATAACCTCTAGTTTCATTCATGTTGTCACAAATGGCAAGATTTCATTTTTTTATGGGTAATATTCCATTGTGTGTGTGTGTGTGTGTGTGTCTGTGTGTGTGTGTGTATCTCACATCTTTATTCACTTACCTAGTGATGGGCACTTAGGTTTCTTCCATATCTTAGCTATTATAAATAATGTACTATGAACATTGGGGTGCACATAACTTTTTGGATTCATGTTTCTGTTTTCTTCATAAAAATACTCCCCAGTGGAATTGCTGTATCACAAAGTAGTTTTATTTTTAATTTTCTGAGGAAATGTCATACTATTTTTCACAGTGACCATACCAATTTACATTCCCACTAACAGCACATGACTGTCTCCTTTCCCCCACATCCTTACTAACACATGTTATAGTTTTCTTTTTGGTAATAGCCACTCTGACAGGTGTGAGGTGATATAGCATTGTGATTTTGACTTGCATTTCTTTGATGATTAGCAATGTGGAATGTCTTTTCACATGTCTGTGGTCTCTGTGTGTCTTCTATGGAAAAATGTCTATTTAGGTCCTATGCCCACTTTTTTATCAGGTTGTATTTTTTTTAGATGTCAGTTTGTTGTATATTTTGGATATTAACCCCTTATGGGATAGATCATTGCAAACATTTTCTCCCTTTCAGTAGGCTGCTTCTGCATTTGTTAAGTTTCTTTTGCTATTCAAAGTTTTTACTTTGCTATGGTTCCATTTGTTTATTTTTGCTTGTTTTCCTTGCTTAAGGAGACAGATCCAAAAAAAAACTGCTAAGATTTTTGTCAGACAGTGTACTGCATAAGATTTCTTCTAGTTTTATGATTTCACATTATACAGTTAAGTCTTTAATCCATTTTGAATTTATTTTTGTATATAGTGTGAGAAAATAGTCCAGATTGATTACTTTTCATGAAGCTGTCTAGTTTTCCCAACGCCATTTATTGAAGAAGCTGTCTTTTACCCTTTGTATATTCTTGCCCTGTTTGTCATAGGTTAACTGGACATATAAGTGTGGGTTTATTTCTGAGATTACTATTTGGTTCCATTGATCTATGTGTCGGTATCATACTGCATTTATTACTATAGTTTCGTGGTTTATTTTGAAATCAGACCACATGATACCCCCAGCTTTTTTCTTATTTCTTGAGATAGTTTTAATTATTCAGTGTCTTTTGTGTTTCATACAAATTTTATGTTTATTTGTTCTAGGTCTCAAAAAAATTCCAGTAGTATTTTGATATAGATTGCCTTAGGTGGAATGGTCATTTTAACATTATTAATTTTTCCAGTCCATGAATATAGTATCTTTTCATCTGTGTCATCTTCTATTTTTTTTTATCAGTGTCTTACAGTTTCAGAGTCTTTTATTTAGTTAGGTTTATTTCTAGGTATTTTATTCTTTTTGCTGTGATTGTAACTGGGATTGTTTCCTTAATTTCTCTTTCTGATAGTTTGTTGTTAATGTATAGAAGTGCAGATTTCTGTGTATTAATTTTGAACCCTGCATTGATGAGTTCTAATAGTTTTTTAGTTACGTCTTTAAGATACACTCTTATCATGTCATCTGCAAATAGAGACAGATTTATTTCTTCCTTTCCAATATGGGTTTCTCTTACTGTTTTTCTTGTCTATTTGCTGTGACTAGGGCTTCCAATACTGTGTTGAATAAAAATGATGAAAGTGGGCATCTTTGTCTTGTTCCTGATCTTAAAAGAATTGCTTTCAACTTTTTACTGTTGAGTATACTGTTGGCTCTGGGTTTGTCATATATGGCCTATATTATATTGAAGGATATTCCCTCTATACCCACTTTATTGAGAATTTGTTATAAACGGATGTTGCATTTTGTTGAAGAATTTTTTTCTGCATCTGTTAAGATGAGCATATGATTTTTATTCTTCAATTTGTTAATGTGGGGTATCACACTGATTGACCTGTGGATATTAAATGATCCTTGCATCCCTGAAACAAATCCCACTTTGATAATGGTGTATGATGCCTTCAATATATTGTTGAATTCAGTTTGCTAATATTATGTTGAAGATTTTCGTATATTTTATCATCAGTGATATTGACCTGTAATTTTTGTGTGTGTGATATCTTTGTCTGATGGTTTCACAGAATGAATTTGGAAGAGTTTCTTTCTTTTCATTTTATTTAAATTGTTTGAGAAGTATAGGAGTTAAATCTTCTTTAAATATTTTGTATAATTCACCAGCAAAGACACATGATCTTGGATGTTTATTGTTTTTTTTGTTTTTATTACTGATTTTGTTTTTTTTTCTTTTTTTTTGCGGTATGCAGGCCTCTCACTGTTGTGGCCTCTCCTGTTGCAGAGCACAGGCTCTGGACGCGCAGGCCCTGCGGCCATGGCTCACGGGCCCAGCTGCTCCGCGGCATGTGGGATCTTCCCGGACCGGGGCATGAACCTATGTCCCCTGCATCGGCAGGTGGACTCTCAACAACTGTGCCACCAGGGAAGCCCTTATTACCGATTATTTTTAAAATTTTCCTGAGGTAGGCTTGTATTGCTATAAAGTTTCCTTTTAGAACTGCTTTTGCTGCATCCCATAGAGTTTGGATAGATGTGTTTTCATTTTAATTTGTCTCCAGGGTTTTTTTTTTTTATTTCCTCTTTGATTTCTTTGGTAACTAGTTGGTTGTTTGGTACTATTTTGTTTAGCTTTCACATAATTGTGTTTTTTGTACATTTTTCCTTGAAGTTGACTTCTCAGCATTGTGGTCAGAAACAATGGTTGATATGACATTAATTTTCTTAAATTTATTGAGACTTGTTTTGTGACCTAACATGTGACCTATTCCTGAAGAATGTGTATGGTGCTTCTTTTGGATGGAATGGTCCATATACATAATCCATTAAGTTCATCCTAATGTGTGAAATATGTCCTTTAAGCCCAGTATTTCCTTGTTGATTTTCTGTCTAAATGATTTGTCCGTTAATGTAAATGGGATGTTAAAATCTTCTAGTATGATTGTATTACTATTGAGTTGATAATTTCTCCCTTTCTGTTTGTTAATATTTGTTTTATGTATCTAGATCTCCTATGTTTGGTGCATATGTATTTACAATTGTTATATCTTCTTGTTGGAGTGATCCTTTGATCCTTGTGTAATTTTTTTTGGAGGTTTTTGTCATTTGCTATAGTCTTTGTTTTAAAGTCTATCTTGTCTAAGTATTTCTACCCCAGCTCTCTTTTCATTTGCATCTGCATGGAATACCAATTTCCATTCCTTTAATTTCAGTCTGTGTGTGTATTTAGATCTGAAATGAGTCTCTTGTAGGCAGCATTAATATGGGTCTTTTTTTTTTTAATCCATTTAGCCACTCTCTGTTTTTTGATTGTAGCATTCAGTCCATTTACATTTAAATTAGTTATTGACAGGGATGTACTTACTGACATTTTGTTAATTGTTCTGGGTTTGTTTTTGTATTTCTTTTTTGTTTCTTTCTTTTTCTTTTGCTATCTTCCCTTATGACTTGATGACTATCTTTAATATGATAATTGGATTTCCTTCTCTTTTTTGCATAAGTATCTATTATAGATTTTCGGTTTGTGGTTAACATGAAGTTCATATAGAACAACCTATATACTTATGTGATTGTTTTAATTTGATTATCTCTTAAGTTCAAACATATTCTAACAACCCTGCATATTTACTCTCCCTGCCCACATTTATTTTTTTTTGATATCATATTTTATAATGTTTTGTTTATAACCTAGCTACTTATTGTGGATATAGATGATTTTGCTACTTAAAAAAATCTTCCTACTAGTATTATAAGTAGTTGATCTACATTTAAAGTATATTTGCATTTACCAATGAGATATATTCTTTCATATTTCTAGTTGTGGCCTTTTCTTTTCTACTTTGAGAAGTTCCCTCATCATTTCTTGAAAAGCCAGTTTAGCAGTGCTGAAAACTTTTATCTTTTGCTTCTCTGTAGGACTCTTCATCTCTCCTTTAAATCTGAATGATAACCTTGCTGGGTAGAATATTCTTGGTTGTAGATGTTTTTCTTTTATCACTTTGAATATATCCTGCCACCCTGTCTGGCTTGCATAGTTTCTGCTGAAAAATCAGCTGATAGTTTAATGGGAGTTCCCTTGGTTGTAAGCAGTTGCTTTTCTCTTGCTGTTTCTAAGATTCTCTCTTTATAATTAACTTTTGCCAGTTTAATTATAATCTGTCTTGGTGTGGGTTCATCTTGTTTGAGACTCTCTGTGCTTCCTGAAACTAGATGTCTGTTTCCTTCCCAGGCTAATGAAGTTTTAAGCTATTTTTTTTCAAATAAACCATCTACCTCTTTCTCTCTCTCTCTCTCTCTCTCTTTTCTCCTTGTGGGACCCCTCTAATATCAATGTTCATATTCTTGATGTTGTCCCAGATGTCTCTTAAATTGTTCTCATTTTTAATTTTTTTTTTCTTTTTTTCTCTTCAGCCTGGGTGATTTCTACTACTCTGTCTTCCAGTTCGCTCATGCATTCTTCTGTACCATCTAATCTACTGTTGATTCATTCTAGTGTTTTTATTTTTTATTTTTATTTTTTTGCGGTACGCGGGCCTCTCACTGTTGTGTCCTCTCCCGTTGTGGAGCACAGGCTCCGGATGCTCAGGCTCAGCAGCCATGGCTCATGGGCCCAGCTGCTCTGCAGCATGTGGGATCTTCCCAGACCGGGGCACGAACCTGTGTTCCCTGCATCGACAAGTGGACTTTCAACCACTGCGCCACCAGGGAAGCCCATTCTAGTATTTTTTTTTAATTTAATTTATTGTATTCTTCAGCCCTGTTTGGTTCTTCTTTATATTTTCTCTTTGTTAAAAATTTCACTGTGGGCTTCCCTGGTGGCTCAGTGGTTGGGAGTCTGCCTGCCGATGCAAGGGACACAGGTTCGTGCCCCGGTCCGGGAGGATCCCACGTGCCACGGAGTGGCTCGGCCCATGAGCCATGGCCGCAGGGCCTGCGCATCCAGAGCCTGTGCTCTGCAAGAGGAGTGCAGCAGTGAGAGGCCCATGTACTGCAAAAAAAAAAAAAAAAAAAAAAAAAATTCACTGTGTTAATCTATTCTTCTCTATCTTCATTGAACATCTTTATAATCACTACCTTGAATTCTTTATTGGGTAGATTGCTTATCTCCATGTTGCTTAGTTTTTCTTCTGGGTTTTGTCTTATTTCTTTATTTGGAACATATTCCTCTGTGTCCTAATTTTGCCTAATTTTCTGTATTTATTTCTGTGTACTAGGTATGTTGGTTACATGTCCTGACTGTGAGGAAGCCGCCTCATGTAGGACATGTCCTGTTGAGCCCAGTTGCACACACTCCACCATGGTCACCAGAGCTCTATATTCCCCCTATGTGTGGGCCCTCTGTTGAGGCAGCACCAATCCTATGGGGAAGCTGGTAGGTGGGGCTAACCCCCTGCTTAGTTGAAACTTCATCACATACAAAATTATTAAATTCACTCAAGTCTATTTCTATACATGGACTTTTTCTACTTCGCTGGCCTGGCTAATGATAGATGCATAATATTGCATCTTTGTGTATAATAGGGGCTCTATAATATATTTTAATTTCTAGCTGAACATATTGCTTTTTTAAGGAATTTTCTGACTATTCTGAGATTTATATCTATAAAGATAAATACAAATTTATATATGACCTTTATAATCAAGTTCTCTAATTGCAAAATAAATATTGGTATTTTTGTAGAGCTCAATCAAGGTTAACTCAAAAAGTAATTCAAAAAGAATTGACTTTTTGTGGTACTGTTGAGTCACAATATACAAAAACAAGCTTTTTTTCCATTTTTCTTAAATATAGTTTTGTTCGTTTCAACAGTGGTTTAAATTTTCCTTATATAAATTATGCACATTTTTTGTTAACTTTTTTTCCTAAATATTTTACTAAAATACTTTGGTGCTAAAATCTATAAGTGTATTGAACTTTGTCAAGTACTTTGTAAGAATTTATGGTAATCATTGATACTTTTTCTTCATAGATCTATTAATATGACACATTAATAAATATCAGTCTGATAAAGTATATTATTTTTGTTGCATTATCTTTGCTTCTATTTTATTTAATATTTAAGAGAAAATATTGATATTTGAGATTTTTCATCAATTTTATTTTGTGTTCATTCTCAATGATATTTTTGTAACCATAGTATATTTGCTGTATATGAGAATTTTGATGTTTTTATTATTTTTCTCCACTTTGGATTATGTGACATTTATGGAATTGACAGAACTTCCCTGTAAAACTTTATATGCATCTTATTTATAGAAATACCATTCATAATATAGTTTCTCAAATCCTTTTCTGGTGTTTTTTTCCGTTTAGATTATCTCCACTGATGTTAATTTTGGTTAATTACATATTCCTAAAAAGTAATTCATTTCATACAGATTTTCAAATGTATAAGTTGAATTGTGCAAAAGAGCTACAGAATGTTTTTGTAAAGAGTTCCCCTTTTGTATTTTATTCAAAATTTCTCTACTTTAATTTCAGTATTTTCTTTTTTATAACTTAAAGTAAAATTTTGTATTTTGTTGATTTTTAACAGTCAGCTTTTTATTTACTTATTAAATTTAAGTTTATATTTTTTTAGCTCATAATTTCTGCTTTTTTTTTTTTTTTTTTTTTGCGGTATGCGGGCCTCTCACTGTTGTGGCCTCTCCCGGTGCAGAGGAACAGGCTCTGGACGTGCAGGCTCAACAGCCATGGCTCATAGGCACAGCCGCTCTGCAGCACGTGGGATCTTCCTGGACTGGGGCACAAACCCGTGTCCCCTGCATTGGCAGGCAGACTCTCAACCACTGCACCACCAGGGAAACCCTCTGCTTTTGTTTTTATTGGCATATTTTTATTCTGCTTCCTTTGGTTATTTTGTTTCTTTTTTCCAGATATTTGAATTGGATATTTAATTTTCTTTTATTCATTGATACAGATATTTAATGTGAGGAATTTTCTTCTAAGCATTTTTTTAAGCAATATCCTGTAGATTGTAACATGGCCATTTTATTATCATTAGTTTCTAGAAATTCTGATCTGTTTTTATTTTCATTTTTATATAGTTCTAGAAAAAGATTGCTATCAATTACTATTTTTTTCTGATTACTATTTTTATTGTTTCAATTTTTCTGCTTTTTTGATGTTTTCCTTGTGCTCAAATATGTGGAGAAAAGTATTTGTGAATGTTTTTATACATAACACAACAGAGGTGTACTTTCTATTTTGGGATTTCTATGTTTGATATATATTTAAAAGTTAACAGAGGATTTAATTAAATGGAAAATGATTTACTATAAGAAAAAAGATTGATATAATCCAAAACACTAAACAATTAGAGGCAAATAATCATAAAATGGCTTCAAGAGATACAGAAAATCCATTTGATAAAATTCAAATACTTTCATGTAAAGCAACACGTATCCCCCAACATAGCAGAAAACAAATTCTTGACATGGGAAACTATATTTACTGTTTTCAACCATTCCAGATAAAACTTGTTTAATCACTCCCATTTTTCTTTGTAATAAAAGAAAGCTGTAATAAAAGAAGCTGCACTCTATATTTTTGCATTTAATAGTATATATTTGATATAATGCCTTCATTAGTAAAAATGCTTAATGTCACTCTTACCTTTTACTTTGATCACTTAGATATAAAATTCATAATGGGAAGGTCACACAATTTTGAAGATTGATTCTAATGCAAATTATCTTGTCATTTAATTGTTATTCCTTTGTAAATAGTATATTTCTCTATCTGATACATAATACATTTTCAGGATTTCTTTTTTGTTTCTTGCTGTTTTTTTTTTTCCTTTGCAATTTTTATTTTATAATACCAATAATGGTGCATGAGGCAAAAACCCTTGGTATCTACCAAAATCTATTCTTCCTACTTTTAGAGAAATAATATGATAGCCAGGTACATGGATAGTCCATATTTCACAGCCATCCTTGTGGTTAAGTATGGCCAAGGGACAAATTTCTCTAGAATGGAGCAGATTTTAATAAAGTAGTCATGGTAGTGTACTTCATGGTGGTCATAGTTAATAATACTGTGTTGCATATTTGAAAGTTGCTAAAAGAATAGATCATAAAAATCCTCATCACAAGAGGAAAAAAATGTAATTATGTATGGGGACAGGTGTTAACTAGACATTGTTGTAGGAAAAAAGAAAGAAAGAAAGAAAGAAAGAAAGGAAGGAAGGAAGGAAGGAAGGAAAGAAGGAAGAAAGGAAGGAAGGAAGAAAAAGAAAGAGAAGAAAAGAGAATACATATGTATTCATTACCTTTCCCATTCTACTATCTAGCTTTGGATGACAACAAGTTCAAGCAAACGTAGATCTACAGAATGGTAGGATTAAGAGTACATAAACTGCCACATAGAAGAGAGCCACTCATAAACCAAGATCACTCCCCTGGATGACTTTGTGAGGAAGAAATAAGTCTCAAAGAGTTTGAGCCATTGTATTTTAGGATATATTTATTGAACAATTTAATGTACCCTAACTAATAAATCATACTTTAAAGGAATTGTTTTCATTCATCCTAGTCAGAATTCAGTGTAATCCTTAATCTGCAATTCATGTTGTTCTACAATTTTCAAAAGTTGTAAACTACTATATTTTCAAATACCTCTCCATTATTCTCTCTAGTCTAATAAGCAAACATTTTTCGATAGTGCTGTGACAGTCTTAGCTTGATCATGGAGGGACAAGAAAACTCCCCTGCCCAACCTGGAGGAGGAGCTGATGATGGAAGTATGATGTCTATTCAAGAATGAGGAAGAAAGTGGTCTTTTCCTCCTTCAGTTATAAAGCAGTCAACCACTAAGTTCTTGGGGCTCAGCACCCTCCTGACAGCCTGCTTTTAAACCTCACAAGCATCCTATTCTAATAAGTCAATTATCTATCACTTTGTTTCTCACTGAATGTTTTCTGCACTGAGACATAAAGGACTGGGCTCCTCAGAGCCCCCCTGAAATGACACCTATCAGTTTCAAACGTTCTGTGGACAGAATTGTCTCCCCTCAAATTTCTCTGTTGAAGTCCTGAACCTAGTACCTCAGAATGTGACTTTATTTGGAGATACAGCCTTTAAAGAGGTAATTAAGGTAAAATGAGGTCATATAGATGGCCCTAATCCAATATGGGACTGATGTCATTATAAGAAGAAGGATCAGGACACAGTCACTGTACTATATTTTTACTAAAGCTGTCATAACAAAATACTGCCAACTAGGGGGCTTAAACAATAGAAATTTATTTTTTTACAATTCTGGGGGTTAGAATTCCAAGATCAAGTTGTGGGCAGGTTTGGTTTATCCAGAGACCTCTCTTTTAGGCTTTCAGATAACCTCCTCTTTATGTCTGCATATGGTCTTCCCTCTGTGTACAAGGATCCTTGGTGTCCAAATTACCTCTTCTTAAAGGGACACCTCAGATTGGATTAGGACACTCTAATGGCCATATTTTAACTTAATAATCTTTTAAGCAATCTATCTTAAAAATGTCATCACATTCTAAGGTACTGGAGATTAGGACTTCACATATGGATTTTGGGGGGCTGCAATTCAACCAATAACAGTCATACACAGAGAGAAGACCATGTGAAAAAAATGAAGTAGATGGCCGCCTACACGCCAAAGAGAGAGACCTTAGATAAAACCAGCCCTAGCAACACCTTGATATTGGACTTCTAGCCTCCATACTGAGAAAATAAATATCTGTTGTCTAAGCCACCTAGTCTGTGTCACATTGTTATGGCAGCCACGACAGACTAATACAGGAAGGAAGTCAATACTGAGTGAAATCATAAGCAGATTACCATTATGAACAACTAGAGTTCAATATTACTGAGACCTCCCACCAACTGCCATAAAACATTTATTGAAGCTGCTCCCATGTACTTTAGTCTCTTCATATATGTAGTATTTTCTGTGTGTGGTCTAGAGTCTGGATGCTGGAGTCAGGGAATGCCCTCAGGCAAAGAGCCACAAAGATTGCAATAAAAAATCATTCACATACAAATGAGTAGGAGGAGTGAGTGGAGAAGTGACAATGTAGGCTTCACCACTCTCCAAAAGTTTCATTAGTTTACCTGTCTGATGCACTGAGGTAAATAGTTAACAATTGCAAATCTGTCCTATAATTCTCACTTTAGCTGTTTTTTTTTTTTTTATTTTGTTCATTACAAAAATAATGCAACTGACAAAGAAATTTGCTTCTTTCTGTGCCATGTAGAACTTTTATTAAAGTCAATAAAAAAAAATATATATATATATATAATGTAAATATAATGATTAACCTTATTTTCATAAAAGAATGGATATGGTATCTAAATTTAAAAATGGATAAACAAATTTACAATAAAAAAATTCAAATATAACATAAAATAATCATGAGACATAGTATACCATGCATAGTATACTATGCATACCAATATACCAAGAATACACCTAGAATATATACAAAATATTAAGGGGCTCATTTTTTTTTTAACATCTTTAATGGGGTATAACTGCTTTACAATGGTGTGTTAGTTTCTGCTTTATAACAAAGTGAATCAGTTATACATATACATATGTTCCCATATGTCTTCCCTCTTGCATCTCCCTCCCTCGCACTCTCCCTATCCCACCTCTCCAGACTGTCACAAAGCACCATCTAGTGTGTGTGGAAACTTTTCCTCCTTCACAGCTCCCTCCCGCTGGTGCAGGTGCCGTCCTTATTCTTTTGTCTCTGTTTTTTCTTTTTTTCTTTTGCCCTACCCAGGTACGTGGGGAGTTTCTTGCCTTTTGGGAGGTCTGAGGTCTTCTGCCAGCCTTCGGTAGGTGTTCTGTAGGAGTTGTTCCATGTGTAGATGTATTTCTGGTGTATCTGTGGGGAGGAATATGATCTCCGCGTCTTACTCTTCCGCCATCTTCAAGGTCCCCCCTGTGAGGGGCTCATTTAAAAATACCTGAACTCCTAAACATCTATTTAATAATAAAATAAAAAAAAAAAAATAGGTGACTGATGTGAATCCTCAATTGTAAGATTATAAGTATCTAGAAGATACTAGATTCATATTAATAAAATATATGACTAGAAACAGAATAGATACATGTATATATATAACTGGGTCACTTAGCTGTACACTTGAAACTAAGACAACATTGTTAATCAACTATATATTAATATAAAATAAAAAGTTAAAAAAGATATGACTAACCACATTTTTAAAAATAACTGAAGTTATGACTGACAATTTATACAGCTGTTGTCCAATATCAGGCAACATAACATCACAAATGATAAATAGAGACTGGTAAGGGCATTGACAAATCTCTAGGTACTTCCCATACAGTATACAATTTATGAACTATTTGTATTAATGTCATTTTACCCATGTAAATTTAACCTAGGGAAGGTTAAGCATATCTTTTAATTTGACAAATCCTTCTACTTAATTCATTAATAGTAACATATCAAATATTATTATTTTTAACACCTCACTTTTTTTTAAGATTCAAGAACACATTTTGTGATTATCCAGGAATACTCTGGAATCTCTAAAGGACAGTTTCAGATGCAAAGATATCTTTTAGGATTTTATTTGCAGGAGACAAAGTACCAAACATTGTCATGAGATTTGAACACTTGATTAATATAGGATCATGGGTTGCTGTGCAATACTACCCATTTAACCAAAGAGATAAGAAAATACTTACAAAAAAAAAAAAAAAAAAAGATGTAACTTTATTTTTAAAGAACCTTAATATTTCCTAAGTGAGAAAACTCTGTTTACTTAAATAATCAAGGATATAATAAAATAATTATAAAGCATAGAAAATTATTCTGTTAAGGCAGAGTCTTTGTTATCTAGGCAGATTACACAGAAGGTAAAGTACATCTTTTCAGTCTCTTTAAAGGGCAGACCAATATCCAAAATTATTTATTTATTTTAACAGAGAGAAAACCAAATTCTAGTTTTACTTAGTATAATATTTAATACTAATGGTCTTTTGCAAAGACTTATAAATAAACCCAGCAAATCCTAGCCAGTATTGACCATAATAAGTAAAATTGTCTTTTCACAAACATGTATGCCTTTCTGTGTCTCTATACCTCCCTTACAATACAAAATTTCAAGGTGGCAAAACGTACATATTCTTCATCAAATAAAAATGTGCCCAAAATATATGTAAATTTCAACTTATGCTTAGCAATTAGTGTTTCATTATTCTATTTTATCATACTTCTAAGTATTAACTGAATATCCATTAACTAACTCAATTTAGTATAAGTTCTTCAGTTGCCTAAAGATCTTCAAAACTATATTCAAGCTGACATATTATAAAACGTATTTGCTATTGAAATAAAATTTATCAGAATAATGATTCAATTTGCTCTCCAAATTTACAGCTTCAGTAATCTTAAACATTTAATAGAAGTAATATTAGCTTATTCAATCAGTAAACCTATATAAGTTTAGAGAGAATAAGCCAAAGCAGAAGAAATATCTTCTTGTATATTATACTGACAAATCAGAAAAGATACAGCTGCTTTTATTAAACCAAACATATTGGAGTAGTATCATTTGTCAAAAATTTGCCTAAATTATATAAACTTGAATTCTTAAACTAATATTTAGATATAAGAATAATTTCCATTTTTTACCTTAAAAGTAGTAGAGATTTAAGTTTTTCTGAAAAGTTTACAAATATTCAGTTATCATTAGTGCATATTTATTTCTACACTAATTACAATAGAACTCCTATAAAAAGTTATATAATTAAATTTGAGAATACCTTTACAGGTAGGAAAAATATTATATACTCACATGACAAGTAGAGGCCTTTCTGAGTTACAGACATAAATATACAGAGATATAAAAAGAAAGACCTATTATTTCTTTATTTTTTTATTTATTTTTATACAGTGGGTTCTTATTAGTCATCCATTTTATACACATCAGTGCATACATGTCAATCCCAATCACACCAACCCTCCCACCTCCCACTGCTTTCCCGCCTTGGTGTCCATACGTTTGTTCTCTACATCTCTGTCTCAATTTCTGCCTGTCAATCTGGTTCATCTGTACCATTTTTCTACATTCTACATATATGCATTAATATATATTTGTTTTTCTTTTTCTGACTTATTTCACTCTGTATGACAGTCTCTAGATCCATCCATGTCTCTACAAATGAACAAATTTCATTCCTTTTTATGGCTGAGTAACACTCCATTATATATATGTACCACAACTTCTTTATCCATTCGACTGTTGATGGACATTTAGGTTGTTTCCATGAGCTGGCTATTGTAAATAGTGCTGCAATGAACATTACGGTGCATGTGACTTTTTGAATTATGGTTTTCTCTGGGTATATGCCCAGTAGTGGGATTGCTGGGCCATGTGGTAATTATATTTTTAGTTTTTTAAGGAACCTCCATACTGTTCTCCATAGTGGCTGTAACAATTTACATTCCCACCAACAGTGCTAGAGGGTTCCCTTTTCTCCACATCCTCTCCAACATTTGTTGTTTGTATATTTTCTGATGATGCCCATTCTAACTGGTATGAGGTAATATCTCATTGTAGTTTTGATTTGCATTTCTCTAATAATTAGTGATGTTGAGCAGCTTTTCATGTGCTTCTTGTCCATCTGCATGTCTTCTGTGAAGAAAAGTCTATTTAGGTCTTTTGCCCATTTTTTGCTTAGGTTGTTTGTTTTTTTGATATTGAGCTGCATGAGCTGTTTATATATTTTGGAGATTAATTTTTTGTCCACTGATTCATTAGCAAATATTTTCTCCTATTCTGAGGGATGTCTTTTCAACTTCTTTATAGATTCCTTTGCTGTGCAAAAGCTTTTAAGTTTCATTAAGTCCTATTTGTTTATTTTTGTTTTTATTTCCATTACTATAGGAGGAGGGTCATAAAAGATATTGCTGTGATTTATGTCAAAGAGTGTTCTTCCTATGTTTTCCCCTAAGAGTTTGATAATGTCCTGTCTTACATTTAGGTCTCTAGTCTATTTTGAGTTTATTTTTTGTGTATGGTGTTAGGGAGTGTTCTAATTTCATTATTTTACATGTAGCTGTCCAGTTTTCCCAGCACCACTATTGAAGAGACTGTCTTTTCTCCATTGTATATCTTGTCTCCTTTGTCAAAGATTAGTTGACAATAGGTGTGTGGGTTTATATCTGGGCTCTCTATCTCGTTCCATTGATCTATAGATCTGTTTTTGTGCCAGTACCATATTGCCTTGATTACTGTAGCTTTGTAGTACAGTCTGAAGTTGGGGATTCTGATTCTTCCAGCTCCATTTTTTTCCCTTAAGGCTGCTTTGGCTATCCGGGGTCTTTTGTGTCTCCATACAGATTTTGAGATTTTTTGTACTAGTTCTGTAAAAGATGCCATTGGTAATTTGATAGGGATTGCATTGAATCTGTAGATTGCTTTGGGTAGTATAGCCATTTTCACAATATTGATTCTTACAATCCAAGAACATGGTATATCTCTCCATCTGTTGGTATCATCTTTAATTTCTTTCATCAGTATCTTATAGTTTGCTGCATAAAGGTCTTTTGTCTCCTGAGGTAGGTTTATTCCTAGGTATTTTCTTCTTTTTGTTGCAGTGGTAAATGCAAGTGTTTCCTTAATTTCTCTATCAGAATTTTCATTATTAATGTATAGGAATGCAAGAGATTTCTGTGCATTAATTTTGTATCCTGCAACTTTGCCAAATTCATTGAGTAGCTCTAGTAGTTTTGGTGTGGCATCTTTAGGATTATCTATGTATAGTATCATGTCATCTGCAGACAGTGACAGTTTTACTTATTCTTTTCCAATTTGTAGTACTTTTATTTCTTTTTCTTCTCTGATTGCTGTGGCTAGGACTTCCAAAACTATGTTGAATAATAGTGGTGAAAGTGGACATCCTTGTCTTGTTCCTGATCTTAGAGGAAATGCTTTCAGTTTTTCACCATTGAGAATGATGTCTGCTCTGGGTTTGTTGTATATGGCCTTTATTATGTTGAGGTACATTCGCTCTGTGTCCACTTTCTGGAGAGTATTTGCCATAAATGTTGAATTATCAGCAGCTTTTTCTGCATCTACTGAGATGATCACATGGTTTTTAATCTTCAGTTTGTTAATATGGTGTATCACATTGATTGATTTGCCTATATTGAAGAATCCTTGCATCCTTGGGATAAATCCCACTTGAGCATGGCGTATGATCCTTTTAGTGTGTTGTTGGATTCTGTTTGCTAGCATTTTGTTGAGGATTTTTGCATCTATATTCATCAGTGATATTGGTCTGTAATATTCTTTTTTTGTAGTATCTTTGTGTGGTTTTGTTATAAGGGTGATGGTGGCTTCATAGAATGAATTTGGGAGTGTTCCTTCCTCTGCAGTTTTTTGGAGGAGTTTGAGAAGGATGGGTGTTAGCTCTTGAAGTGTTTCATAGAATTCACCTGTAAAGCCAACTGGTCCTGAACTTTCTTTGTTGGAAGATTTTTAATCACAGTTTTAATTTCATTAGTTGTGATTGATATGTTAATATTTTCTATTTATTCCTGGTTCAGTCTTGGAAGGTTATACCTCTCTAAGAATTTGTCTATTTCTTCCAGGTTGTCCATTTTATTGGCATAGAGTTGCTTGTAGTCATCTGTTAGGACGCTTTGTATTTCTGCAGTATCTGTTGTAACTTCTCCTTTTTCATTTCTAATTTTATGATTTGAGTCCTCTCCCTCTTTTTCTTGATGAGTGTGGCCAATGGTTTATCAATTTTGTGTATCTTCTCAAAGAACCAGCTTTTAGTTTTATTGATCTTTCCTATTGCTTTCTTTGTTTGTATTTCATTTATTTCTTCTCTGACCTTTATGATTTCTTTCTTTCTGCTAACTTTGGGTTTTGTTAGTTCTTCTTCTCTAATTGCTTTAGGTGCAAGTTTAAGTTGTTGATTTGAGATTTTTCTTGTTTCTTGAGGTAGACTTGCATAGCTAAAAACTTCCCTCTTAGAACTGCTTTTTCTGCATCACATATGTTTTGAATCATCGTGTTTTCATTGTCATTTTTCTCTAGGTATTTTTTTGATTTCCTCTTTGATTTCTTCAGTGATCTCTTGGTTATTTAGTATTGTTTAGCCTCCATATGTTTATGTTTTTACTTTTTTTTTTCCCTGTAATTGATTTCTAATCTCATAGTGCTGTGGTCAGAGAAGATGCTTGATATGATTTCAATTTTATTAAATTTATTGAGGTCACAAATCATTTGTGACCCAAGATGTGAACTATCCTGGAGAATGTCCCATGCACAGTTGAGAAGAAAGTGTAATCTGCTGCTTTTGGATGGATGTCCTATAAATATCAATTAAATCTATCTGGTCTATTGTGTCATCAAAAGCTTGTGTTTCCTTTTTACTTTTGTTTGGATGATCTGTCCATTGGTGCAAACAAAGTGTTAAAGTCCCCCACTATTGTTGTGTTACTGTCGTTTTCCTCTTTTATAGCTGTTAGTAGTTGCCTTATGTATTGTTGTGCTCCTATGCTTGTTGCATATATATTTATAATTGTTATATCTTCTTCTTCGATTGATCCTTTGATCATTATGTAGTGTCCTTCCTTATCTCTTGTAACATTCTTTATTTTAAAGTCTATTTTATCTGATATGAATATCACTATTCCAGCTTTCTTTTGATTTCCATTTTCATGGAATATCTTTTTCCATCCCCTCCATTTCAGTCTGTATGTGTCCTTAGGTCTGAAGTTGACCTCTTGTAGACAGCATATATATGGCTTTGTTTTTGTATCCATTCAGCAAGCCTGTCTCTTTTGGTTGGGCATTAAATCCATTCATGTTTAAGGAAAGTATTGATATGAATGTTCCTATAACCATTTTCTTAATTGTTTTGGGTTTGGTTTTTAGAACCTTTTCTTCTCTTGTTTTTCCCACTTAGAGAAGTTCCTTTAGCATTTGTTGTAGAGCTGGTTCAGTGATGCTGAATTTTCTTAGCTTTTGCTTGTCTGTAATGCTTTTGATTTCTCTATCGTATCTGAATGAGATCCTTGCTGGGTAGAGTAATCTTGGTTGTAGATTCTTCCTTTTCATTACCTTAAGTATATCATGCCACTCCCTTCTGGCTTGTACATTTCCTGCTGAGAAATCAGCTGTCAACCTTATGAGAGTTCCTTGTATGTTATTTGTCATTTTTTCCTTGCTGCTTTCAACAATTTTTCTTTGTCTTTAATTTTTGCCAGTTTGATTATTATGTGTCTTGGTGTGTTTCTCCTTGGGTTTATCCTGTATGGGACTCTCTGTGCTTCCTGGACTTGGGTGGCTATTTCCTTTCCCATGTTAGGGAAGTTTTCATCTATAATCTCTTCAAATATTTCCTCGGGACCTTCTCTCTCTTTTCTCCTTCTGGGACCCCTATAATGCAAATGTTGTTGCATTTAATGTTGTCCCAGTGGTCTCTTAGGCTGTCTTCATTTATTTTCATTATTTTTTCTTTATTCCGTTCCACAGAAGTGAATTCCACCATTCTACTTCCTAGGTCACTTATCCTTTCTTCTGCCTCAGTTATTCTGCTACTGATTCCTTCTAGTGTAGTTTTGATTTCAGTCTTTGTATTGTTCATCTCTCTTTGTTTTTTGTTTAATTCTTCTAGATTTTTATTATACATTTCTTGTGTCTTCTCAGTCTTTGCCTCCATTCGTTTTCAAGGTCCTGGATCATCTTCACTATCATTATTCTGAATACTTTTTCTGGAAAGTTGCCTATCTCCACTTCCTTTAGTTGTTTCTCTGGGGGTTTATCTTGTTCCTTCATCTGGTACCTAGCCCTCTGTCTTTTCATCTTGTCTATCCTTCTGTGAATGTGGTTATTGTTCCACAAACTGCAGGATTGTAGTTCTTGTTTCTGCTGTCTGCCCTTTGGTGGATGAGGCTGTCTAAGAGCTTTGTGCAAGTTTCCTGGTGGGAGGGACTGGTGGTGGGTAGAACTGGCTGTTTCTCTTGTGAGCAGAGTTCAGTAAAACTTTAACCTGCTTGTCTGCTGATGGGTGCGGCTGTGTTCCCTCCCTGTTGCTTGTTTGGCTTGATCCAACACTGGAGCCTACATGGACTCTTTGGTAGGGCTAATTGAGGACTCTAGGAGGGCTCACACCAAGGAGTACTTCCCAGAACTTCTACAGCCAGTGTCCTTGTCCTCACAGTGACACACACCCACTTCCCACCTCTGCAGGAGATCCTCCAACACCAGCAGGTAGGTCTGGTTCAGTCTCCTATGGGATCTCTGCTCCTTCCCCTGTGTCCCGATGAGCACACTACTTTGTGTGTGCCCTCCAAGAGAGGAGTCTCTGTTTCTCCCAGTCCTGTTGAAATCCTGTAATCAAACCCTGCTATCCTTCAAGGTCTGATTCTCTAGGAATTCCTCCTCCTGTTGCTGGACCCCCAGGTTCAGTAGTCTGACATGGGGCTCAGAACCTTCACTTCAGTAGGTGGATTTCTGTGGTATAAGTGTTCTCCAGTTTGTGAGTCACCCACCCAGAAGTTATGGGATTTCATTTTATTGTGATTGTGCCCCTCCTACAATACCATTGTGGCTTCTCCTTTGTCTTTGGAGGTGGAGTATCTTTTTTGTTGAGTTCCAGTGTCTTCCTGTCGATGATTGTTCAGCAGTTAGTTGTGATTCTGGTGTTCTCACAAGTAGGAGTGAGAGTTCGCCATTCTACTCCACCATCTTGAACCAGTCTCCAAAGGCCTATTATTTTAATTCTAAAATTTAGCCATGGGTCAAACCTAAACACACAAAATCAATTTTATCCATCCATATATACACTTCCGGATGGACATGAAATTCTTCATTTGTTTTAGCTCAAAATAAATATATAAACAAAAATATAACACTAAGAAACCAGATTCTCTGTCTTTCTCCCAAGAAGTAGAATAATCTCTATAAACCATCAATCTATTTACAGATATTGCAAAATGATTAGACAACAACAAGAAAAAGTACTGGTACTTGAAGGCAAGTGAGTAGTTGGAATCAAAATCAATTCCTCAACATGAAGCAGATGAAAGAAAATGTGAGGAACACAGGGTGCACAGCTGGGTTCACAGTTGGATTCCCAGATCACCAGTCAAGAGACAAAGTAAAGGGACTCCAAGATGGCTCCTTACATGTGCTGAGTAAATAGTGATCTGAAGCCAAGTATCAAGGCTACCTGAATCATGCCACCAAATCAATGAGAGACAGATTACAGCAGACAATTAAGGAGATAATTTTATTCAGGCTATTACAATAGAGAGGATATTCATTCATTAGAAACTTTTCAAAGCAAAAGAAAATGGTCTTTATGAGATTCAGGAGGAAGAATAGAGATAGGTCTGATCTCTGAACATGTAAGAACAGGGCAGTCCTTTGCAGTTAGCCATTTCTTAGAGCACAAAATAGTGGAAGTACTCCTTAACTATTTTGCAGGTGTTTTCTCCTGGGGAAAAAAATGTTTATTAAGGAGTGCTCTTGAAATCAGCACCAGTTGCAGGGAAGAGAAGAATTCAGGATTAAGCGGAAAACTTGGCTCCTCCAATGAGAAGTTCTGAGGGTGTGATGCCCCCACAGATTTGTCTTGAGCTGGGTTGAGAAGCCAGGTCTATATGGCCCTATGTCCAGCCACTGGACATGGATCAGCCCAGGAAGGGAACATGAGTTCCCTTCCCAGAAGGATCTCAATAGTGCAGTGCAGTGTCAACAAGTATTTTCTCAAAATAACAGGTAGAATTTGGAGTCCTAGGATTTATTCAAGAGGTTCTAATGTAATCACTCTGTTCAGGTTCAAACTCTTATTTCCTTTGCCTGATTTCTGAGTGTTGGAAACTGTAACTCTGAAGACTTGTCTATAGCTTATTGTAAATATTAGGCGTTCAGCTACTCTTTAATGTTTTTGCCTTGATTTCTCTCTTGAATTTTATCACCTTGGTATTTCTCTTTCTTTAGAGTTCAGCTTTAAGTTTGTGTTTCATTCATATTTATTTTATAGTGTCTTTCAGATCATTTTATTATGTTCCATTTATAGGGTTCTAAAACTCCTGGTTTCTGTACAGGTGCCATTAACACTTTTTGTATAGATGTGTATTTGTTGCCTGTGACTCATTTCCTGTATGGTCAGGAAGGTCTCTTCTTCATCAGTTCAGTCTACCAGGGTGATCAGTATTTCCTTAATTTAATAATTATCTTTGATATGTTATGATTTTAATTGTGAAATGCTGCTCAGATTTCCTTTTTTCAAAGGATTTCTTCAGAAGCAATGTGCCCTATAAATTTTAGGAGACACAATATTTTTAGAGATTTTATTGATAAAGCCAGTATTAGAAACTGGTATGTTTGACCTTGACACATGCCTTTACTGCTAAATAGGAAATCTCTATAACATCAATTTTAAGTAAAAATCAGGGCAATATTTATCTCAAAACTTAGTCCCAAGTCATAATCACATTTATTATAATTTATTCTCTGTGTATACTGTTATGTGTGACACCTGTCTTTGCCAATAAAATCCATAATCCTGGAGAGCAGATAATGTACTTTCAATCTTCTTTGGCCTCAGCAAAACCCAAAAATATATGAGTATTTAGTCCTTATACAGTTACAGAAAGATATAGAGAGGAGAGTGGGAGAATGCCAGAGTAAGAGGTTGCCAGATTCATTGGCAAGCATCTTGGCAATGTCTTATCTGGGAAGGCAGCATGACACAGTATATTTTTAATCAAAGGGACGTGGGTTTTCATCTCAGCTCTCTTGTGTACTAGCTGTGTAACCTTGGGCAAGTACTTAAAGTTCCTTAACATTACTTTTTTTTTTTTTCACCTGATACATACAGTTAATAATAACACAACTCACAGAGGTTTTGTGAGTATTAAATGAGGTAATGAATATAAATCATTTTATACCATCCTGACAAAATTAAACTTTGTAAAAAATATTTTAAAAATGTTTCCTTCCCTTAAAGCATTTTTGCTCCATATCTGAATCAACTCAAATAATTTTTAAAATGCAGATTCTTTGACACTTCCCCATTTTGTATCAAAGTCTTTGTGGATTCAGCCTGGGGAATGTGCCACCCACCCAGCAAAGTTAAACCCCAGTTGTTTCAAAAACAGTGAGATCTAGAATAAAAGTTTTTCTTTTTCGGTTAAAAAGAAGAAAAAATAAAAAGCTGAAGAGAGAGACACAGAGAGAGAGAGAGAGAGAGATTGTGAGACAGTGTAAGCAGACACAGCAGAGGTCAGCAGGAAGCCCTTGACCAGTGATCATCCCCTGGGACCTGAAAGGATGATTAGCCTGATGAGCCCCTGCTGTTGCACGGCCCACTTGTTCAACAGCCCTGCCCAAGGCTGATGTGAGACCTCCAACAATCCCAGGATCAATTTGGAAATTAATATGATGGGTGCTCCAATGGACTTTAAACAATTGTGTTCCATTGTGCTATTTGGCCTTTTTAAAGAAATTATTTAGTGGGAAAAAAATATCTATGGATGAAAGACAGGAATAAATGACAGAAACTGCTTCAGAAAGAAAACCTAATTCTTTTCTGGAAGAAAAGAGAAGGAAGTTTTTATTTTTTTTTCTCCTTTGCAAATAATGGGAAACTGTCCAACACATTCTGTCTGGAAGTGATGTTGCTCTATGTGTCTGGCTTTTATAATATCCAGGGCAACATTTTCCATTATAGAATATCATCCTTTCTGAGCTCACCTCTTCCACAACTACTGCTTTCTAAAAACTTGAGGCTACAATATACCTAGCCCCATGGCTTTCCTTCAGGCTATAGTTGGTCAAAAAAATACAATACTTATATTAGGGTGCTACAGTCAAGCTGGGTCCCCAACCGTGTCTCTACAACAAAGGATAATGATTCCTAAAATCCAACATGAAAAGAAAAAGATTTCCAATTTCTAACACGTTAATGGCTGGTTCATAGATAATAAATAATTAAGTAACAAAGAATCGGATAACTTACTCAACACAAGGTTGCATCCAATGTTATTAAAAACTAGCTGACCTTCTTACTCTGAACAGAACTCAAGACAGGTGCAAATGAAAACTCAAAATGAACACAAAGAACCAGCTCTGTTCCTCGGGGCTCTGTCTTGCCTGATTAATCAGTGGGGGTCTGGCTTTCACTGACAGCTGCCAACAACCAGATAGCAGCACAAATCAGCCCGTTGCAAAGCAGAACAAGGGACAATGAGACTTCGGAGGCCAATTTCTTCTGAGCCAGTGGGCAGTGACAGTAAGTGTAGTTTTGCCGCGCTGAGAGAAAAACAATTGTTTGCCCACCACCTACTCTACTCTCCAAATGTGTTTAGATAACTAATGAAAATGAGTCCAGAGGCTTCCCAAGGGCCAACATTTTGCACATCAGAGAAACGCTATACAATTCAGATTGAAGTGACAAGTCCCCTCAGATGCACACAGCACTGCTGGAATAGGAGTAGAAGCTTACAGGTCAAGAGTAGCATGAATTCTTAATGCCCCAGGAGTCCAAGGACAGAATAACAGGGGCAGTTACATATTCAATTATTTATCAAGTTCATTTATAAAAATAAACCAAATATCTAGACTAGTTGGTGTATATGAGAGAGTAGCATGTATATCAATAAATAATATGAACAATTTAGCTCTCCACAAAGTTTTCCTCCCCTTATATCTTACAAATAAATCCTGACTCATCTGGCAACATACAATATCTGGTACCATATATTTCTGTTTTATGAATAGTGCCCTAAGACACAAATATAAGTAGAACATAAACTCACCACCTATGAAGAAAACTTCTTTATTCTTCTAAATAAATTTTTAAATAACAATAACATGATAGCAGCTGCAATTTAATAGGTTCCCATCGACTATATTTCAAGTAATATAAAGAGAAAATATACCAATTCTATTATTTGCACATAATACACCCTTTCACACCCACTCACATATATTTTTAATCCTGATGATAATATTGTAAAGTAGGATTTAGTATCCTCATTTTACAGGTGGGGATTAAGAGATAAAATATTATGTCTAAAATCAAACATTAAGTAAGTAGCAAAGCTGAGATTAGATCCTACTTTATATTATTTAACCCAGTTTGGTTATCTTCAAATGTATGGGTCAAGAGAAGTGGGTCTTATAAAATTCTCTTAAATGTCCAATTTCTGAATCAAACATTATTCATCTTCTTTATTTAAAAATTATATATAAAAAATAATCTCTTTGCCTTTGGTTATGCAATCTATGAGATTTAACACTTGATCTGTTTTCTATTTTTGTTTGGCCTTTTCCAGAACATGATAGAAATAGAATCATGCAGTATGTAACATTTTGATACTGGATTCTTTTAGTCAACATAATGCCTTTGAGATTCACTCATGTTGTTACATGTATCAATGTCTCATTCCTTTTTTTTTTTTTTTATGGAACAGATTTATTGAGTTTCAAATACTATAAATTCCTTCATTTAACATATACAATTCAATGATTTTTTATACAAGTTTTTGCATGAACATGAGTTTTAATTTCAGTTGGATATACACCTAAGTGTAGAATCCTGGGTCAAATCGTAAATGTTAAGTAAAACATTAAAAGAAACAACCAAACTGTTTTCCAAAGTGAATACACCATTTTTTTATTCCCACCAGCAATGTATGAGAATCCCAGTTACTTCTCATCCTTGTCAACATTTATATTGTCAGGGTTTCTTAAAGCCATTCTAAAAGTGGCACAACATTGTGTTTCTTATTTGCAATTCCATAATGATAAATGTTGACCAACTTTTCATAGGTCCACTTGCCATTTTTATATATTTTTGGGTAAATGTCTTTCCAAACACTTTGCCCATTATTTTTACTTGGGCTGTTTATTTTTGTATTGTTGAGCTTTTTAAATATTTTGTATATTCTGAGTACAAGTCCATTGTCTGATATGAGATTTGCAAATATTTTCATCCGGTCTGTAGATGGTCTTTTCGTTCTCTTAACAAGATATTTGGCAAATGAAATTTTGTCTACTTTTAGTTTTAGATAAGTTATTTTTTCATTAATTTTTTAATGAATATTTATTTCTGTTTCATTGAGAGCTATTTATCTAACCCAAAGTTAGAAAGATTTTCTTGTTTCCTTAGAGTTTTATGTTTTATCTTTATATGTTTTTTCTATTATGACCTATTTTGAGCTGATTTTTTTCATGAGTTTTGCATTATAATTTTTTTTTTTTTATTTTTTGTATGGATGTCTGATTGTCCCAAAACAATAATCTTAAAAAGTCTTTCCTTCTCCATCAAATTGCCTCTGTGTTTGTCAAAAAAAAAATTGACCATATTTGTGTGGGTGTAATTTTAGACGCCATTCTGTTTCATTGATTTATGTGTCTTGTTGCCAAAATGTTGCACTGTCTTGATTATAGAAGCTTTACAGAATAAAAATAGATAGTGTGAGTGCTCCTATTTTTTTTTTTAATATTTGGACTATTCTAATTCTTTTGCTTTACATAAAAAAATTTAATATGAGTTATGTATATCTGCAAAAAAAGTCCTTATTATCTTCTTATCATCACCCACACCATCCTTTTAGATAACAGAATTAGAAACATCTGGAAACAACACTTTTCCTATTTTCTTTACTTATCAGTTGTAATATATCAGAAAAATATAATGTCCACTTTACTGTATTTCCCTCACTTAAACTACCTCATTCTTCCCTAGATCTAAATACTGTTGTCAATTTTCTATATATAATTTAGATTATTAATTGTCTATGCATTTATATACAGATGTATGTAGCATACACACACATACATAATCACACACTATCACATATATAAGTGTATTGTATTCTTCAGTACATTCTATGACATGGAGATCAAACCACATGAATAGACACACACATACACACCCACATATATACACTATATATATATATGTGTGTGTGTAAGTAGTATTTCTAAGTGTTTTAATCTGTTCTTTTTTGGTATTAAATAGAGAACATATTAAAAGAGAACATACTGGAGTTTCTATCTTCAGCCTCAGTAGGTAGAGACAGGAAAGAGAGTGACTCCCACCCTTACAGCAGAATGGAACCACAGTAAGTTCAAATTAAGACTTTTCCCCAAACCACTGAAAAACAACCATCCGTGTCCAAGATAAAAGGAGAGATCCTTCCTGAGGGTACTGAAGAGAGTCGAGGACTTCCTCATTTAGAGTAGATGTAACCTAACACTAGTAAGAAAATTTTAGATAATAGATTTGAAAACTTGTGAAAGCACAATGTGGGTGAGCAGGAGAATGTAAAATATCTGGGGCCTATAAAGTGGGAGGGTCACACTGTCTTGCAGGCTTTTTCTGTAGGAACCCAACAGGGTCTGCAAAGAAAGGATCACAAAGAGCCCTAATGTGTTTATATGTCACAGACCTGGGGAAAGCAAAAGGCAATCAGGCTATAGGAGCAAGAAACTACACTTGGATTATTCTCAATATGCCCTACTGAACACAAGTTGCCATGTGCAGAGGAAAGGACACTGCTGTGATTAAGGCATTGGTAAATATTCTTTGCAGCTTGGAAAAGGCAACAGATGGAATATTTTCACTCCATTTGGGAGAAGGAAGGTTTTATACACTGTGTTCACTAGAAATATTCCTGCTAAAGCAGGCAACATGCTCACAATACCCACTATTCTTTAAAATTTTAGTAGATGCATTAATCAAATATAAAATAATTATAAACTAATAAATTGAGAAGGAAGAAATATAACCAGTTGGTATATGGGAGCTTGACCATACCAAGTCATACTGGTTGGCTAGAACCAAAGGTTAAATTTTTGGGAATTGTCTGAGCTGGTTGTTAAACACATGGGTAGCATGAAATTAACTGTGATGAGAATTGCACCATGGAATTTGACAAATCCTACAAATCAGGATTCTGTGTTTTCTTTTTTTTTTAATTTTCCTTACAGTCAATTGATAAAGTTTTGCCAGCATACCATGAGTAGAACTATCTTCATTTACAGATAATATAATAGTATAGTTAGAAAATCTAAGAAAATAAATGATAAATATACAGATGATAAGTGAATTAAGTTAGATAGCAAGATATAGAATTACCCTACAAAAATCAATAACCTTAATATGTAAGAACAATAATGAACTTAAAAATATGATGGAAGACAAAATGCCATTTACACCTACAAGAGTAAATGAAATATTTAGGAATAATAAAAACTGAAAAGTGAAGTAAAGTCCATATGAGGAAAACAAAACTACAGAAAGATGGAAATACAAACTTGAACAGAAGAAACCCATGCTCTTTCCTTGGATAGATTTTTCATTCTCCCAACCTTAATATCTACATTTAACACAAATTTAATAAAAATATCAAAACATTGTTTGTGTTTGGAGCTAGACAGAATGATTCTAGAGATTATATCAAAACATAAATCTGGAAGAATATATAGGAAAGACCTGAAAAAGTGCAGCAAGGAATAGAGGCTAACCTTGTTATATATTAACATATATTAAAAATTTCCTATAATTAAACCAGTGTGTTCCTGGAACATGAATTGACAGGCCAGTGGAACAGAACTACCAGTAGGTTCAAATATATATAAATTATTTGGTATATACTAAAGTTTCAAATAAATTGGAGAAACATGTTTTTAGATAGTAGTATTGGAACAATTCTATAACCATTAAAAGTTAATAAAATAAGATCCACACCTCACACCGTACACAAGAATAAACTACACATGTATGTATAATTAAGGTTAAAAATAAAATGTGTAAATACCAGGAGAAAACATAGGGGAACTGTTTATAACCAAGATGTGGGGAAAGGCCTTTTAATTAAAAATCCACATTTAATTATTTTAATCGTGAATTTAAGTACAAATCATTAAAAAATAATTTACCTGGAAATAAAACAATGTGAGTAAAATGAAAAGATAAATGATAAACTGAGAGAAAATATTTACAATTTATATAATGAGTAAAGGAATAATATCTATAATACATAAAGAGTTAATAAAACCACAAGCCCTATAAAATAATGAGAAACAGGCATGCATATTTCACAGAAAAAAGATATACAAATTACCCTTAAACTTAGGAAAATACTGCACTCAAAAATAAAAGAAATATATACATATTATTAATAACATATGTAATATATAATGTAAAATATAATATGTATTATTAATTATTTCATTTATTGAATTGGCAGAAAATAAAGAGCTTCAGAATATACTTTATCAAAAAACTTATGGAGGGACTTCCCTGGTGGCACAGCAGTTAAGAATCTGCCTGCTAATGCAGGGGACATGGGTTTGAGCCCTGGTCGGGGAACATCCCACATGCCGTGGAGCAACTAAGCCTGTGTGCCACACTACTGAGCCTGCACTATAGAGTCTGCGAGCCACAACTACTGAAGCCCAAGTGCCTGGAGCCTGTGATCTACAACAAGAGAAGCCACCACAGTGAGAAGCCTGCACACAGCAACGAAAGGTAGTCCCCATAGCCGCAACTAGAGAAAGACAGCGCATAGCAACAAAAACCAACGCAGCCAAAAAAAAAAAAAAAAAGCTTATGGAAAAAGAATCAGGCACTCAAATATTATTGGTAGAAGTACAAAATACTACAACTTTTATGGAGGGGGATTTTCAATATTTTAAAAAAACAACCTACGCATTTATATACTTATTTACCATTTGCCCCTACAAACTCATTTCTAGGAAATTATCTTGAGTATATAACTTAACAAATACAAAACAATGTAAGCACAAGTTTACTCATTGCTTAATATTATAACTTTTTCTATACTATAAATGTCCATTAATAAGTGTCCATTTAAATAAACTTTCATAATGGATACTAAAGAACTGTAACGTAGAATGGGAATGTTCCCTATGAAGTGATATGAAGTGATTTCCAGGTACATATGAATATATATAGAGAATACTACCTTCTTGTGTAAGAAAGAAAGGGAATTACATCAACAAAGATTATTTGGAGATAATATTGTATACTTGGTTATTTTTTGAAAAATAAACACAAAAAGAACAAAAAGTAGTTACCTATAAGAGGTAAGTAGTAACACAGTGGAAATAACATAGATGAAAGTAAATTTTTCTGAACATACATTTTTGTAAAATTATGAATTTTACATAGTTATTTTATAGTTTTAAAAATATATAAAAAGGAAAAGAAATGCAAATTAAAAATAAATATAAACAGAACAAATGAAGAAAACAGTATTTCAGTTTCATAATATCTCCATACAGAAATAAAAATAATTCAAGTAATTAGTGAACACTGTCCTGTGATTATATGATTTCCTTTATATATTTTAAGGACAAAGAAATCTATGAAGAAATCTTCAATTTTACAAAAGTGCTTACTCTTGGTATTGGTAGTAAATTGAAACTATTTTGTGATTATTGTAGAAAAGATCAAATGAAAAAATAATATTATGAGGGATGATATTTTCACTATGATTGAAAAGAGAACTATGGCAAGAGGTAAGTGAGGAAGAGATCTGTGCTGATAGATTTGAATCAGTGATCTTGATATGAAATTACGATTTCAAAAATATCTACTTCTATTCACTAAAAGAGTCTACCAAGAGCAAGCCTAGCATCTATAGGTTCATTTCTAAGTGCCATTCTTCCCTAGAAGAAACCAGGGCTTCTTGGAAAAATGTCTGCTTCTATGTAAGAACTGGAAAAGTGTCAGAAAGCAGGGAAGTGCTCAGAAAATAGTGGGGACTTATCAAGAGAGGCAAACACTTCCTACATTTGTGACACTTGAACATTAAAAATAGTAATATTTATAACACAAAAAATATATCTAAAAAGGGAAGTATGCATATGTATAACATCAAAAAGAAGGGATAAAAATAAGGAAAAATAAAGGAGGAGAGCTCTAATTTTCAAAAACTGACAATTAATATAAAGCAAAGGACCAACCAGAAAAATAATTGGGCAACGCTTACCATCCCCTTGACCCATAAAATAATTGTTTCAGGCCTGACATATAGATACACACTAAAAACCAGTGGTTGTTTGGGAAGAGAACTTTAACACAGTCTCAAAGTATGACTCCACAGACCACTTTTAAATGACAAAGAACAATGGTATCATTACTCTAGGGTTGTCTGCCAGAAGCCACATTATAAGAACAGTCAATTTAAGTATCATCAGTATTTGGAAAAAACTGACATTACAGGCCTCCTAATGAGAAGGAAAGGGAAGTGTGTAACATCTATAAGGACTTTGTTTTAAAAATGTTTAACCTGATGTCAGCATGAAGAAACAATCATTTCAAACAAGTTAAGAATGTAGGACATTTTACTAGATAGTGGTCAGAATTCTTCAATAGATAGCAATATTTTGAAAAACAAAAATGGTTGGGGTACTGGTTGAGATATTGTGCACCTGGCAAATATATTCACCTTCCTAAATATACCAATCTCCCTAAGTAATCTATAAATTTAACTTAATCCCAACTAAAACCAAATAACACAGAAACTATCAGGAAAAGTAGATAAAAATAAAAGAAAAACAATGCAGAATATATTAAAGGATTAACACCCAGGGAAAAAAATCTGAAAGTAGAGAATAATGAGTAGTGACTCTCTCATGTAATATTATAACATCTTAAAAATTAATTATTGTAACATAATTAAAATCAGTTGGTATTAGCAGAATAGGTAACAAAGAAAGAGATTAGAACACCTGAAAATATATAGACAACTATACACATACCTTCAAATACATATACACTTATCTGGTGGTACTGAATTCTCTTAACTTTTGCTTGTCTGTTAAGGTCTTAATTTCTCTGTCAAATCTGAATGAGATCCTTGCTGCATAGAATAATCTTGGTTGTAGGTGTTTCCCTTTCATCGCTTTAAACCTGTCCTGCCACTCCCTTCTGGTTTGCAGAGTTTCTGCTGAAAGATCAGCTGTTAACCTTATAGGGATTCCCTTGTATGTTTTTTGTTGCTTTTCCCTTGCTGCTTTTAATAGTTTTTCTTTGTATCTAATTTTTGATAGTTTGATTAATATGTGTCTTGTTCTGTTTATCCTTGGATTTATCCTGTATGGGACTCTCTGTGCTTCCTGGACTTCATTGAATATTTCCTTTCGCATGTTAGGGGAGTTTTCAATTATAATCTCTTCAAATATTTTCTCACACTCTTTCTTTTTCTCTTCTTCTGGGACCCCTATAATTCGAATGTTGGTATGTTTAATGTTGTCCCAGAGTTTACTGAGATTTTACTCAATTCTTTTCAATCTCTATCTGCTCTGTGGTAGTTATTTCCACTATTTTATCTTACAGGTCACTTATCCATTTTTCTGCATCAGTTATTCTGCTACTGATGCATTCTAGAGAATTTTTAGTTTCATTTATTGTGTTGGTTATGATTGTTTGTTTGCACTTTAGTTCTTCTATATCTTTGTTATATGTTTCCTGCATTTTCTCTCTTCTGTTTCCAAGATTTTAGATCATCTTTACTATCATTACTCTGAATTATTTTTCAGGTAGACTGCCTATTTCCTCTTCATTTGTTTGGTCTGGTGTGTTTTTACCTTGCTCCTTCATCTGCTGCATATTTCTTTGTCTTCCCATTTTACTTAACTATCTGTGTTCGGGTGTCTTCCTTTCACAGGCTGCAGGTTCATAGTTCTCATTGTTTTTGGTGTCTGCCCTCAGTGGGTAATGTTGTTTCAGTGGCTTATGCAGGCTTCTTGATTGAGGAGACTGGTGCTTGTGCTCTGGTGTGTGGGGCTGGATCTTGTCTTTCTGGTGGGCAGAAACATATTATGTGAACTTATTATGATTTTAGGCAACCTCTCTGCTAATGCGTAGGGTTGCATACCTGTCTTGCTAGTTGTTTGGCATGAGGCCTCCCGCACTGGAGTTTTCTGGCTGTTTGGTGGATCTAGGTCTTAGCTTTGAGACAGAGATCTCTGGGAGAGCTCTTGCTGATTGATATTACATAGCACCAGGAGGTCTCTGGTGGTCCAATGTCCTGAATTCTGCTTTCCTACCTCAGAGGCTCAGGCCTTACACCAGGCTGGATCCCCAAGATCCTGTCAGTCACACAGCTGCCTTGAGTCATGTGTACTCTGTCCAGATGATCTCAACCTCACACTCCTCTCTCAGGGCTGCCTCCTTGAAGTAGCACTCACTGTGGAAACTGGGCAAAATGCACAGCCCAAAGATGAAGGAGGAGCTGAGTACCTATGGAATTTTATAATGCTAATTAACCTCAATAAAATACAATTTTTTTTCTAATCTGGGTTTCAATTCCTAAGAGAGAATATTTATGCTTCATGTTCAATCTTCCCACAACCCCTCACTCCACAGTGTGAGGCACCGAGCTCTAGTTTTGAAACTTGAGCCCTTTTTGACCCATCAAAGATTGTGTTTAATTTCTCAGCCTTTCAATTTCCTTCCTTAGATATTGGACAATATTAAAAATCAGTGGTTTTAAGCACTTGTTTCTCCTTTCTAGATTTTCTTCATCTCCTAGATCTTGACCCTGTAATTCTTCACTATTTTGATAATTCTCCTGTGCCTTTAAATGTATCAATATATTTTAAAAAGCTATTTCATCATAGTTTTATGATTCTTAGTAAAAAGAGTGGTCCAGATTACTTATCCTACCATTACTGGAAACAGAATTTGACATACACAGTGTTAAAACATACATAATGTTATTTTTCTTCCTAAAGTGCTATTTGAGCGTTTCATTAACTAACTTTATCCTTTATCATATAATGCAACAACTCAAGTTTATCTCTATCTTGCCCCTCTCTTCTTCCATTTTAATCTAATGTTAATATTATCAGAAATTTTAGATGCAGACTTTATGGAAAAAATAATGGCAAAAGTGCTAATACTGTGCCAATTTTTCCCTATCTTCTTATAGTCAGTGTTACTGATAGAAAAATTAGTTGTGAATCCCTGTAACTTTATGGTAATACATTTTGTTTTTACTCTGATTATATATATATATATTTGTTTATATATATATATATTTGTTTCTCTTTGAGCTTGAAGTTTTAAAATGTCACTATGATATAACTGTATGTGTTTTTCCTTATTATCACATGCTACTTGGAGGTCCCTGTTATTCTACTCACATCTTGATGAATTTCTTGGTAGTTTTCAGTTATTATTTCCTTCTTTTATTTCCTTGTGTATGTCTATTAGGTTAATGTTGGCATTGGAATATATATCCTTAGCCTTTTTTCATACTTTCCATTTCTCTATTTCTACTTGATTTATTTTTGTGGTGTCCTTTGATCTTGTCTTCTAGTTATTTAATTTGGACTTTGTTTTTTGTTCTTCTGTGCTACTCATTCATCAACTGAACAAACCCATTGAGGTTTGTGTGTTGTGCTCCTCAACCCATCTATTCATTTTTTTCATAAGCAATAGTATCTTTGAATTATAAGGTATTAAGCTGTTTTTTTAATTACTTATTCTTGACTTGTATATCGTTTTCCCTATTCTTCCCTTTCTTACCACTCTATATCTTGTGTATCTGCCACACCTCATACTTAATTTTAATCATTTTATCTCCTTGCATGGTTGTTCATTTAGATCTTTTTCTTGGGCATAAACTTTTCTCTTTGAATGCACTGGTTGTTTTTAGATATCTTTTGATTCCTCTACAAGAGCTCATACATACACTTAAGGAATTCTTTAAGGATGTCATCATCCTCCTTTTGTGCAGTCCACTGGGGATATGGAACAAAATCCACTGTCAGGGCAAATGGTCCTAGCTGAGTTCTAGAACATTGGGGAAGGGATTGAATATGGTATCATGTAGATGCCTCCATTGACGGTATTTTAAGGTCAACTGTTTCTCATTTCTTCCAAGGAATCCCATAACATAAGGCATAGCCCCAATGTTGTATCCCTAGCTCCTGCCAGACATCATGAAATCTTGTTGAAATTGATTTCTTTCAGGAATCAACTATACTTGGGGCCTGGTCAGCCTGATTGCAACCACTATGGGAATCCCTACCTCTGTTAATTGACCATCAGGCCAGTCATATCCATGACCTCTATTTCCTGTAGACATGAAATCTTTAGCTTTGTTCCAGTCTTTACAACTCTTACTCTCCTGAAATGGCTTCAAGTGTCTAGGCTGTTCTATTTAACCAAATCCTGCCAGCTCAGTTTCTGTGTCTCTGATATTTCCAATCTTGTTCTGTTTCGACACATGATCCTTTCTTTGCCAAAATGCTTTTTGTCTTTTCCAGTATATAGGGAAAACATATAGCAGGTATTTAGCATGCTGTCTTGTACCTGAACTCAAACACCTAGGCTTTTCTGCTATGCATAGCTTAATTTATTCCCAAAAAGTTCTACATATTGCATATAAAATCCTGCACCTTCTTATTTATTATGAAATTGTGCCATTAGGCATATTCATATTTTTATGTAGTAAATATTTGTAAAATGTCTGCCTGGTTTTCAATTTAGGGGCTGTATCCTGATTAATCTGACAAGTTCTTAATATACCAGTTAATAATTTCATTTTTCAGAAATGTAAAGAAATGATGGGAGGACTATGGTTCTAGCCCTAATTATGTATAATAAGGAGAAATAAGTTGGTGGAGTGGAGATGATAAGAACTTTGGGAGAAAGTTATGAAATCTTTTAGTCTCTGATAGCCAGACAGGAAATATAGATTTTACCCTAGACTTATGAAGATAAATTGCAAATCATTCAAATAAAAGGTAGGTAGTTTTACATGTATTTAATTTTAAAAACTCAAAAGAGTAACAAAATTCTCATAAAGAGATTTATACTTATGAGTATAAATTAAAAAAAAAACATTTTTTAAATGACACTGGTAAGAAGAATGAATTGGGAGTAGCCTATGAGGACAATGAAGTTCCCCTGGCAAAAAAAAAAAAAAAAAAAAGGCTGATTTTTAAAGAGCAAGTGTTTCACATGACAAGAAGAAAAAGAGCAAAATAACTTTATAAGCAGGTATCATGTATCTGTCTGACATGTGCTGATATATGTCTGAATGATGTCCAAAGGGTTCAGTGAATAGTGTTGGATTAAACTCAAAATGAGATAAAGTTTGGAATAAAAACTCTTGGATCTTTAAAATTTGATCTTAAAGATATGCTCAGAACAAGAACATTTAAAATGTTCAGCAATCAAGAAAACACATAAAAGTATAAAATTAGTCAGAAAGATAAATATAAACTTAATTGCATAGGGTGAGATAAAAATTTCATTGAACATTTTTCTAAACATAGCTTTCAAATCACATTTTTAAAGCATATCTTTCTAAACTATATCTTACTTTGATCTCTATCCTTGATTTGTTTTGCATTTTATTTTTCACCTGAATTAGAATTTTTTTAATCTGGTGTATTTATTGAGAGATGACCTATTCATCTCTACGTATATTATAATATATTAGTTAGTATTTGATTATTCATATGTTTTTGTTAAAGTTTTCTTTTTGGAGAGGGCTCAGTGCTGAGAGATAGCGGGTGCACTTACAGAACAAGGGTGCTTTGATGATCATCAAAACTTGATGCTTATCAATGCATTGCCTCTACCTTTCCATTTTCACCTCTTCTTAATACAATGAATACTGAGATTTTTTTTTAACATCTTTATTGGGATATAATTGCTTTAAACTTGTGTGTTACTTTCTGCTTTATAACAAAGTGAATCAGTTATACATATACATATGTTCCCTGAGACCACCTCCTCAATTTGGGGTGATTCGTTGTCTAAAGGAGGGTAGGAAGGAAGGAAATAAAGAAAGAAAGAACGCTGTCTATTCAGGTATTCCACAGATGCAGGGTATATCAAGTTGATTGAGGAGCTTTAATCCGCTGCCTCTGAGGCTGCTGGGAGAGATTTCCCCCTCTCTTCTTCGCTCTCACAGCTCACAGGAGCCCAGCCTTGGACTTGGCCCCGCCTTTGCGTGCAGGTCGCCGGAGGGCGTCGGCTCCTCGCCCAGACAGGACGGGGTTAAAGGAGCCACTGATTCGGGGGCTCCGGCTCACTCAGGCCGGGG
>NW_020174918.1:1433164-1433375 GCF_003031525.2 Neophocaena asiaeorientalis asiaeorientalis | reverse complement strand
CTTTTCCCCGGACTCCCTCCCGGCTAGCCGTGGTGCACTAACCCCTTCAGGCTATATTCAAGCCGCCAACCCCAGTCCTCTCCCTGCGCTCTGTCCAAAACCAAACCCCGAGCCTCAGCTCGCAGCCCCGCCCGCCCCGGCGGGTGAGCAGACAAGCCTCTCGGGTTGGTGAGTGCCGGTCAGCACCGATCGTCTGTGCAGGAATCTCCCC
>NW_020174918.1:1373551-1427858 GCF_003031525.2 Neophocaena asiaeorientalis asiaeorientalis | reverse complement strand
CCCAGGTACGTGGAGAGTTTCTTGCCTTTTGGGAGGTCTGAGATCTTCTGCCAGCCTTCAGTAGGTGTTCTGTAGGAGTTGTTCCACGTGTAGATGTATATCTGGTATATCCGTGGGGAGAAAGGCGATCTCCGCGTCTTACTCTTCCGCCATCTTCAAGCCGTCCCCCAATACTGAGATTTTTAAGGGGCTGTGTCTTTACAAATGTAACAATGTATTTATGGTTTCACAGAATTCTATTTGGTCACATACTTGAGGAGCATTTATAACTTGGGACTGGAGACACAACCAATACATTTGGCTTTTCAATGTATTATAGAAAGAAATGTGCACAAAACTATTCCATAAGTTTGGTCGACTGGGCTCTCATTTAGGATTACTACAAGAAAAACTTTGCCATTAGTTAGGTGATCTGGTCAGAGCTTAGTTGAGATGTCTCTATAAGCAGAATCTTTATCCACTCTTCCACCACATTATGGACATCTGGGAAAGCCAAACTTCAGGAAAGGTCTATTTCGTCAGTGATTCTTGCTCATAAAATATGAAATAAAATTTCCTTTCATGTCATCTTTTACCAAAAGTTCTGGAAACTTCCATGAGTCAAGGATTTGAAGAAAGGCATGTTAGGCTTCATGCATGACAATATTCTTTCTCTCTTGCCTGATTAAAATGAGAGAAAGAGAGAACCCTGAGGAATATATTTAATACATTTTACCTGACACTGCATAAATCTAGGAATATTTATATGCTAATCAAATCAGAATAGGAATTATTAGTGACTGGAGAGCCTCAACATGGCTGTTATTTTCCCATCAACATATGATAACAGCTCTGACGCTGAATTAAGGAGCTGAATATTATATAAGCCCCCAAAGGTTATAGTACATGACAGGTTTAAGCAATATTGAAATCTGAAAACACTGCCCCACCTATTACATATTTATTCGGTATTACAAATTGTAAATATTTAAAAATACACAAAGATACAGTGTGGGTAAATTCTTAATGTTTAATGAAATTATTCATGATATACAAAGAGTCGAATAGCTCAACAAATACCATGAAGGTTAATGCATGCAAATAAATCTGAAGAGTCCAGCAAAGAGAATAACACACTATGTCCTTTCCTAGGATGATCATGAAATGGAGTTAAAATAGCCTGATATTCATGGTTACAGGATATCTCTGGGGATAAAAGGAAGCAACTTTCACTGAAGACCTACTAGCAGCTAATTGAGATCCAATATCAGATCTCCATCTCACAGGCCGGAACTCATTGATTATTTGTACACTTCTCATTTTAATACCTTTTAAAGGTAGAAAACTGTTCCTGGTTAAAAATACATATATTTAGCTTGTCTTTTGGCAGTTTATCTTATCACTTATTAAGAGGTCAGCAGCTGGTCAGAAAGAGCTATGCTATGTAATATCAGATGAGCAAATAATGAGAAATTCAAGAAAAAGAGAACAAAAAGAGCTCATGTAATAGGCCCAGTAGGGACATTTTTATTTTGATATCCAGGGTTTCTAGTGTTATTATTTATAATGATCACAGATCATAATATCAGAGGTATAAATTTACACTTCCCATTTTTAACCCTGCAATACCCACACAAGAAAAGCTTGTCCACAGTGAATGGGTAAGCAGAAGAATTTCCTTATCAGACTCAATTTGCATCTACATTTAAAATGCATTTTTCAAGTTCCTATTGTCAGTATCAATAGCAGAATTGTTCTGATGTCTACAGAGCTTTAAAGAACTGAGACAGAAAAGAGGTGTAAATAAGGTTTCAGCTAATGTCCTATGAAAAGTACACAATTTATAACACAAAATGAAGATTATTAGAAAAAGTATCTGTTAATAGTAGAATGTTGCAACTATCTTTGGATAGTTTAATGGCTAGGATTTCATCTTTTCAATATCTATTCATCTATCCATCCACCTGTGTATTCTGACTATATATATATATAGTCAGAATTCTTATTTTTTTAATTGAAAAAGGAAACTATATGCTTGTGTGAAACTCCACTTTCTTTCTAGAAGCAAAACAGTTACATTGGATTTGCATGCATTTTTCATGCTTTCTAAGAAGAAACATTCCATCGTATAATTTTTCAGTTAGGTGTTATGTTGCTTTTTAGTATATTGATTTTATTAAATAAATATCTTTGCTCTTAAAAGAAACATTATTGATTAGCAAAATTTTTCACTTAATTGGAGTAATAAGATTAATTTTTGAGTGTTAATTAGAAGGACTTACTTAGATTACATCAAATGTTGTTGTGGCCTCTCCTGTTGCAGAGCACAGGCTCCAGACGTGCAGGCTCAGCGACCATGGCTCATGGGCCCAGCCGCTCCACGGCATGTGGGATCTTCCCGGACCGGGTCACGAACCCGTGTCCCCTGCATCGGCAGGCGGACTCTCAACCACTGCGCCACCAGGGAAGCCCTTTATGAATCTTTTGAGGCACAATTTTCTTATTAAAAGAGAGATAGAGACCTGGTTTTATGTAACAGATTTGATTGGTTTGGGAAAAATTATCTGTCATTTCCTGAAAAAACAATAAATTATTACATCACTTAGATTCTATTTAATATTTTTGAAATATTCTATTCATATTTTTGAGGTGGATTAGTGGGTGTTTAATTCAGATTTAATGGTTATTTGATTACTAGTACTTGTGTAGATATAAGTAGAAAGACCTATTTCCATCCTGTTCAATGATTTATTCTTCTCCCTATGTAACATGCAAACAAATAAACAGACACAAATAAATATATGCATAAAACTTTAAGGTTTGGTCTTAGGATCCAGGCAAATTTGAGTTTTAATTTACTTGCAGAAGTTACCGACAACAAGGAAGTCAATTTATGTAATCACTCAGAACCTTAGGTTACAGGTGAACAAAGTAGAGGTGACAATACTACCCAACTTATAAGGTCATCTTAACTCATTTCTAAAAAGTACAGGGCCTGGGTTCTAATAGTCATGCAATAAATGGTAGGCAACTATATGTGCTAATCTTCTGGTAATAATCAATACCTCTATTGACCAACCGATTTTGAAAATTCATCATACTGCTTGTTGACTCAGCAGCAATAAGTTGGTTTCACACATGCCAAGTGGAATGAATGAAGCAAGCAAGAATAAAAATCAGTTTTGAAAAATCTCAAGGCCTTTTCTAAATCCTAAATATTCAAGCTAAAACCATTCTCTATAGTTAGATAAATACTCAGAATAAAGTTTTTATTAATGTTCCAAAGAGTAATCCTGTCATGTCCCAAACCTTTTCTGTACTGCTTCCCACTATACTTCATTACCAAGCATAATCTGAGGTAGAGAGGAAAAACTTTAAAACAATTTGTAGTATAAATTAATTGAACAGAGGATTTTTATTCAAGACTTACTCAACCAAGGATATGTTACATTTTTACTTAATATTCAGAATATATCAGAAAGAGATTAACGTCTAATTTTTTGTGGGACTCATAAATAAACAAGGAGAATGATTTAAAATTTCCAACTGGGACAACAACACCTATTAGATAAATTTCTGCAAAGCTACCCCAGCATTCAAAATTCTTCACAATTTATATTTTACAAAATTTTTAATCCTTATCTCCTACCATTGTAGAAAAGCCACTGCATGTTATTTTATCAGAGCAACATACATTTCTTCTGTGACTTTTAGCCATATTTCACTTAATATTCAGAACACCATTCTTAACTCACATCTATAAAAAAATGCTTTCATAATTCAAAGTCCAGATAAAATATCATTAGTTCTATAAAGACTTTCTAAGTTCCTGCTGAAAATTAATCACTTCCTCTTCTGTTATCCCATAGTCATTGGGTACCTATCACTAATGTGTCTATTTTGTGATCAGTTTGTTATAAACAGTTTTATTTATAATTTTCTTGGGACACAGCATGAACTCCTTTAAGATAGGACTTTGTTGATAAGTTCATGTTTGTACACCTTGTACTTAGCTGGTATTTAATTTTGGTTAATAAAGTCTGTTGATTTATTGAATTAGATTTAGAAAGAGTAGGCAAGCAGAAAAGAACAAAATATGAGATAATAGTTTAACATTTCACACTTCTAAGTACTGAACTCAAATTCTGGTTGCTTGCAGGATGTTTCAAATTCAACACTTTTCAATTAAATTGTGAGAGTTTTAGTGGGTAAATAACCATTCTATCATAATTTTCAGCAACAATCTGATGGGATTAAAATGTAAATCAGGGCATTCATCACACTTCCTCCTGTCGATGTCAAATATTCTACATCTCTAGATTTCTCAGAGTAATGGACATGTCCTTGTTGTCTTTCTCTTTACTGGAGACAAGTGTAGCTTTGCTCTGAAGAATATCCTCAGCAGTTGAATATCATTTAAATTAAAAACAGTGATGAAAGAAATGAGCAGAAATAAACAATGAGCATTTCATACACTAAAAACAGTGACATAAGGTGGAGAATAATGGAAAATGAAAAAAAAATAATGATAACTGGTTGACAGATTGCCATCACTTTACTCTCTGGGGTTTTGTCACAACCTTCAGTAGGGAGATAATATTGAACATCTGGTGGACAACCAGTGCGGAACCTCAATGAAGCTGAGCATGTGCAGTAGAAAAGGGATGAGTGTGGGGCTGTGGCTCGTCTCCTCACACATACCTAAGAAAATAGAATGAGCCAAGAAGAGCATTGAAATAAAAATAGTTGACTTCTAGGAAAACATTTGAGTTGTAATATACATAATATCCTCTGACCCCAAATAATATAAAAATCAACTGAAAAATATTACTCTTGTTTATGTCATATACCAGCTATCTGACCTTGGGCAACATTTAACCTTAATGAACCTAAGATTTCTCCCCTGTAAAATATGGAAAATAATAACTTTCAGTATGATTAGTTCTACTGTTGTAACAATTAAGATGATATTCATATCTGTACTCTGCAAACTGCTATATGAGGATATAGGTGCAATGTAAAGATAAGCATTGCTTTTTCTCTTATAACTATGTAATTAGCCACAGTTTTGTTTGAATTTATTTATTTATATGTTTATTGGTGTTCGAAGTATAGTCTCCTACATTAAACATTTTTTAGATTATTTACTGGCCTGACATGTCTTTGAATCAGTGACCTCAATTTGACTGCAGGTTTTGGTGATTGACATATCTGATCCCTTCTAGCTGCCATCTACCATCAGTTGTACACTGATAAACATTTAAAACTGACTCTCTGTCTCTTGGGGGGAAATACTGATATGTAGCATTTCCCAGTCTCTTTGGTGTGAATACTCTCACTGTGGCCTTCAAGCTGCCAACATGTATCACGTTGCAAAGTTGGAAGAGTTGTGCATAATCATCTCTCACCACTCTGCATAGTCAATATAAACTAATTTCTTCTAAGAGTCTGTGAAAATTTGAGAATATTTCTAGTTGCTTTATTAACTTGCTATCTTTCTCTGAACCAAACAGGGTTTTACTAGTAAATACTGAAAAGAGCAGTGGAAATTGGTAAAATAATAAATAATTCAATAGTACTGGTGCCAAGTTCCAAGAAATATGAAGATAGTTGTGTCTGGATTTCATTCAAACATAAACTGGGCTGAAGTTTGCTGAAACACCTAGAGCCAGATTTCCTGCTAAGAGCCCCAGTGAATAAAGACCCTTTGCTTTTGCTGCCCTGATTACTGTGTATCTCACCTCTCCTAATTAGAACAACCTGCCCAATGAGAAATCTGTTTCCAGGGCAAAAAACCCCAACCCTAATATTAACGTTGAGTAGTCCAAAAAGGACAGAGTTCTGTTTCATAGCTCAGCTGTTTTTCTCTGAGGTCCTCAGGAAACAGAACCTGGAGAGAGGGGCACCCTTCTCACCGAAGACAGGTCCTCCTGTACTGGAGCAATGATGATCCTCATCTCTAGGCTGTTCTGTCTTGTAGGGTTCATTTTGTTTTCTGCCCAGTAACTCCCCCAAAATTAAATCTGACTCCCAGATGAAGATGAGAGTTTCCTATCCAGACTCCAAATATGTCTACTCCAGAACTTAGGCAGTGCCATCTTTGACTTCTATCATGGTCTCTTTTTACTATAAACCATGGAGTTCTTTCCTTCGTTCCCATTTGATATCTTTTTGCTCCATTTTCTTTTAAATCTTGGAAAAAATTTTTCATGAAATATATTCAAAAGACAATTGTTAAGGTTGATTCTAGCCTGGGTATATTCTCCCCAGTGCCTTCTTTCTGTGGTTCCTGTGCATTATATCATTTTCCCTGGAAGATGCCAGTACCTTAAATTCTTGAAGATACTGTGCTTTTGGAAGCTCCCCTTGTGATTGTTTTTCCTTTATAATCAAGGCAAATATAACTGAAATAACATGCATCCAGTGAGTATCTAGAACTTTCTTGATCTGACTTTTGAGTTCCTTCCTTTCCCAAGCTGAGCAACTCCACCTCTCCCACCATGAGCTCCTCTTAAATGCTGCATTGTGTTAGACACAGCAGAAAACAACACTAGACTACATTTCCCCCCTCAAGAGCAATTGAAAATTTGCTTTATGCAAGTAACATTTTGTGTTTAGGACTAATTGGCAAATGTATTCCCCAAATGATAACGCTAGTTCAGACTCTAGAGACTGGAGCAGAGGAATGGTATACCTTCTCCTGATTCCCAAATACTAAATGGCAATAGGCTTTACTGAAATAATTCTGCTCCATAGAAACTCTTCATTCTCACCTCCCAGAGAACAGAAATTGGAGATGAGTCATGATCCAGCTCTGCCAAGAACACAACATACCACATCTTCTTTTATGGTTCTGAAATGAAACTAACACCTTGGTGGCAGATGCTAAAAATTATAACAGATGTAACTTGCATAGAAAAGTATCAATATCCCATTGAATTTACCCATCTCACGCTGAGAGATATGAAAGAAGATTGTGTTTTATTAGAACAACCAAGAATAAATATGACAGTTAAAGCCGCCAACTTTTAACTCCTTGTGTGTCTGCTTATTACCATAGATATGATGGAAAGATTTTACATCACTTTTCCTTCTAACTTATGCTCCCATGATTTTGCTTTAATCATTCAATACTTAATCATGTCTAACATATATTTAAGTTCTGAGACTTTGCAGCTTTATGATGTTTTCTCATTGGAACCTTGCAATAAGCCCTGTGGAGAAATTTGGCCAGGCACTAATATGGTCACTGTTTAACACAAAAGGGAGCCTAGGCTCATAATCCACCAATGGTAAATTTAAATTTTAAGCTTCTTTCTAGATGTTCAAATTATAAAATTTTTAGGTGCTTTAGGTGCTTACTTCTCTTTCTAACATATTCATCTTTCTTTCCACCCCCATGTTCAAGGTTTTTTTAAGCTATCTAGTATTGACTTAATTATTCTCCTACATGAAATTTTGCACATTCATTTGACTTTAACTCTGAGGCAATTTTATTCTCTGAAAACTGGTAAAATCCACGATATACAAATCAAATGAAGAGGGCTCATGGGACAGCGAAAGTTGATGAGCTCTCAGAGAATCATGGGAAACTTGTAGTCATAAGAGTAGTGAGTCTTATGGGGGCATCTGGTCTTTCTTGACCAGATCTAATGAAAACCTAGAGTATGGGAAAAATAACAAGAAATGGAGAAGGATGTGTTTTCTCTAAAATACAATCATAAAATGTAATGTTTGTCTCCTCTATGGAGTAGAATGGAGAATAATGATAAATATTATTGAGAGGATGAACATTAAAAATGTTCATCCTCTCAATAATCAAAAAAAGAAAATTAAAACACCAATAAAATAACATTTATACCTTTCAAACTGATGATCTTTGGAGAAAAAGACTATGTCTAGTACCCCTCAGGCTGTGAAGAAAATTCACTACTAAAGAATCATGCATTTATTGATATAGATAAGAATTCTGACAAGAAAACATCTTCTACCTAGTAATTTCATATAGTAGATTTTTCAGTAAATATTTCCTGATTGGTTAATTATAGTACATTTCTATTTGTTGGCCATTTAGTCATTTCAGAAATATTTGTTGTTTGTGTGTCTTTGGGAAGATGATGCATACTCAAAACCATCAAATAATTATACAAAGTTATAAATATTAATGACATATACATAATATGTGTGATAGTATTCTAGGTTTTTAGAAGAGAAAAATAATCCCACAAGAACAAGTAGCCAGAACAGGCCTCTCAGAGTTTAGTGACATTTGCTGTGTCTTATGGATAAAACTTAAGGATATAGAGAGCAAGAAAGATGGAATTCTAGATGGAACATAGCTACTGGAGAAGGAATGTGGGAATATTTGATACCCAGTACACATTAATTTGAGTGACTGGACCATAAAAATATGACACTGGATAGGAGATACAGAGCCATTTCCTTCCGACTTACTCACGTACCATCACTATCCTAAGTCTAACGTGTTTTTTATGAGATTTTTTAAAAAAACATGATAAAAACATGAGCATCTAGATTCTTCTAGTTTAGTTGATTTAGATCAGGACCTTGAGTAGTTTCATAAATAGAAAACTAATTCATTTTATTTTCAGTAATTGAATCTTATGTTCTAAATTAACTGAGTACCTTTTCATTCCATCTATTCTTAAACTAAAGATATACAGCAATTTCAGTGAGAGACTATTTGCATGGCCTGTTATTCCTAAAAGAGCTCAATGAGTTCAAAGTGACTATTGCCAACACATGTCATTTGTGTTTACGTTTACTTTCCATACTGGAATTGATTGTATTTAAACACAATCTTACGTAAAGTATGTCCCTTAATTCTCCCTTCAAATACACTTCAGATTAAGTGATAAATAAAATCCAGCTGCCCAATAGAATTAACCTTAGCTGGGGATAATACAGGACATGTCTGCTCCCCGGAAGAATGTGGCTATGAAGAGACATCCATTCTTCTCTGAAATTCTATTACCATAATTATCAGGGAGAAGCTTTTTGTTTCAAAGATTCAGAATTTTTAAATCAATATAGTTATATTTGTAGTTCATTTTGGTCTCTTATACTTTCTTAATCCTCCAAGTGACAGCCTCAGAAAATAATGGCAGAAGCTATATTGTATATAAAATAAGTCTATTCTTTACACTCCTAGGTACAGTATATTTTATGTTATCCTGGGATACAGACCCAATTCACTTTCATTTTTCATGAATTTCAAAAGCCTCCAGCTTGTTTACTAGTAGATTTTATATAATTTCTTCTCCTAGATAATTTCTTATCATCTGTCTAAGGAAATGGTATTCTTCAAGACAAGAGTGATCTCCTCCACCTACAACCAAATGCATTTTGGCCCCAGGATTGCTTAAAATACCTTTCCTTCTTGGACATTCTTTTTCCCCCCTTTATTTTAGTAAGGACTATCCATTCTCAGCTTAGACGTTTCTCTACTCTGCTGCATCCAATATTGATAGAATCTATTGTCTACAAATACTCAGATCTTCAGAGATATATGAGAACCATTTAATGTAGTAGTTTCAACTTTGCCATAGTAATGCCTTTTATCTATAATGTTATGAAACTTCTGAATTATCTTATATCTATTATATCTTGTTCTTGTATTCATGGGTAACTGTCATGTTATCTGCACTGATATCAAGACCTCACTTATTTCCCTTACTTCCTCAACTGCATGTCTGTGTTGTTTATGTGGAGATCTATCCATTTTTATGGCTTTCTTTCTTGTCCTGTCTGCTTATAATCCTGGAGACAGTAGATTTGTTCTCTTCTCTACCTCAGAAAACTCTGCAGGTTATTTATTGTTATATGACAAACTCAATGGCTTAATATTATGCCAGTACATTGTTTTATTAATGAATCTTATATTTGGGCAGGGTTCGGTGGAGATGGCTCATCTCTGCTTTACAGGACATCAGCTGTGCAGTTTGACTGAGGCTGAAGTATCAATTTCCAAATGGTTTACATGCATGCCTAGAAAGTTGGTGTTGGCTGTCAGCTGACATCTAGAATGGTGGTCTTTGTTCTTCTACAAAAGAGCTTCCCCAAGGGGCTGCTGAGCTTCCATGCAGCATAGAAGTTGTACTCCAAGTCTCATGATTTTAAAGAAAAGTTATCTGACCCTACATTCATAACATATCATGTGAGAGAGGATAACTACAGCAGACCCTTCCATTGAGTAAAGGAAGTATTAGGATATACATAAAAGTCATTGGCTTACAGCATTTTTGAATCATAGCTAGGTACATGCTGTCTGTTCATTGATTAGTTCTCAGTCTTATTCCCTGGAAATGATTCACCATGGCTTTGGCTTTTCATTCTGAATCACCCTTTACTTTCCATCAGAAATACTCCATTTTGACAGCTAAGTGGTTTTATTAAGTTTCTTTTGTTGTAGAGAATTAGGCGCTCAAAAGATTTTTTTGTTCATTTCATCCTATTTCTGTACTTTTTAGTGCATGTTAGCTAATTACTTTAAAAAAATTAAGAGAGTTTCTATGAATCAAATAAAATCTATTCAAAGCTAATATTATCAAGATGGGCTCTTTTGGGCCCCAATTAGGCTACAGTGGAACAACTCCTTTAATATTCTTAGAAAACCTATTGCTTAACTACAAAACATGCCCTTACGAATATTAGATGTCCTATTAGTCATACCTTTAAATCTTTCTGAGGTCTAAAACAATAAGGTCTCATAGTCAATTCAGGGAAACCTTGAATGACATTAGGCCATTCTATTCTGATAGTCCACTGTATTTGGTATTTGCCTAAAGCCATTTCTTACTTTGAGAATCTATTTTCTGGTAGAGACCAGAAATGAGAAACATTCTTATTTCCAACCCATCAACTCTTGGGTTCTTTATATTTCCTCTAAATTCTGCTCAATAACTTAATGAGTACTTAAATTCTTTTCTCATATTTTTATCTTAGGCAGCTGGAAAAATTCAGTTGGCAATTTCTTTGTCTTTTCCTGAAAATCTATCCAGTGAAATCTATCCATGACTTCATCAGGGCTCTCTGTTTCCCATGTTGCCATAGGCAATTGCCACGACAATCTTTTGACCACTTCAGAAAGGGGGACCTCTTTTCTCAAGCCTGCAGTGCACATAGTTTAGATTTGTGTACAGTGGCACTCTGTTTCCAGAAACAAAGTTTGTTTTAGTTGTCTATTGCTGAGTAAGAAGTAACCTCCAAACGTGATGACTTCAAATAATGATTTTATTTCATCTTATCATTCTGTGCCTCAGGAACATGTCAAGGCTCAGCTGATGTTAAACGGACAGCCAGGCTTAGCGCCAGAGCAGGGATGGCTGGAAAATTGGCTCATATGAGCCTCTCTCCTGCATGGAATCTCAGGGCTTTTCTCAGTATTCTGTTCAACTGAGTAGTTGGGTTTTACACTTGGTGGCTCAGGACTCTAAGATCGAGGAACAGGAAATTGAAGCTACCTGCTACTTAAAGACCGGACCCAGAAACTGACACAACATCACTTCTCTGTATTCTCTTGGTGAAACAGTCACAGAAACTGCCCAGATTCAAAAGCACAGACCGTCCATTTATTAATGGGAGCAGTATCAAATAATGCATGGCTATCTTTAATCTACCACGGGGAATGTTCAAATAACAATATGATTTCTAGCACAGCCTTTTCAAATTGGATTGATTTAGCTTGTACAATCAGCCACAAACCTATAAATAAAGGTGGTGATCTGGGTTATACATTTACATATTGTTTATTGGAGAAGACTTGGAACATATTTTGATCCTTTGTTTTCTGTTTTTTCAAAAGATTGATATGATTTTGAGGAAAAGAAACATAACTCCTAGGTGGTACACTTGGATGTTTCTAATTTATTTGATTCTTGGATGTTTGCCAAAACATTTATCCTTAATACAACTTTTATTCTTTGTATGTTTCTCTTTGTAGCTGTCCATTAACTACAGGAAAATTTTCCCAAGAGCAGGAAGCTACTCTGAAGGTCCACGTTCATTTTCTCTGATCATTTCATTTTTTCGCTTTCACCTTCTATTAGTTTCTGCTAAAGCTGACAAACTTCATATGCTATTCTTCGTTGCAAGCTAAGAGATCTTTCTATCTCTCCCTGAAAATTTTATCTGCTATCTCTTGCCTTGAAACCATCAAGCCTGCTGTTTTTATATCTTACTTGGTTTTCTTAATTTACCCATATTTATTCCCTAAAAGATAGCAGGATAAATTTTTCAATTTCCTCCAACTCTTTACAGATTTCACAACATTTGCATTTGCAGTATACTAAAAAAACATATAGTTTTTCACTTCTAATGTCTTCTGATAAGGCTCCATTAACATTTACTCTCTGTTTCTTCTCATACTTGAGCCTGATAACTATGTAGCCAAGAAAAAAATTGTAAAGCATAAAATATTATTTTTGCCTTGTAAAAAAATAATTTGCCTGACCAAAACTTAATTTTCATATGTTATTTGTTTCTTTTTAGTCTTGAAATTTAGTTTATCAAATCTAGAAATTGTGTAGGATTCTTGACCAATTATAATCCAGAAATATACTTAGACTGGGCAAAAAACAAGACTATGACCTTCTCTGAACTCTGTCCTATTTGTAGAATAAAAGCAAAGAGCAGCCACAGAAATGTAGAAACACTGACAAAAAACCTGTGAAGTAAACCTCAACTCAAAAAAATTCTCTATTTGATACAGAAAGTCCTTTTTTTGTTAAATTTTTTTTCTAGTCTTCTATAGATTACTCCATTGTAATCTATAGTATAACATTGTCAAGGATCAGAATAAACTGTTTTATGATTATTTCATTCAGGCTATGAGATTGGGACTAGAGAAAAAAAAAAAAAAAGGCTAAACTGACCCTAAAATAAATATATGTCAAATTCCCTTTTAAGGACTGTTCTCATTGGACAATAATAGGCATGGAAAATGAAAAGGAAAGGTCACCGTTCCACCAGACTGTTTTATGTTATGTCTTTCCTCTGACAACACATACACACAACACACACAAGCACACAATTAAATTGTTTATGTTAAAGAATTTGGAATGTTTCTTTCATTGTCATCAACATTAGAAATTCCTTAAGCTATGCTAAATACACACTGTTGAATACTTGGGATACACTGCTGTCAGGATAAAAATTAAGACATATTTATTGAACATTTGCTGAGTGACCAACCTTGTGTTAGGCATGTTCATTTGTGTTATCCTTATTACAGCATGGCAATACCAGGCAGTTTGCCAAATAAATAATATAGACTATAAATGACAAAATCTATAGGAATTCAAAAGAAGTTCACCTTGATGAGTACTTAATCATAAAATACAGATTTTATAAGAAGAAAACTAAGCAATATGTTCATTTTACAAAATACTCAACTGAAGGGAATGACATTAGTTTGAACCCTAAAAAAGAACCCTGTTGGAGAACAAAGGGTATGTCTTACTTTTTGAAGCAAGACTAAATCCAAGAGAGATATTCTTCACATTATACCATACAAATTTTCCTTCTTCTGGAACCTAAGGGAGTTCTTCTCTCTCAGGTGAACCACTAAGACAATGGTCTTTGGAAGAAGACTATATAATCCTTGGGTAACAGTACTTGTCCAGAGATGGAAGACTGGGTGAGATAACAAATTCAGCCTCTTGAGGGTTCTGAGTCATACCTTCATTTCTACCTATACACTTTACTTTTGTGCACAGTCATAATTCTCATTTTTTATTATATAATGTACCTAAATTGGTTAATTTTTTACAGCTGCCATAGGCGCTAGAGCAAGAAAATTTTAATATACCACATTAGAACACATAAGGGAGTGGCAAACTATGGCCCACAAGTGAAACCTGATTGTTTTTATACAACCACAGGCTAATAATATTTTTTACATTTTTAGATGGTTGAAAAAAAAACAAACGAAAAATAATATTTCATGATGCTTGAGAATTTTATGAAGTTCAAATTTCAGTGCCTATAAATGAAGGGTTTTTGGGGGGGAACAAGATCATGTTCATTTTTTACCTGTGGTTGATGGCTGCCTTTGTGTTACTACAGCAGAGTGGAGTAGTCGGGACTAAGCTATATGGTCCATAATGCCATATTTGCATATTTACTATCTGGTCCTTTACAGGAAAGTTTGCTGACCATTGTAATACATGTTCAAGAAATTCTTTCAGAATTAAAAATCCTCTTAAATTAATGTGCATTGTAAATCTGAAATAGTGGAAGGCCTTGATGAATTCTTCTTTGGACTTGGGTTGAGGGTGCTGTCAGGCACAGAACTAATCTTTGCACTTTGTGGACAGCATCTGCTGACAGTGACTTGAAATCAATATATTTTCCAATCAGATGAAAAAGGTGAAAAAATGGTTTAAAATATAGAGCAGACTGCTGTAAAAGTTTCCATTTGATTCTGTATACACTGACCAAATGGAAGGAATCAATGAGACTTGCAAATTCAGGGAAAGGAGATATTGTCAATAGTTTTGCAATAAATTTCCCACAAACGTTAATGTTGGTGGAAAACAATGATACTTACTTCTTTAGAAAAGCCTTTTATCTGCTAATTTCAAGACATTGCTTTAAAAAGCTTTAAAACTCTGCTCCTTTTAGTAGCATACTTTTATCCAGTGGCATAAACAGAATGCTTTCTTCTTAGTTCAGAATTTCTATTTCCATAGGTAAGTTGTCCCTGAAATTGTTCCTGATTCATCAATCCTTGATCTTTAGAATTATCTTAAGGTATTTCCAACAGGATTGAGGTTCTAACCTTAGCTTCCTGGAAAAAAAAATTTCCTATTGGCAAAGACGTCCATGAGATATCCAGATAGCAAATAGCCACCAAAGTCACTTTGGAATTTTCAACTGACATCGTATCAAGCAATTTTAAAAGGACAGGTTGGAAAATAGGACCCAGATAATATCAAGGTGACATTTTTAGTACAAAAAATGTAGTGTAATGAGTTTGTATCTTAACCATTTATGAAAAGAATGCTGTGATATACTTCAAACCTCTGAACAAATTCAAGAAAAGTAAGTCAGCCCAACTATTCTAAGCTAAATTAAACCACCACAATGTATCATTATAATGTGGAGATAGTGAGGGGTAATACAAGTCATCCACCATATTTCTGGCTTAATCATCTCAAACCAGGTGAATTACCTCTCAGTTACATCATTTTATCCCACCATCCATGTATTGTCTCCTGTTGTTTCTTGTGCCTGGAATTGTTCACATTTTTCCTTTCTTGTAATAGCTAACAAAATGACTCTCAGACATTGGGGAACAGTTAAGGATTAGAAAAAACATTACCAAATGGTAAACTAAATAGACAATTGTTTAGTTCAGGTTCCTGGCACAAGTAGAAAGCACAGTAAATATAATCTTGAGTAAAAATTTTATAGTAAATATAAATAGAGGTAAGAAGACTAATTTAGATATGAGAAGGAATTGGAGAGGCTCACAGACTTGGTTCAGAAACATAATCAAGAAAGTGATGGAGAAAGCTACAGCAGAGACAAACTGACTTGAAGTTCACACATCAAGGGTACAGATTCTCCACTTATATTTGGAATCTAAAATATGACACAAATGAACTTATCTATGAAACAGACTCACAGATATAGAGAACAGACTTGTGGTTGCTAAGGAGGAGGGTGGTGGGGGGAAGGATGCATTGGGAGTTTGGGATTAGCAGATGCAAACAAGTATAAATAGGATGGATAAACAACAAGGTCCTACTGATTAGCACAGGGAACTATATTCAATGAGTACAGATTTTCCCTATTTAACTTCCCTGTGTGGGCCTCTGAAATTCTAGTTAACAAGTTTTGTTCAGATTTCTGCCACATACTTATGCTGAGGTACTTGGTAAACACTCAGTTTAAATATTTTCTTCTAGTAGTCTTGACAACTTTCTTTCCCCTGATATGTCACAAGATACTCTTACCTTCCAGGTGGCTGACAAACAGTGATGGGATAAACTTTATGCAGGAACTTCTTTTCAGTTTTGATAAAGAACATAGGGCTGCAGGAAGACTAACCTTATCACTTGGATATGGAAAACTATTTCCATTGGAATATTAAACTTAAATAAAAATATTTCTCATAGTTATTATTTAGTGGACCCAGTATAGTGATTTAGACATTCAATCACGTATCAAAGATGGTGAAGCAAAAGCATTTTATTGTCTGTTCTTTACTATCTACTCAAACTAACTATAACAGAGATGCCATTTGAGAACCTCCTTGTTGTGTCAAATTATAGTAAAAGCAATTCCACATTCCGTAAAGCTTTCAGAGTCTGACCCTTGTTTCTACTACATATAGGCTGAAGGAAGTGCCAGAGGGGTGGCTATGTTTTCAATAATGCTGCTGACCATGGATGACACTTTTTTATTCTATTTCTGGCTAACACTGCACTTCAAAATTTGAAACCCAGTCAACTACACTGGTTTACAAAAGCACACCAAAAGCCAAAATCTACTTATACCAAGCGTCCTGAGATGGTAACTTTATAATCAAGGGAAACCATCCTACTTGCTCTTCTTACCCTCTTTCATTCTCAACAAACTGCCTCTTCTTAACTCCTATTCCTAAAAGTACATTTCAAAGTACATAAGAGAAAGAAGAAACCTGTCAAAGAAGTAACATGATCTATCTGGCTTAAAACATTTTGAGCTTTGGGTTAAACCACACTACTAGGAAAAGGAAAAGAGAAAGAAAAGAAAACCAAACATATGTAAGAAAACAAAAGATATGGTCACAATCTCAATCCATAAACAATGAATATTTACTTATGTAACAACATCTGAATTCATCAAGAGATATATGCTTCCACTGATTTTGAGAAAGATTCAGATTTATGTCAAATTCTAATAGTTCACTCTCCTAGTTTCTACTAACAACACTTTACTTAGTGTAGTGAGGCCTCTTTGACTCCTGTGAACTGGGGAAAACAAAATAATGCCCTAGAAGGAACTGAGATGGGTGAGATGGCCTGAGGATCACACAGCTGATAATCAGCAGAGCTAGAACCTAAACCAAGTTCCATCTGGCACTGTGTACACATTCTTTCCACTTAAAAAAGTCAGGTGTGAGTGTCATCTTTTAGTTTCTATTTAGGTTATTAATGCTTGAGTTCTCACATATAGAAAACTGAATTTTGTCTGCCTAATATATAATTCTTTAGTTGTCTACCTCCTTAGTGTTTCATTCTGCTTAACTCTTTAAAATTATATTAATAATAATGAGGAGGAGGATGGTGATAAGAAGTGACAATTATTAAGAACTTACTTAGTTCACATATTTTACAAAGATCCTAGAATCCATCTTTTTGTTTACTATATGATATAATAAAAGGTAGATACAACTATTGTCCCCCATTTTTTTTTTTTTTTTTTTTTTTTTTTTTTTTTTTGTGTTTTAAAAAAAAAGGTGAGAAAAAATTTTTTCCCCCTTTTTTTTTTTTTTTTTTTTTTTTTTTTTTTTTTTTTGCGGTACGCGGGCCTCTCACTGTTGTGGCCTCTCCCGTTGCGGAGCGCAGGCTCAGCGGCCATGGCTCACGTGCCCAGCTGCTCCGCGGCATGTGGGATCTTCCCGGACCGGGGCACGAACCCGTGTTCCCTGCATTGGCAGGCAGACTCTCAACCACTGCTCCACCAGTGAAGCCCTTGTCCCCCATTTTGCAGATGAGAAAAGTAAGCCTTACTATACAGATTATATATACTTTCAGGATCACACAGCCACTAAACGGCATAGCCACATTTTACGCTCAAGTCAACCTGACACAAAAAATCACCTTTCTTAACACTATGCTGTGCCTGTACTTACAGATAAATCTTCTTTATTCTCATGCAAATAACCATTCATCCTTCAGAGTACTATCCATTCAAGCTACCTAAAATTTACCTTGACATCTAATATCTCAATACCTTTAGTAGTTCCACAATGTTGAAAGACCTAAGGCCAAATTCTGTAGTTTTATTTCTAAGATATTCCACAATCTGGACTTGTGCTAACTTTCTCTTACTCTCTACTACCCCATTACATAACCCCTCTGATGGAGTTAAAATGGTCCTTCCACTGTTTTCCCTAAGGTACTGTGCACATTTTCATTCTGGCTGCTTTTGTATACATATCATATCTCATCTGGGATATTCTCTGTCCTCTTGTTTTAAATACAAAATAGTCTGATAATCTAGCCATATAATACTCTCCCTTCCAAGGAGTTTCATAGACTATTCTACCCTATTATTCTACCCCTGGAAATCACAGCATTTAATATCTCTGTTGCTTTTTTGTTCAACTTACCTTGTAGAGGCTTAGGATTTATAAACATCTTATAGTATTATTTAATTTTAAAAATATATAAAATTCAATTTCCTTCTCAGTTATAACTTGATGAGGGTGGGAACACTGCCTTATGTGCTAGACTTCTCTATAGCCTCTAGCACTGTGGCTCTTTGCTAGTGAATGCATTATAATTGTTTGTTGATTTAATTTTATGTATAGACTACGAGTTCAGAATTTGAACATAGAAAAACAATCATAGTTCCAAATTTGCATTGGTTAGACAAGAAATGTAACATTAAATTTGCTTAATTCTAGCAGTAAGTGAATTTTAGAAAGAAAAATGTGGTATTATGATTGTGATTTTATCATAATACTATGTTATTTGTCACAGGTGGCTTCTGAGATGGTTCAAATGATCCCTGATTCTGGGTATTCATGTCCTGTGCAATTCTCCACCCTTGAGTGTGGGATAGACATGGTTACTTGCTTCTAATGAATAGAATGTGGTAAAAGTGATGTGATGCTACTTATGTGATTCAGCTATATAAGATTGGGACCTCCATTCTGCTGGTAGACTTGCTGTCTTGCTGGCTTTGATAAAACAAGCTGTCATGTTGTAGAAGCCCACATGGCAAGGAACTGAGGGCAACCTCTAGCCAATAGCCAGCAATGAACTGCAGCCCTGAGTCCAACAATCTACAAAGACCTGCGTCTTCCTAACAACCAGGTCAGTGAACTTGGGAGTAGATCGTTCTGCAGGTGATCAGCAGATGAGAGCCCAACCCCTGATAACAGTTTTGTGAGAGACCCTGAAGCAAAGGATTCAACTAATCATTTCCTGGACTCCTGCCCCACAGTAATAGAAGTGATGCATGTAATGTTCTTTTAAGCTATTAAGTTTTGAGATATTTTATTCATTAAATAATTTTATTTCCTTCATGTACATTTACATGGTTTCATTTCCATAAAATCAATAACTGAGACTACATCTTGATTTGTTGCAGTCCATATTCTCTGCCTGAGCAAGAGTAGTCAGTCATGTATCCCAATTCTAAGAGTGAAAACTGACAAGAATTTATACCTGTCTTATCTCATTTCAAAGTTACAACAATGCTGTGAGGTACACTGATAGGGGTGGGGGCAGATGTCTATATTATTGCCATTTTAGAAGATACCAACATTAATAAAGGTTAAGATGTGTAGAAAAGATTGGAGCATGTGTCAATTAAAATGAAAGTAAAAATATATCTTAAGGTCTTCACGTCATTGAGCAGTTGCCTCCTTCACAGATGTTTATGATTTCTCCTGCCCTTTTAATGGAAAAATTATGAAAAGAAAAGAGACTGTAATTGTATGCTTGTGTGTGTGTGTGTGTGTATCAGAAAGAGCATCAATACCATTTTGTTTGAGAATATTATATTCCCCCCTCGGTGAAAGCACTCCATCCTCCACTTTCCAGGGAGCTGAAAGAATCAAACCATTTATGGCATCTAGGCTGGGTGAATTTGAGATCCCCACAAATAATTTGTCCTCCTGAGACTAGCTCAGCATCGTTACACATAAAGCCTGAAATACCTGCATCCTCCTTGGGCAACTGTACAAATTCATAGAGGACTTTGTGGTTTTCCCCAGCATTTGCTTTCACACCTTTTTGTACCACAGAGCAAATATTTACCACAGAGAAAAATAACAATAATCTATTCTAACTGGTAAACACGCAATGCCAAGTTATAGCAGCTTTCTGGAGACTAAGTATGCTCAGTTAATAATGTGTGTGTGCATGTGTGTGTGGTATCATACACTTCATCAACAAAAGAGCATGACCTTGTATTTATGAGAAATGCCAGAAAATGTTTTAAAACTGAAAGAAATATTATAAGCAGCATACCTGTATATGAATGTGTTTACATACATATGTATGATTATATAAAAATATGTATGTATATCTAGCTTGTATTTTAATCAATAGTTTGTTAATCCAGACAGTATTCCTGGGGCTGATTATGATCAAGCAGTGAGAAGCTCTCCAGAACTAGCAAGGGCTCCATAAGTATTCAATATTCAGGGTCAGTGCTAGCATGGAGCTGGTTGTGTGAGACACAGGCAGATGTGAGGTACTTCTTGGGTCCTGCACTAAAAAGGCTCAAGCCCACTATCATTATTCCCTTTCAGTGTTTTTCCTCAGGGGAAGCAGCACTCATTGTCTTGGAAAAACTGTTTCTAAAACAAAATCTACCTTCCCACCCCTTGCCCCTGATATTGTATAATGTATCATTCAGATTTTGTGCTTTGTTTTTTTTTCCTACATCTGTGCTTTCTACATTGGATCTTGCCCTAAACTCTTCATTCAGTGTCAGTCTTACCCCTCTCTCCAGGACTCAGGAGCCTTTCAGAGGGGTACTGGAATCATACTTCAGAAGGAGCCTTGGCTGGTACTAAGAACAAGGGCCATTGTGCTGACTGAGAATTTTCTACTTTACACCCTACTCAGAAAGTTGTTAAAGTAATTAAATTCTGGATTAGATCTCCATTTCTTAATTTCTGTCTGAATCATCTTAATCCTTATAGTTATACCTTCATTTTATGGAAGAAATAGTTCCCTCAAACTCTCAGTTTTGGTAAATTGGCTCATATTTGTTTGTTCTGTGAAAATTAACTCTTTGGAATAATTTATCTTGGGAATTCTATTTAATGAACAATTATGTCCAACTTATTTTGTTTTTAACAACCAATGAAATAGGGGAATCTTGCTGCTATACAAATAAACCGCCAAAATATGCTAGATTAACATGGTAAAAGATAATCTCTGACTTAGGCAGGAGTCTGGTGCAGGTGTTTCTTGTCTACAGGTGGATTTCCTCTGGGCTGTGATCCAGAGGCCAAGGAGTCTTGTACCTTGTGGCTCCACCTTCTCTTATTAACTCATGGGTTCTGTGCTGAACGCCAGTTTGTGGTAGGTGTGAGAGACTGGGAAGAAAGCATGCCTGCATTCCGCTCCTAGTCACACAGCTCCCCCTGCGTGCAAGGGGGCTTGGAAATACCCCAGCTGGGCATCTGACCCCTGCCACAACTCACTATAAAAGGGAAAGTAAGGAGTTGGAAATATAAACATTTGGAGTTTACCTAGCTGTCTATAATTTCTCAAAATTTCTTCCTCTCTAACTTATTAAAATTTATCTTACGAAGACTAGTATGCAATTGCACACTTTCTTATATCAGATTCTAACATTTGGGGGTGGTTGGCTGTTTCTATAGAAAATTAAAAACAACTATGAGTCAAGGACCATGATTACTGTTACAGAATCACTCTAGGTACCTAATACAGTCCTGGGCTTGGTGAAGGCGCTTTCCATTCCTGATGGAGAAGTCCCATCCTATCAAATCCCTAGTATTTACATCATGCACCAGGGCTCAATGGCAAAATTGCAGCTCTGAATACATTATGGCTAACAAGTTATTCTATTCATTCTAACTAAAGAGTTACTTGGACTCTCCTCATAAACCTTAGGTTTACCCAGGGTAGGCTTCAGGTATTCACAGTTCCTAGAATTCCAAGTCTGAATTTGTCATAAACATTTGCTTACTTTTTTAAAAGTATAGGAATAGCACACAAAGTCTCTGTGCTTGTTGTAGTTGTGGTTTTGTTTTCTTTTGTCTTTTAATAAAATATCTGCATAAGTAGAACAAAAGGAAAATTTCTGAAATACGATGATAATGTTACTAACAGTTACACTTTGCATTTGTATAATGTTTGTAGAGTGTCTTTTACTTTTCAAAGCACTTCCATAGTGTTTATTATATTTAGTTTTAGTTTTGTTTTTTTTAAATTTCTATGTCAGTTTTACCTCAACTGCATTTTTCTTTTAAAATTTATTTAATTATGTATAGATTAATTATATTTAATTGTATTTAGTTTTTAAATTTATCTGGTGATATAGGAAGATAGGTATTATTATCTCTAATAAAGCATAAAGAAATTTTAGCCCAATGTGGACAAAGCAGTTTCTTGTATTAGTATAAATTAGCACTAACACTAGGACTCGAATGAATGTTTTGGGTTTCACAATCCACTTTTTAACAAAATGAAACAAATTGCAAGCTCTTTGACAGGAGGCAAATTTCATTTTCAATTTTCATTACCTATTTGTACTTTGAAAAAAATTGTTTTAATTAAAGAACCTGTGTGCATGAAGCCAGTGGTATAAGTGATTAGAATTTAGCATGGCTTCTGCTTATTCAATTTTTACCTTTTCCCCTCATGAGCACATGATGAAGACATCTCTCATTGTATTGCTTTAGCACTATCTCTTAACATACCATTTCTGCAGTTCCAAGGGTATAACTCAGAATTTTCTTGCTGAACCATAGGATGGTCCATAGGTTTTTCTTCTTGACCTGAATGCTAAGATCAGGGATGTGTCCTAAATATTTTAGTACCCTTTAGAACCTTGTTATGAGAGTATGGCCCAAATTCGGAAGTTTTCTCTTTTATCAAATTGCAAGGATTTTTTGCTTAATGAATGTCATGTATTTACTCTTCCTTTGTGGAGTAAGACATATTTAATGTTTTAAATTTAAATTGTTTGAGTTTCAAGAGAATCTCAGCTTATAAATTAGTCTTCCAGGATTCAGTGGTCAAGGTTGTATTCCCTCAAGCTGCTCCCTTCACCATTTTAGAAGCAGTAGTTTTATTCTCCTATCAGCCTTCATTTTCCAAACTAAGAGTCCCTAACTCTTTAGTCTCTTCCTCTGAGGATATGCTACACACATAAATCAGGCTTCCAAGAAAGCTAAAGGAGGTAATTATTATTTACATTTTGGGCATTTAAAAACTTAAAGCTCAGAAGTGAGGATACTTAATTCTAGCTACTTCACCAGATTATAAATTTTTCCTGGGAACACAGCTCCTTCTGTTTGTTTTATCTACATCTCTACTCCTTAAGATTCCAGTGATACAACCATTCAGGTAACATGACTCTAGGGCTCTGAATAAGAAATACATTAAGACCCATCAATTTACTAATCCCAATTCTGGTTTCTAGGTCTTTCTCTGTAAAAGACTTGTGTTATTATCTAAGGGATTACTTTACCAAAAGAAGGAGTCTGTTTAGATCACTGAGGTGAGAAATTTACTTTTACCTTCTATATTACAGAAGTATTTCTGTCTGAATGATATGGATCCATGTCTACCTCTCTTGAGTGATGTAGGTACAATCCAAGTATACTGCGAAAAATCAGCTGCCCCAAACGGAATGGTTTCCTATATGGTTTAGTTGCTACCAAAGGACAATGCAGAAGTCTTTTACAAGGTCTTTTTTAGACTTTAAATCAAATTTAAAACATCTTTTTTCTCCTTTGGCCTCAAAGTTACATTTTAATTACAGTGCAATAATTTGAGGAACATTGGTAATGGGGAAAACTTTTAGACCTTTTGTTCTTTAGTGCAGTCAAGGGAAACCTCATTAGAGAGGATTTTCTTAGTTAGCAGGGCTTCGAGGTTAATGAGCTGTGAGTGATAATATATAGTAGTAATCCCTCTTGGCAGTAACAGGTTGTATTTTATAAATTCCTTAATCTCAGTAGGAAAGGAGGTGATGGGAGAGGGTGAGAAGGAAACCAATTTAAGGGGCTTAGGGATGTTCTAAAAATCCCACTACTGGTATGAATCATAATTGAAAACTTCACATGTTCAAACCTGAAAAGCTAAAAGATGAGTGGATAGAAACATTTCTCCATAAACTGATTTCAGTGAAAAAATGGTGACTTGTGATTTTTCAAGCTGAACTGAATGAGCTTCCCTGATATTTGGCATCATCAGGGGCTAATTTCCTTTTCCTGTCACAAGAAGGAATCAACAAATTTTGGAGTCACAAATTTTGGATAAATCTGATAGAGATAAGAAATAGTAGGAGGATGAAAGTAGATGAGGGTGGTCTTAATAAGGAGACATCCTGAAATAAATGCAATTTGGGGGATAAAATGTATACAACTTAACTCCAAAGTATAGATTATTTCTCAAATGAAACTTTTTATCAAGTAGTCTTACTTTTAGTGATAGCACAGTGCTCTTTAAGAATCTATTTTAGCCCATCCCATTCAATATATTCTTTGTTGTTGGGGACACTCTAGAAATCAACTCAATTCATGCTGCAAGTTTAAGGAGATGAAACTGCCTTTCTAAGCAAGATTCAAAGCTCAGTTGGCTGAGCTACATGTCATCTTATTTGTGTGACATTAGACAACTTTATGCAAAGAAAGTAAAGGAGGGAAGGAAGAAAGAAGTTCCCTTTTTCCTCCTTTGCCAGTTTTGCCTTTATAGACTTGCATCCCAGAAATGCAAGTCTTTAAAGGCATCTACTGTTAACAAAATAAAGTTCAGAATCCTTGTTCTGACATTCAAGGTCATGCATGATTTGGCATTATCTAATCTTTCCATGTTATTTCCCATTTCTCTCCTCCACAAACTCTCTGTTAGAAACAAGCTGGAATACTCATTTTCTCTTAAACATGCAAAGCCTTTTTCTACCTTCGCTTAGCAGGACACTGCTGCATGGAATGTACTACTTCACTTCTAGTTATGTGCCTCGTTAAATGCTTCCTCAAGTATTTCAAGCCCCTGTTGAGGTTCTCCACTAAAAGAGAACTCTCTTTTGTTTATCTCTAAGGATGGGATAAGACAAGGAATCACTCTGAAATTTTCTTTGACCAGCTCATGGCCAAAGCACATGAAATATCAAGAACACATTAGATTGAAATGCATGCCTACTTTGTTTCACCCAGGGATAAACCAGGGAGTGTCAGGGCACCACAGGACTCTTCAGCCCTGCACTCTGGCTATTCTTTCTCATGTCCCTGGGTTGCAGGGACTGGGTCTAAGTGTGCTCTGCTTCTTTACCTTTGTAAGATCTGAATTTTAAACTCAGTTACTTGTATTCTATTCTCTACTTGAACTACCTCTTTTCTTTTCACCTACACATACCCTCTTTTATAATATTCAACAGTTTACATTAACTCTGATTTCCTATTTCTGTTTTGTCACATTGATTTGGGACCTTTGGTGATTTCAAAGACACTTAGGACTCACCTGTAATGACTACTTCAGTAGGAGTGAGGTTAATTACTTAGTTCTTTAATTTTACAACTTTTATTTTTGTTCTCAGTATTTCCCAGGTCAAGATCTAATTGATAGAATAAACATTGTTCCTTTAAAAGGAAAATTATAGGCCAATAGAAAAAAATATATAGACCATTTTTCTATGCTTTTCAATGAGACACAGTTTTAAAGATCAAAATCTGGGTGATTGCGGTGACTTGTGCCTTTTTACTCAGAATCATAATTTTGAGGTTTATATGCGAAAATAAATAACACTATCTATATAAATATTATAGCCTTGATTTAGAAATTTAAGTCCTTAAGAGGACATATTGGCAATGGGATAGAATTTTGTTACCATTGCAGTGATGTCCTTAAATAATTGTATTATTTTTCAATCTCTCTTAGATAAAGTAGTTACCTAGTGTTTTGTAAGCAAACTTGAAAAAATAAGGTCCAAAACTTTTCCTAGAGTTTAATGTTAATATGGTCTTATTTCTTAACGAGATCAGTTCTAAAATATTTTACTGAGAACTCTAAATAGCTGAGCACAGTGAAGGTTACACTCCACCAGAGCTCATTAGGCTGGGAAGTACAACATATATGAAGCTGCCAAACGACCCTAGAAATTGAGATGCTTTACCCATAACCTTTTTCTTCATATTTCTATATCTGGTGTCATACCTCTCCTCATAAATAAAACTTTTTAGATATACTACTTACAATCTATTTTTTTCTTTTATTCATGGTTTAAGTCCTAAGATTGATCTTGATATTCCCCTTACCTGAAATATAAGAACAAATATGACTGGAAAAAAGAAGGATGCAAAGGCTGAGCCCACTGTGCTATATGCTCTGGGCCAAATGCTTCAGGTTTGTCCAGAGCCTTTTCTTTCTCCCTCCAGTGGAATAAATTGTTACCACTGTGGTTTCCTTAGAAATAGGTAACATCAACCTTTAACAATTCCTGAAATTAATCCATTGCTTGACTCTATTATATTTACTTTTCCCAAATTACTAACATTAATAATCTGTCCTCAAATTCCACTTGGACTAACTCCACCAAGTTTTCTGGATTAATTCTTATTTAATTTAATTTATTTATATTTAAAAATACTGCAAACACTATATATAATGAACTGTTAATGTAGAAATCATTTGAGTTTTGTTTGATTCAATCTTCTCATTTACTGAGTGTTCACTATGTTCAAACCATCTGCCAGGTACTGTGCAGAGGTAAAGGCAATGATAACTGTAATGATTATTCCTAAAAAAAAACCCAAACAAACAAGCAAACTAGATGTGGTCATGAGTCTAGGTTTTAGAGAAGCTTCCTCATTCCCATGTTCTACTCACACCAATCCATAATCCATTCCTATCGTCACACCCTCCAAAATATATTTCTAGTCCTGTTACTTCTCTACAGCTCCACCACTGCCATACTCATTCAAACCACTATCATCCTTTACCTGGACAAAAGAAATAGCCTTGTGAATGTCCTTCCTCCCCCAACACCTGCCTACCAATCCTTGTAATACATTTGTCCAAAAGCAGCCAGATTCATTTTTAGAAATTTCAAATTAGATCATGTTCCTCTACTGCCTTAAATTTTCCCAATGAATTAAAATAAAATCCCAAATCATTTATCTGTTTTCTTGCTTTTTCTCATAACACTACCAGTCAGTTAAGGCAGTGCCGCCTGGGATCAGCATCACTCTAGGTCAGAATCACTGGGATGGAACCCAGGAACTGGCATATTAACAATTCCTCCTAGGTGATTCTGATGCATGCTAGAATTTGGGCTTATTGACCCACAGCCCTTTTCTCCTTGCTGTGTTTTTCCCAACACTACATAATTTATTTCTGATCTTTGAACCTGGGAATACAATTCTATTGTCAGGACCTATAACCCTTTATCTGCCTGGAAGGTACCTACTCTTGACCTTTGCATGGATTTCTCCTAGTCAGTCAGGTTCCTGTAAAATACTATCCCTTCAGAGATGTTTCCCTGACCACACCACTCAATGTTGTCCTACTCATCCCTTTCTCCCATGTTAAATTTAATTTTCCTAATAGTGATCACTACTATTTTAACTTATTTGTTTGTGTATCTATCATGATAATAGACTGAAACTGAAGTCCTAAGACAATAAATGCCTTATTCTAAAGCAGGGTGCAAGGCTGGCCACAGGACTAGAAAAAGGAGGATAGAAAAAACAAAACAAAACTATTTGGTATGCTTGCAGAATCATTCAACTCCAGTGTATAAAAGAAGTTTGAGATGCCTGGAAAAGCACTGTATAATAGAAAGATTAAGTGAGGAGGTGGCTGATGTGCTCTGGGTCTCACCCTCTTCCTTGGGTAAGGATAGGCATGTTTTCCTCATCATCTCAAATGACAACAGAAGACCTCAAAGAATTGAGAATTACCATGTGTAGAACACTGGGCTTGTGTCTGAGAGAATCTCAAGTGTGAGAGATGGGCTTGTTACCTGTTCTGGCAGTGAAAGGGTGGAAAAGTAGTTGGATACCTTGGGTGATCTGTGCTCCTAGACTTGAAGAGGAAAAACAGGTATGGTAAGCATCTCTCTTAGGCCGCATGGTGTACACTTAAATACCACCCTAAAGTTCATCCAGAAAGGCAAAAAAATCTCATAGAAAGAAGTAGAAGGTCCTCATGGATGGCCTTAGGCTAAAGAGGGTGTTCTGAGCAACCAGCTGTAGGAGAGAGAATCAACCACATAAATGGAATGACAGGTCTCCCAGGAGCCCACTTGAACAAATCAGTTTTACCAACCTGCCCAGACACAGAGAGTGGGCCTATCTCACATTATTAGTCAAGTAAGGACTCCACTCACCTACTTGCTTCTCTTTTCTTAGCTCTGAGCCTGAAAAGATCAGCATAAGTCAAAGTTAACAAACTGGAAAATGAATAAGCTATTTGTAAGCCAGGGACATGCAGATGCCAGCCATGCTACTCTTCGTGCATTGCAAAGGTTTTGTCTATAGCCTGCTGGGCTAGGAAAGAGGAGTAACTATAACACTGAGTAAAATGTAAGGTTTTGATTCTTACTGTATCTGGACTTATTAATTGTCTATATATGTTTTCTATATATATGATAATGCTGTATGCAAACAGAAAATTTTAGTAGTTCTTGTAGTTCTTTTTCTTGCCTATTTGCTCTGGCTAAGACTTCTAGTACTACATTGAATAGACATGGTGAGAGTGAGTATCCTGGTCTTGTTCTTAAAGGAAAGGCTTTTAACTTTCACTGCTGAGTATGATATTAGTTGTGATTTTGCCATATATAGCCTTTATTATGTTATGATACAGACCTCCTATACCTAATTTGAGAGAGTTTTATCATAAAAAGGAAATTGAACTTTGTCAAATGCTTTTTTTTATTGTTATTTTATTTATTTATTTATTTTATCAAATGGCATTATTTCATTCTTTTTTATGGCTTAGTAGTGTTCCATTGTATATATGTACCATATTTTCTTTATCCATTCATCTCTTGATGGACATTTAGGTTGCTTCCATGTCCTGGCTATTTTCAATAGAGCTGCAATGAACATTTTGGTACAGGACTTTTTTTGAATTATGGTTTTCTCATGGTATATGCCCAGTAGTGGGATTGCTGGGTCATATGGTAGCTCTATTTGTAATTTTTAAGGAACCTCAATACTGTTCTGCATAGTGGCTGTATCAATTTACATTCCCATCAACAGTACAAGAGTGTTCCCTTTTCTCCACATCCTCTCCAGCATTTATTGTTTGTAGATTTTTTGATGATGGCCACTCTGACCAGTGTGAGATGATATCTCATTGCAGTTATGGAATCAGGCTCCCTGACTTCAGACTATACTACAAAGGTACTGTAATCAAGACAGTATGGTACTGACACAAAAACAGAAATATAGATTAATGGAACAGGATAGAAAGCCCAGAGATAAACCCATGCACGTATGGTCACCTTATCTTTGATAAAGGAGACAAGAATATACAGTGGAGAAAAGACAGCCTCTTCAATAAGTGGTGCTGGGAAAACTGGATAGCTACATGTAAAAGAATGAAATTAGAACACTCCCTAATACCATGCACAAAAATAAACTCAAAATGGATTAAAGACCTGAATATAAGGCCAGACACCCTCAAACTCTTAGAGGAAAACATAAGCAGAACACTCTATGACATAAATCACAGCAAGATCCTTTTTGACCCACCTCCTAGAGAAATGGAAATAAAAGCAAAAATAAACAAATGAGACCTAATGAAACTTAAAGGCTTTTGCACAGCAAAGGAAACCATAAATAGGATGAAAAGACAACACTCAGAATGGGAGTAAATATTTACAAATGAAGCAACTGACATAAGATTAATCTCCAAAACATACAAGCAACTCATTCAGCTCAATATCAAAAAAACAAACAACCCAATCCAAAAATGGGCAGAAGACCTAAATAGACATTTCTCCAAAGAAGATGTACAGATTGCCAATGAACACATGAAAGAATGCTCAACGTCATTAATCATTAGAGAAATGCAAATGTCAAATGCTTTTTCAACATCAATAGAAATGATCACATGATTTTTGTCCTTTATTCTGTTAATGTGGTATAAAACATTTATTCATTTGCATATATGGAAACATCTTTGGATCCCAGGAATAAATCCCACTTGATCAAGTTGTAGGATCCTTCTAGTGTGCTCCTGAGTTTAGTTTGCTAGTATTTTGTTGAAGATTTTTGCATCTATGTTCATCAGAAATATTGGCTGGTAATTTTCTTTTATGTAGTGTTCCTGTCTGGGTGTATATCCAAAATAAATAAAATCAGTATCTCAAAGAGATATCTACACTCCCACATTCATTGTAGCATTATTCACAATATGCAAGATAAGGGAACAACTTAAATGTCATTCAATGAATGAGTGGATAAAAATGTGATACACACACACACACACACACACACACATTCACTGGAATATTATTCAGTCAAAAAAGCTACTGAAATTCTGCCATTTGCAACAACATGTATGAAAATGGAGGACATTATGATGAGTGAAAATCAAAAGAAAAAGACAAATACTGTATGGTATCACATATGTGGAATATTAAAAAAATTTAAGTCAATTTTATAGAAACAGAGAATAGAATGGTGGTTGCCAGGAGCTGTGGGGAGGAAGTGGAGAGATGTAGATCAAAGAGAACACACTTTCAGTTTAAGTAAGTTCTGAGGTTCTAATGTACAGCATGGTGACTATAGTTAGTAATACAGTATCATATACTTGAATTTTGCTGAGAGGAAACCTCAAGAATTCTCACCAAAAAAGTAAAATAAAAAAGAGTTAATTATGTGAGGTGATGGGTGTGTTCATTATCTTGATCTTGTTAATCATTCCACAATGTATATGTACATCAAATCATCATGTTTTACACTAAATATATACAATTATATGTCAATTATTCTTCAATAAAATTGGAAAAAAATTTTAGTTATCTAAAAGGGGACCTTTTATTACTGAAAATCACCCCCACATCATGGGAATTTACATACTTTTTACCAGGAGTATGAGAATACATTTAAAGAGATACAGGGAGACAGACAATAAATGTATTTTCCAATTACACTGTTATTAGAACTTGTTCAACATACAGGTTGCACTTACTTCCTGCTCAGCCATAAGCACCAAGAAACAGGGATCTTATTATTGTTCACTGAAGTATTCCTAACATAAGATCAAAGCTGGTATCAAAGACTGCTAGTCACTTAATGAAATGAATATCTGTGAATGAATCAATAATTGAAAGAACAAATCCACAAGCAAAGAAATAAATACAATTGGTAGATTGGTGTTTAAGTCATGACTCTGCCATTTACATCACTGAGTGATAATTACTAAACCTCAGCCAATTTCTAAATAAATAAATAGATAAATAAATAAATAAACAAAAGCACCTACCTCTGAGGCAATTGTACAAATGAAATAAAATAATGCACATAAAATGTTTAGTATAGTGTCTGACCCATAATCATTATTATGATTATATTACTTTATTTTAGGAAGCAAGACATATATACGTGTAATATTACATTAAAATACAAAAACAATTAATCTCTTAGTGATTAAAAGGTCATGAAGGATTCAAGTTCTGAAGCTTTAAAAGTGGACAGGATTTATAGAACTGTAGAGGAGCTGAGGGGTCAGGAGTGCAGAGTCAAGAAGGAGACAGGAGGAACATTCCAAGTGTCTGGGCCCTGCTGGGTAAACACTATCAGCATTCATCCCTTTATCCCCACACAGCTAAATTAACTCATCAGCCTCCTAAATGATCTTAATGTCAGCCTTTACCTTTTTATTTTCCTCAAAATACTGCTTTGATGATGGCATTCCCATACCAAAAAATTAACGAAAAAAGCAAAAACAGAAACAAAAAATATCCAATCAAAAATGCCCCACAGAAATTCTATACAGAATAAAGTTGCAAATCTTTACATTGGTGGTTTAGGCCCATTGTTAAATGTCAGAATGTCTGGTTTCAAGTCATATTACTCCTCAGCAAGAACTTTCTTCAAGCCATATTCATCTCTTTACTGCCCCTTGTCTGTATAACAAACATTTAACACCTGAAGTTTTTATTCATTTTGAATTCTTTCCAGGGAAAGCCCCTCTCCACTCTCAGCCTGCCTCCCCCCACCTCCTTCTTCAGAATCCAGCTCAAGCTGACCATCCTGGGTTCACTCTCTCCTCCTTCTGAAAAGCCATCCTTCTACTTGGTCTTAAAGCCTTTCTGTCCATTTATCACATGCCTTAGTACCACCTGCTTACTGTGCTCTCATATAATCTCATAATTATATGAGATTCTATTTCATATCAATACTCTGTTGACAGATACTCTATTTTTTACTTCTGTTCATCCTTCTCAGTAACTAATAGAATATTGTGTACATGATCTGTTTCATAGAATTGTGCTGTGATGTGCACATTGTGTGTCCTGATGGCTAAGGGTATTGCCAGCATTAAAGTTGTCACTACTTCTTATCAAGGGAACAGATATGACCCCCTGAAACTGTGGATCACCTTGAAGAAAACCAAGGGAGACACATGCTCGACAATAACCCCAGTCTCAGTCAGCAGCATCAACTTCAACTATTAAGACTTATTATGCTCAGTCAATATTGAGAATATCTATTTGTGGCTAGTTGAAAAGAAGTCAAGCACTTTTTGAATGTTTCTTTATATTTACTTGGCTTCTGGTACAGGGAAATAATAGGAGTTGGAAGAAAGAAGAAAAATTTGTATTGGTCACATAACCCCAAATAGGCTCTAAGATAGACAAAAATAGATAAAGAGGGGTTCAGATCATTTGTGCTATTTAGAATGAATTGTTTAAATATCTCTGATAGAACCAGTTGAAATAAATTTGGAAATAAAGGGTAATATTACCACAGTCATATTGGTGACAAGAGAGCTAAAACAATAAGGAATAAATAACTAACTGGTAATATTTTAAAGGGTAACCAATGCTCACTAGCAGCTGCAGTAAGACATTAAGTAATAGAGCACAGTAATGTTAACTGCTCTCCTGGTAAGAGTAGTAAGTGAAATAAACCCCAGCATCCGGGGTATCATTAATCTATAGTGAATAATGGCAGTGGTAGTGTAAGGAGATTAAAAAGGGCATTGTAAACATTTGTAGCTGTATAATATACAAATTAAAAATGTGAGAATGCTTGCAGCTGCATAATCTACAAATTAAAAAGTGTAATAGCATGGCATTAATTACTGGCTGATCAATTTCCCCATAATTGCTAGCATGTATATGAACAATTATAGGTCCAAAATGTTATTTGAGAAAGAGACATTGACCTTGGAACTGTAAAGAATGATACTCTGTTATAAGGTAATACTAGATCCTATCAAATTCTGTTCCAGTATTTGTAGCAGCTGCCAGCTCAGTGCAGGGTTGTAATCACTGCACTATTTCTTTCGATTATGGAGCCAGAGGGGTTACACATTGTTGTCTCTTTTTGAACAGAAACACCCAGTGACCTTCAACCTTCTGAAAATGGGACCATCAGGCTTCATTTCCAAGTTCAAAAAGTTTTAATAAAAATGAAATAGCAGGAGATAATGTACTTTACCCTTCTAGGCCAATGAAACAGTTTGAAAAGTTAGAAAGACACACTTCGTTCAGTGTGGACATTCCAACTGGGATTATGGCTGTAGATCTAAACATTTCCAGACCAGCTATTTTCAAGTTGACAGCTAATAGTAAGTAACCAGAGACTCAAATCTTTGATTGACGTTGGAAGCCAGAACACTTACCTCCATTCTCTAGCCCTCCTTAATGGCAGATGACACAGCAAAGCAGTGCTCTTGTTGACAGTTTGCTGCGACGGTGACCAATAAAAAAAGTGAGCTGAGATTCAGCACAGCAGTTGCTACATCAGATGTGTGGCTTCAGCCAGAGGGAGCTCTGTTAGTGCCATTCTTGACACTGAATTACAACCTCATGTCCAGGAGTTACCAGCATTCTCAGTCTCCTTCATTCACTTGCTAAATGTGACAATCTGGATTTTTCTCACTACTCTTCTCTCATTTTTTTTAAAACAGATCTTTATTGGAGTATAATTGCGTCACAATACTGTGTTAGTTTCTGTTGTACAACAAAGTGAATCAACCATATGCATACATATAACCCCATATCCCTTCCCTCTTGTGCCTTCCTCCCACCCTCCCCATCCCACCCCTCTGAGTCGTCACAAAGCACCGAGCTGATCCTCCTGTACTATGCTGCTGCTTCCCACTAGCTAACTATTTTACATTTGGTAGTGTATATATGTCGATGCTACTCTCACTTCACCCTAGTTTCCCCTCAACCCGTGTCTTCAAGTCCATTCTCTATGTCTACATCTTTATTCCTGCCCTGCCACTAGGTTCATCAGTAACTTTTTTTTTTTTTTAGACTGAAACTGTCTTCCTCAAGATCACACTAACTATCTGCCTAATGGACATTTTTCACACCTAACTTCATCTCATCTTGTGGGACTGGACTTGGCTGACCACTCCTTGCATTCAGAAACTCCTTTTTTAGGCTTTGTTGACCATCTTTCATAGCTGCCTGAGTTTTCTCTGCGTTGCTGACTTCAGTGATAGTAACAGTATCAACCTCATTCCTTTTTTCTTTCTTTCTCTCCATTCTTTCCCAGTGCAGTTCCTTTTATTCTAGTATTTCTCAGAGCTAAATCTTTGCTTCAGACCTCTTCTCTGGGCTTCACAGTCTACAGCCAAAACCCTACTCAGCATGAGGAAAGGGAGGGCTCAGGCTTTCATACCAGCCATAGACTTAAAAGTACCCCTCCTGTTCTGCTAACTGTGACTGGTACCAGAGTTCCACTCCATTTTTCAGACTCCCAAACCCCTGATGCAAGTCAGCCATCATGGACTGTTTATATCAACCTCTAATTTTTTCTGGAATCTTTCTCTGTTACTTTCTTTCACTGTTACTCTCTTCTTTGTTTTTTTCCCCAAGATTTTTATCATAGTTTCATAATTTTTTTCCTCTTCCATTTTAAGTACTGCCCCCAAAACACATCTTTCACCTCATTTTCTGCAGGGTCATCCACAGTCATTAACTGGCCCACTTGTAACTTTTCAATTACTTTGTATTTTTACTGAGTAAACTTAAGCCTTTCATCATGACCCCTTCCACAACCAGGTCCCAGCTTAAGTCTGCAAATGCATGTGCCATGGCTTTCTGCTCTTGCATGTTTTCTTTAATAACAATTAAACACAGTACATGCTTTAAACAAGTCCAGCTTTATTAAACTTCAAGGCCTTGAAAATACTGTTCCCTCTGCCTAGATTCCCACTCCCTCCCTTGTTACCTTAAGGAGTTTCTCATTATCATTTTTCAAGGATCGATTTAGGATAGCCCTCTCTTATTTCCTTATTCCCACAGATACTTCCATTCCACACCTCTCAAAGTGTGCTGTTTGTCTAAATGGCTGTTCCCCATCTCCTGTGTCTTTGTAAATGTGCATCCTATCAGAACACCTGACATGTAGTAGGTGCTCAGTAATTTATACTTTATGAATTGTATTGAAGTTGGTCAAACCAAAAGAAGTGCTTGAAAATTGGAAATAAAAAGGTAGACAAAGGACTGCTCCATTGGGGGTACTTTGCTAATGGTAAAGCAGTTGCAGTGAAGATAACAACAACAATATTAGCAATATCAAATGCTAATACTAGTCATAGTGTAACTAGCAATAGTAACACAAATGCTAATCACTTCCTATGTACCAGATATTGTGTAATTTGGGGGTGGTGGTGCTTGAATTATTCCATTTGACCTTAACAGATAAGGTAACTGAAACTTAAAGAGTTAAAAGAAAAAACACCTTTCAGAATCACACAGAAAGTGGTGAAGTTGGGATTCAGTCCATGGCTGTCTGATTCCAGAGTTCATTCTATTAACCATTAATTATCACACCTCCCTGATGTCCCTCTTCCCAGTCCTACTTAAATTATATTTTCATTGAACAGCTCATTTTTTTTAAATTGAAAATACCAAACTTATGTGTTATTTTGGATTTATTTAAACCCAGAACATTTACCTCTGTATAGTCATACTCTTAGCCTGCAGATTTTCTTTGTAAAAAAAAATCTTAAATACTTTGAAGTTTTCATTTGAAATATTTTAAACAATCACATATCACACGTACACATCAAACAAATTTTCAGATAATACTAGTTCCTTCTCCCAAAGTAATATTCAACAATTTCTCCACTTAACTGTTCATTCTATTCAATACAATTATGGAGATTTGAAATACACAATAGATATTGATTCAGTCTCTCACATAGAGACCATTTTAAAATAAGAACTTGGGAGAACATTTTGAGTGAAACTATTTACATAAAAAAAAAATTCTGACATATAGCTTGAGTTTGGCCTTAAAAGAAGACAAAAACATATAAAATTAAAGAAGTAACTATTGTTAGGAAATTTTAATAGACTCTTTTGTGCTAATCAAAATAATTAGTATTTATATTATTCCTTTGGAATCTCACTATAGAACTCTTCACTAAATAAAGGAATTCAGTAGTTTAAAAAACTGATTAGCATTTATATTATTACAGGGGCAACACACTAGAACATTATTTCCTATGTATTAGAATTCATAGTTATGAAAGCTAATATTTCTACTACATTGCTGGAAATTTGTGTAAATTTACTAACCATGGAAAGGAATTCACTAAGGAGGTCATGGGACTGGACCTACAGAAGAACAAAAAACAAACAGAAAGAAACAAAAATGAGAGGTGAGTGATCTTCAAGTATCAAAATGAATTTGTATTAGGTGTCCTATCCATAGGGTAGGCAGTCAGTAACCCCTCAGAATGGCTCCAGAGCATACTCCCCTGGGACCAACCTCATGCTCTTGCTTCTGCCCTGGAGAAACTGAGACTGCTAGCAAATCTGAAAGTGTAGGAGGAAGAATGTCAGACTTCTAGCTCTCTACTGGCTTCTCCATGGGAAATATTTTTTTTTAAAAAATCTCAAATTTAGAAAAATAATGGGTTGTTTAAAAATATCATCAGGTAATCTGGTTATTATTGTAATTAAATAATTTTCACAAAAGTCTGTTTCCATGAATAAACCAACCTAGTATGAGTGATGCAGCACAGATACAACTTGCATCAAGAATGTGACAGTTCTTCATTTCCATGGCATCACTGTTTTGTTTTGGTTTGATTTTGAGGGAATTAGAAACACTGACAAACCTCTCTACAACTCTACAATGTTCCTCAGTAACTCTCTATGTCCCCTTCCATTATTCAGGTCACTAGGGAAAGCTCCAGCCTGTTCCTCTTCACCTGACCCTAACCAGCTCAGATGTAATGAGGAGGTTCACGGACAAGAATGGATCAGGGTCAAGGTCCCTTATTGGGATAAGGTATCAAGTCATGGTCTGTTTCTCTTTCAGGGTTCCATCCTCTGGGTCCCTCTTCAACTGTCCAACAGCAGGCAAATGTGGAATGAGCCTCAACCTCTTCTGGCAAGAGGGGTTGGTCCAGCTGAGAAAGATCTGGGAGAGGCAACTTAGAGCTATCTACACTAGGCTCATGACAAACTTCTTTTTTTGTAAAAGTCTTCTCTTCCTCTCTTTATCACTTTTTATTTTTTAAAAATACTATATATAAAATAGGTAACTAATAAGAACCTACTGTAGAGCAAAGGGAACTCTACTCAATACTCTTTAATGGCCTATATGGGAAAATAATCTAAAAAGGAGCAGATATATGTCCATGTATAACTGATTCACTTTGCTGTACACCTGAAACTAACACAATATTGTAAATCAACTATGTTCCAATAAAAATTTTTAAAAACAATACTATAATGTTCCACTTGCATCATGACAAAGAAGTGCCCTCTAGTTACCCATTAACAGTCAAATCCTCCTCCAACATTAACCTTAACAACCATGTGTGATACAGTCTTCCTTTCCTTCCTCCATTTTTTTTTTTTTGCCTTTATTCTTTCTAGACCACCATAATATGTTCCTGAGTTACAAAAATTACCTCTCCATTGCCTTTCATCGTCTGCTTCTACCAATTTAATCCCCACATTGCAGCAAGGTAGAACCATTTAAAATACATGTGATCATGTCATATCACTGTTTTATTCCCTATCTTAATGACATCTTCTATACTTTTAAAATTGTAGATTCAATATTTCTTCTTAATCTGGCCCTTCTCTGCACCTCTTCCATGAATTTCTTATTAACTTTTCCCTTTGACTGCTGAATACCAGCCTTATGGAATGTCTTTCATTATCTCAGTTTGGTTACATTCTCTCTGAATCATCTGTCTCTTGCACATGCCAACTACTCTTTAAGGAACATGCTTCTTTCTCTTCTTTTTTCATCTGGATGATTCCTCATCTTACTCGACCCCTACTTCTCAGCTTCAATGTTATTTCCTCAAGAAATCTTACTCTCATCCTCCAAGTTCTTGTTATGTGCCCCTTCAACTGGCCCTCATAAGACCTCGTACTTCTCCTGACATAGCATTCATCACATCCCATATTCTAAGTGTCTGTTTAAATGTGTGTTTTCTTCATTATGCTGTAAACTTTAAGGGCAGGACTGTGACTGGCCTGTTCATAACTCCATCCCCAAAGTCTAGTACAGTTGCTGAAACAAGGTAAGTGCTTAATAAATGTTTGTTGAATGCATTAATGGGGAAAACATTTTCTCTGGATCACAAAGGGAACCAGGGAACATAACAGGACAATAAACTGTGGGCAAACAAGTGGAGTTAAAGCATTGATAGGATTGATAATGGAGGAAAAAGTTAAGCTTTTTCCCACAACTATATTTTTCTATATGCTAGTATTAATTACATATGTGGTGAGTATACCTTATAATAAAGATCTCTATTATATCACATTCTATATCATCATTTCAAAATGATGAGTAAAAGCATACTGTATGCCGTGAAAAATGATCCTAAACTGGTTGCAACCCATTTCCTATTATGGAGGAGTATCCTTAGTAAAGCTTCACTTCTCAACTGCAGATATATTTGTGCCAGGTTGGAGCAAAATGAAACCCACACATCCCTAAAACTGTGAAACCAGTCCTCACCCTAAATGTGAGTTAATAAAGTTAGAAAGACTTTCAGTTCAGAATACAGAACACCTCATCGCACATTTCATATTCCATATTCCTAGACTAAGTTATTAGAGATGCGTACACCATTTGCTGTTGCTTTATGACATTGGCAAATTCTTTTAAATTTTCTAAATGTTTTTTAAAATGTGTGAAATGTGTTCTTTTCAAGGACGTGAAAGTGAACTGAGGCCAAGTGGCAGTGGGTGTGTTAGCTATAAATCTACTCAATTCATAAATATATGCATATTGAATTTTTCATCACTAAGTTGACTATAAAATATCTACCCTGTTGAATGTGTTATTTGTAATGTGAAAAGTTCACACTTCTAAAGAACCATAAGTTTGCCTTCATATTTTGTTCTGTGACATGTAAAAGTGAGTTTATTTTTCCTAAAACATAAAAACTAGACTTTTGTGAATAAAACACTGCATGACTAAGAGCTAGATTACAAAATATCTTGACTATTAAAGAATAGATATTAGTATAGCATTTTGTGTCCATTGTAAAGATTACTTTTCCCAACATACTTAGAGTATATCAATTTTTTGTTCTGTTAATCTTCTGAATAATGGAGCAGACATGGCAATTAATTTTTCAAAAAATTAATTTAGAATTATCTATTTGGGCTTTATACATTATATATACACTCTCCATTATACATATCTATTGAATTTTTGTAATTTATAATGTTTAGACATTTAGTGGATGAACTGTTCTACCATGGTTGTCACTTGACACCTTATAAAAAGAAAGAAAAAACACTCTTACTTCAGTTGAGCATGTCTCATAGAAGCTTTCTCCTCTTAAGTAAGTAAAAGGATAAAACATCAGTGAGAACAGCACTGTCCTTTGGAGAAAGGACCTTGCCTCTAGGTTTTTGTAATCTACAACTGATTTAATAAGATTTATTCTTTTTATGATTTATGAAACACTACTTGTATTTGAGAAATAACTCAGAATTATTCTAGACAGGATATGAAGAATGAATCTTTTCAGCATATAAAAGGAACTTATTCTGCTATTCTTTTAGGCAAAGAAATAAGATTGCTAATCTTATACACTGTTCCCCTGCAGATGGTACTGATCAGATCTAGTTCCTGTGGATGAAATGTGAATTTTATGCCTTTACTACAGTAAAAGGATTAAACTGGAACGTTAAAAGGAGTATGTATTCCTAGGTAAATGGAAAACTGTTTGACTTCACTCTGAACTGCAGTACTTGCTGGAAGCATTCATTTTTCATAGTTGGCTATGAAAAATAAGACTCAAATGCATAAATTGCAGCAGATGCTTCCTTAACTTACCCTAGTGAAATAATTTTGATGGGTGGTTATGAATTTGTAAGTAATGTTTACTTCTGAAATGGCATAATTGCTTTTGGAACTATTTGAGGCATTTTGAATTGTATCTGTTTTTATTGTAATATGGAATTGTACTGCCATTTTATGAAGTGGCATCTTTCTGAGGCATGGAAGTTCTGAATACATTTGTTATCCATCATGAGGAAACCAGATAAGTAAATATTACAACTATAATTGAAATTCTTCTTTTTCACATGAATAAATGAAAACTATTTTGAATCTGAAGGCAGAAATATCTATCTGCAGACTGACAAATTGTGTATTTGTTTGGTTTGAAAAAAATGGTGTCTGGTTTCTATAGTATGACTGAGGGAAATGTCTCTCTCCTGCATTACAGAGCTTCTGAAATATAGGAGCTCTCTCTTTGGTGAAGGTGGAAGAGACCAACTGAATGGACCATAAAGAAAAAGATCCTTTATCTATGTAATTACTATTGAATGGAATAAGTCCACACACAGTATTTCCGTCTGAAATACTGTGTCTTAACTATATTGCTACATCCCCAAATCCCCCTAAGTTTTCTAATTATTTCCCTAAGCATTTATTGAGCACATAATTATTGTTAAGATCCTTTGAGCACTGAGAATTTATAATGACATGATTAATTTGCCTTTAACATAATCTCCAGACATTGATCATATTAAGTAATATTTTTCTTATGTGGTTCAACCTAAAGATGTAGGACCTGGATTTCTCGGTGGCTAAATCAGTACAACTGACCTTTGAAGAGAAAATTATCTCATGGAAAACTGGTCAACCAATTCAAAAGAACAACCAGGACTTTAGCTTCTGGCCTTTACCTGAGGTTAAAAGAGATTTTCTGGGAGGCCACCATGAAGTTAATTATGCAGTAAAGATTATATTGGGGAGAATGACTTGTTCTTGTTGAGGATTGTTTGGACGATATATAGAACATGTTATACAATGCAGACAAATTTGTTTGTCAGATAAAACATGGATAGGAAGGTGATTGGTTGCAGGGATAGTTAGAGTGAACGTAACAAGTTTGAAGGCAGACAGAGAGACCACCTATACCAGTGCTTCTCAAACTTTAATGTGGATACTCTTTGGGGGAATCTTGATAAAATCCAAACTCTTATTCAGGAGTTGGACCCAAGAATCTGCATTTCTAACCTGTTCCCATGTGCTATTAGTGATACTGGCCCATTCAGCACACTTGAAGAAAGTGAGATGTTACAAAGAACTTGAAATCCATGTACAGTATCGAGGACTTCCTGAGAATTTACTAAACACAAATCATATCCCAATAGCCTAGCTTCTTTGGCAGTGGACATAACAAGTCTAGATTTCCACAAGACATTCGACAATGTCTCTCTCATTAAATTTAAGAATAAAGGAAATTTGTTTTTACTAATTATTATTTGAAAAATCATATCAAAATGAGGGTGATTAATTGGTTAGACTGGATAGAAGTTTCTAGAGTTAGACTAATGGGTTAGGTATGTTTCTTTTTACTTAACATTTTATTAATGTATTTGATAATAATTATAATAAAAAAGACATTAGCATCAAAAATTGTATATAGCATTGAGCTGTGAGAGATAGCAAAGTTATTAACAGGTGCTGTGGATATACTGATACATACAGTTGATTGATGTTTTAATAGCTACAATAAGTCATATATTAAACCTATATATAAATAACAGCAATTAATGCTTTTATTTACAGTTCTTATCTTGAAGTCAACAACAAAGTTTAAATACATTAACTCATATAACCAAATGCATAATTTTATGAGGAAAAAATTATCAGATTCTCAGAGGAGTTTTTTACCTCTAAAAGTTAAGAATCATTCTTAAATAGTCCAAGATATGAAGACAGAGAGGAGAGCTGAGATGTGTTCCATCAAAGAGGTGGGGCTGGAGTTTGTCCATGTGAAGGAATTGATGGACAAATGGGCAAGTGACAGTGCTTGTTTAGATTAGTTAAAAATGAAAGGAATATAACAAGGAAAGGTGTAGGATCAAAATGTGCATGGCTTCTGTAGCAACATGCAAGAGTCTACCCATGAGGAGATGCAAATATTGTGTTGAACTGAGTCAAAACAATGCAACCTGAAAAATTATAACATTGTCACATGTTTAATTTCATTTTTTAAATCTCAGAGCTTTTTCCTGTTTATTAACTATTTTCAAAATGCAGTTAATAATTTTCTAAAAACCCATAATACAAATCTTTAATAAAAGAATGGGAATCTAAGTGAATAAATGACACAGGATACTTTTTTTTTTTTCTTTTTGAAGAGGTACCAGTTACTCAGAGCAAGAGGATTCCTGGGTACCTTAGTCTTGAGGTCAAAGGCAAGGATGTGGATTTCAGGAACCTCTTGCCTCACAGTCCTGCAAACCTGGAGACTCCATTGCTCTGGCTGTACTTGCTTGAACTTTTTACTTACTTCCAACTGCTCTCCATATCCTCACTGGACCTGACTTGGCTTTCCTTGGTTGAAAGTTTTAATAAAATGTAAATGGAATTAGGAGGACTGTGAGTATGTGTGTGTGTGTGTGTGTGTGTGTGTGTGTGTGTGTGTGTGTGTGTGTGTGTGTGTGACTTCTAAGTGAGGTACATCCTCCAAGTCACAGCTGGCCCATTAGAAAAAAGAAATATAGTAAAATGAGTAAAATATATTCTCATTCACAATTTCCTAGAGGCCCCTTGGTTGTTAATTGAAACTTTTGCCTACTTTATTGAACAATAAAAGTGGCAGCAACTACTCCCAGGTGTCCTTCAGAATTAAAAAGAGGATAAAGGGTTCCTGACAAAGGTGACAGAAATTAATACAGTGAACCCAGCTATCAAACATTCTGATATGTGAATTGCCTGATATTTTTATAATGCTGTCTTATGATTGGAAATGTTATCGCTTCTATTGAATCAATAGAAAATGTTAAAGCTCCACAGAACCCCAATTACAAACTAAAGCTGGAAGGTTAACATCTGGGAGCAGCAGAGATAGAAACAATCTCTATTGTCATACCTTCCTGACAAGTAAATGTCAGAAACATAACGCCTTTGCCTGGTCTCAGCATGGAGCACATGTAAAAGAGTGATTGTAAGGCTGCCTCAAGTCAAATCGCCTGTCATCTCAGCTTTGACACGGAATTATTTTTGTTTTATGAATCTATTAACCTTGAACTATCAGGATTTGTTTTAATGTTACAGGCTGAATGACCTAAATGTTCTTCTCTCACTAAGAGGGGATCTGTGAGAGGAGAGAGCAGGTGGCCAGAGTTGGAGCTGGTCTTTTGGGAAGGCAGAGTGAATGTGACCGGAAGGACCACCTTCCTCCCAAATGGCGATGCTTTGCTTTGAAGTCCATTACAAGGGTATTCCTGTGTGTTTTAAACAGTTGCCCTTTTCCTCAGAGTCTCCTGTGGAAATGTGAGCATCATACATCATGGAGAGATCACATATGATTATTGATCGTATGATTATCACACAATCTATTTGGAAGACATACTTGGCACAGTCAGTATGGGAGGGGCAGAGGAAAAAGATAACCTCTGTTTCTTACAGTGGAAGATAAGGCAAAGAGTGATTAAGTAACTTGACTTTGACCTGAATCCTGATGTCATCTCATTTCTCATCTCTTTTCACTCTTGTTAGACCTTGCATATTAAATGCTTTGCATCTCACACATTACCTTTGGTATCATCCTTTAAAGAATATCCATTTCAGGCTCATTTCAACATTACACTAGATAAGGCAAGTTGGACAGTTTTGTGACTGGTTTCAGAACTTCTGTTCTAGTGCTTTGTGTGTGTCTGTGTGTCTGTGTGTGTGTGTTTGCTTAATCCCAAGGCAACTTCAGTTTCATCTAACACATGGCCCCAAATTATGAAGTAATTATTTTTCTTGTATTGTTTTATTCAGTGTTGTGTATCTGAGTCTGGGCTCTAGAAATCCTACTTTGCCCTTGATTCAATATTTCATGTACCCAAAAGCACATTTTGAGCATAATTTGCTCAAATCTTATTGTCCCAGATGAGCTTGTTCCTTTTTGATGTCCAGCTTCTTCAGCTGGACTTCTAGGCTGGATGTAGCTCAGTTTTCCTAAGAAGGTAACGCAGTGAAAGGTTTTATCTGAACCGTGGTCTATCTTCAACATAAACTCTTTACAGTGATCAGAAAACTTTTGAGTCTTCCTATCTGCATTCTCATCCACCTTTCCATAAGGCCAATTTTCTGCATTTCTAAAATTTTGAATTCTCAACTAATTTGCAAAGAGAGGTGACTAACATACTTTGCCTTTCCTGGTTCAGAATCCTGGCTCTATTCAGTTCCTGAAGTTTCCTTCATGACTTATCTGGGCACGTATTCATGGCCACTCTCCTGTTCCCATCAATCACAAACTCTGAGCATGGGGTCCTGGGGCACATAATCATTCTCTTAGATAGTAAGTCTTTCTATGTTGTATACTATGTGCCAGTAACTACTATCAGAATTTAAGACCTGTAACCTCATGGACTTTCCATAAGAATCTTATAAGATAGAAAGTCTTATGTTCTTCATTTTATAAATGAAAAAACTGAAGTTCAGAGATGTGTAGCCTGAAGTCTTAGAGTTAATAATTAGTAGAATTGGAATTGAACCCAATTTGCTTTTAATCTCTGCTGCACAACCACCCCACCAGCTACCGAAGGAGCTAAAGTTTAAAAAAAGAAGAAGAAAAAATATTTATTTGAACACCTATCATAAACTAGACACTGTGAATATTTAATATAAATATTTTATTTCATCCTCACAAAAAACATATATTATAAGGACTCAACAATGAGGGAAAGTAACTTGCACAAGGACATACACTTGCTAAAACGCTGACTCCAAACTCCAAGTATATATAACACTTGATGTTGTACTCACTAGTGATCCTGTGGCATAGAGAGTATGCAGTGAAGAATATAGGGTTTTCATCCTAAAAATTGGAGGAGTAACCAAAGCCATACAGTCTATCCCAATGAGCCCTGTTCCTGGACACCAACATTTTCCTGTAACCCTTTCCATTTCCAGAATCATTATCTATATCATCACTTCATTTTAATAAACTTCTTTTGCCAGAAGTTACTATATTTATAGCAGGAATGAACATTGTATGGTCAGATAAGGAAGATTTAAGACAATAGCTTTGAGAATGAAATAATGCCATTTGCAGCAACATGGATGGACTTAGAGATGATCATACTAAGTGAAGTAAGTCAGACAGAGAAAGACAAATACCATATGACATAATTTATATGAGTAATCTAAAAGAAATGATTTAAATTAACTTATTTACAAAAGAGAAACAGACTCACAGACATCAAAAACAAACTTATGGATATCAAAGGGGAAAGGGAGGAAGGGATAAATTAGGAGTTTGGGATTAACAGATGAACACTACTAAATATAAAATAGGTAAACAACAAGGACCTACTCTATAGCACAGGGAACTATATTCAATATCTTGTAATAATCTATAATGGAAAACAATCTGAAAAAGAATATATATATATATATATATATATATATGAATCACTTTTCTGTACACCTGAAACTTAACACAACATTGTAGATCAACTATACTTCAATTAAAAAAAAGACAATAACTTTGAAAAATACGGCACCTCAAAGTCAAATTAGGTATGTGTTTAGTAAGCTCAAATTTATAAAAACAGGTTTCAGTATTCATGTTGCGGCTGTATATTTTAGAGTCTTGATTGCCCTATAATCAGACCTCATGTTTATATTTATTTCTTTCCTTTGTGAGAACATCAGCTTTTGTGAACTGTTTCAGATTAGCTCAATTCTGAAAGCAAGGTGGCTGACCCCAACTTCTATTAAACCATAGCAACAGAAAAATCAAATTGTAGTAAGTGACTTCATTTTTCTATAAGTAACTATAAAAATACTGTCCACCAGTTTGGAAAAGTACTGTCTTGGTGAAATAATGCTTGTGGCCAAGAATTGAATAGTTACTGTAACACTCATTTGACAAAATTCTCTTTCAAGTAGAAAAAGTTTACATTGAAGGAAACTAGAGAACAAGATTTGATCATGACAGTATTTCTCTGTTTCAGGCCAGAGGACATTTAAAAAGATGTGTACTGCAAGAATGATTGAATGAGTGTGTCAACAGATAAGGCAATTTTAGCATACGATGATGGGGCTAAATGTAAAAAGACACAATATTACTCATATCACAAAGCTCTAATTCACATTTATGCCAGCAGTCCTGTGCACCAAATTGCTTATTTTCTTTGTTATATTCTGGAGCCTTAGGATCAAAGAACTTTAAGTCTTGCAGACAAGTTTAAGAAAACCCAAACGGTTTGAGAATTGTTACCCATGGAGGTGACACTGATATAAGAACATTGCTCATTTGCCTTCTCTCTTCTATTGTAACTCAAAAAGAGCACTAATCATTGTAAGATAAAGTATTATCAGATAATTGAGTTAAAATCCATTGTTTATGTTCAGGTTATATAAAATATATACAAGTACAAATGTACATATATGGGGTGTGTGTGTGTGTGTGTGTGTGTGTGTGTGTGTGTGTGTGTGTATACATACATATACATAGAGAGAGAGACAGAGAGACAGAGATAGAAAGAATCAACCAAAGTATATATTACCATATGTCTAGCATTGTACAAGGGTCAGTGAGGTAGGAGATGTAGGAAAGTTCATCACTTAGACTCAACTGTCCACAGAACTCGCTTTTAATTAGAAGACAATTACATGCACATGAAATCAAAAAAAAGGAAAAATAATACAGAGCTGCATATTATATTCAGTAACATAGACTTATTATTTCAGAAACTCAAAAAGTCCCTGATACAAAGACTTGGAAAAGAACAGAGAGGTGTGGAGTAAAAGCCCTGCCAATTACATACATTTATGTATTAAGAAAATATTTATCAGTAACTGCTGCAAAAAGTGAGGGAGACTTAAAAAATTAATACAGCACAATCTCTTTCCTTAAAGAGCTTACAGTTTAGTGGGAGAGATGGACAAGTAACAAATATCCAGTGCCCAATACAACCATGTGCCCATGGTTGTAAGCACAAATTGCTGTTTGTATTATTCAATTTACAAACAAACTTTGTGCTAGCTTTATCTGCTCTACAGGTGGACATTATGTTTGCAAGAAATAAGCAACAACAATAAAATGATAAAATAGGAGAATAGGGATTTTGCAGTGCTGCTTCTACTATTGAGACTTCTAGCCTTCAAGTAATATCCTCATGCAAAAATTTAAGAAAAATCTAACTTCTGTATTAAAAGAAACAACAAAAATACTTCTTTACTTAATGCCTTGCTAATCTTTATATGACAATATAATACCCAAGAAATGAGTGATTGGATAGATGAATAAATGATCCCTTTCTCTTTGAAGACATAACCTCATAATAGTTAATGTTACTAAGGTTCATTCCATAATAATTTCATTTTTCTTTTCAATTTTTCGCAATGTAATTTAAACATCATATCTGCTTGTTTTCTCTGGGTAAGATTTTTGAGAACAAATTCTACTCTATGCCATTTGTAATCTTATTCATACCATAAAATAATACTGTGTATATAATAATTGCAACCTATCTCCTGAGAAAACACACACACTAAATATCTTGATATATCAAGGATTAAGATGGATCTAGGTATGAAACCAAGTTTCACCAAACACAAAACTGTGATTGTGACCAAGAGATGGCCCAAACTTCAGTTTTTTCATCTGTTAGATGAGGGATATGCTATCTACCCATAAGGATTTTGTGAAAATTACATAGAATGACATCTGTAAAAAGCCCATAAGAATGCTTTGTCAAAAAAAAAAAAAAAAAGAATGCTTTGTCCAAGAAATGCCAGACCTATTTCTTTGGTATCCCAAACACTCATACACACACATGTAACGAAAGAGGTGTTGCATTCAGGGTCAGTACCCACTGACACACATGGTGTGAGATGCTCAATCCAGGGGCACTGCACACATAGAACAGAAGATGAGTGATGCCCTTTGAAACTGGGGAAAGTAATTACCTGAATAGGGTCTGTTGGGTTCTGAATTATTGAAATCAACAATGGTCATTATTCCATTCAAATGGTGGAATTGGGGCTTGGTCTAGTGATATGAATATATATCAATCTGGTACATGACTGGATACTATGTATACAATATATAAAGCCCATTGATGGTAAAATAATACACCACATGTAATATCAGTGCTATGTACTATAGTATTTTAGAATAAAATATCTATTTTGGCCAATTTTTTTCATAATTTTCTTTATGTTCTATCCCTTTGGCAATTACACGTAAACTACTTCTCTGTGCTTTATGTTTTACTATTTTCTCATTATTTCTAAATATATGTTATATATGTATATATATTACTTTCTCTGTACCTTTCTTTATGTCATTCTTCTGATAAGTATATTCTTCCACATCTTCTCTGCTCTTCTGAACTCTTCCAGGCTTTGAGAGACAAACTTATTTCCAAATTCCAGTCTCATCAGGGAGCCTTCTTTCTTCTTCCCTGGGCAGCTTTAGAACTCAACATCCATACCTTATTGAATTCTTGAACAACAATTCAAGGTAGATCATTTATTTTATTTTTATACATCTGGTTGTCCAACTTTACAACTGTTACAATCTGCTTCACAACATGGACCACAAATACAGTTCAAGCACTTTAATATTTCTAATTAAGATTTTATTTCTCTCAAGAGTTCCTAACAAGAATGTGTTCTCTTTATTGAGTATCAGCCACCCTACGTCCCCATAACCCAATCCTGAAGGTAGAGTAGGGACTGAGTCTAATAAGACTACCTCCAACATTGCTTCTTACTCTCACATGATGTGACAGTTAAAGAGTGACCCTTAAGAGCTGGGTCTTGCAGCAATATCTCCCTGACTGGTTTAGTTTATTGTGTAGGCAATGGGTTTCCTTAAGGAAAAAGATCCAGTGCCTCCAGACTAAGTTTCATCAACAATGCACTATTGTCAAACTCCCTATGTATTACAGGCCCGTGTGTACCCCCATTCTGTTCTGTTACAAGACAATCACAAAATAATGGGTTAGTTTTAGTTACCCTTCTTTACCACATTTGGCCTGGTTTAGCCAAAAGGACTGGCTAGGAGATAACTTCCAGTCTCAGCCACTTCCCTGACTGGAACCAGCTTTCCTCCCAGTGCCTCCTATACCTTTACCTTAAGCCAAGGTCTAGAATCAACTTCTTGATTTTCAGGGCAATTTATACAAGAGTTTCATGGTCTTTTTCTTCTACAAACTTTGGGGGAAGTCACCCTGTCCAGTGGCTAGGTCTTCTTCAAATCTTGGGCATTAGGAATCAAAAATCTTCACTTCTAGAACACCTTTAGGAAAATGAAACTCTTTGGGCAAAATTATTCACCTTTATTGCAAAGCAGTTTCATTTACCATGAGTCTCAGAGAGTGGAAACACTCATTGAGTCATGAAATATATATATTTTTAAAGATTATCTTTAAACAGTGGAAGCCTACCCATTTTACAGTAAAAGAATCTGATTATTCATACAACCCTTTCATTTAAAAAAAAAGAAAAGCTAAAAGAGAACAAGCAAATAAAAACAACAAAAGAAGAAAAACATATATCTTCTCTTCCTAACTAAAGGCAATTATCTTAAGTATCTTCTTTGTATCTTTAGAAATTAGCACTGCATTTGCACATAATATTCATCAGGATATAAAAGCATATAAGCATCAAAATTAGGTATGGGAGGAAACTTAGAGACAGAAAACTTGAAATCAGACATGAGCTGTGACTAGCTCAAGGTCATCACACTAGTTTGTATCAATAGAGTAAACATATTTCATTGATTATGATAATATCCAGTTTAAATATTGTTTTGTTAAACTGTGAAGACCTCAAAGAGGGGGACCTCGACATCAACTTCCCTTAACTTTCCTATAATAGTTAATCCAAGCATATATAGAGTGGACACGCAGTGGGTTATTTCACAAGTTTATGTTGAAAGAATGAAGGAAAACGTGAAATTTTTATATTTTGTTCCATTTCTTCCCACGCAATTTCTACATGTCATCTTGAAAATATAGACTGAGCTTAATATGAAACATTACAACTGGATTATATGGATCATACTTTGTAAATTATTTCTTACTCTTTGACAATCTAGATAAAGTAAAATGCTAGTGGCAGGCAGAAAAATTATGACATGTAAAATTTATTTTCTATCTATTGTTGTCATATTTATTGCCATTTTCAATGAATGTACTTATTTTGAAATAGCTTACACCATTTCCATATGAATCATTGCTGAAACTCAAGAAAAACAGCTAGTGTCATTCAAGAATGGCCCCATGTATAAATGAAGAAAGAAAAGTATGCCATTAGCTATCTTTCTCTGTTCCCTTTTCATGCTCCTTTAATCCTTCCAGAAATATCCCTTTGTCCACACTTAATGCTTGTTTAATGCTTATTGGCTACCTGAAAACCAATTCACTTGAACATGTTCCTTCCACCATGAAGCAACTGAGGTAATCTCAAGTCAAAACAGAACCTCCTGCTCCACTGTTCTACCAAACCAGAATGTAAGACATGCAGAAGTTTCTTCCATTGAAAACTCTCATTTTTATATATATATATATATATATATATATATATATCTCCAGATTCAAGAATGCATGTGAAGAATTATTTGTGGATGGAAGACACCTGAAAATTCTAGAGACTCTATAACCATTTGAAAAAATGATTTTTTTTTTGTATTATAGGGGTAACTGTGTCTATATCCCAGTGGTTTTAAACTTTAACAATTACCAAAACTGTGCTCACTCTTAAAACATGAATAATATTCCTATGATTGAAAGCAACCAAGGTTTATAGTAACTTTAAGGGCTATTAAGCAAGTTCCTATATGAATCCAGAGAGTGAATTGTTTAAGCATTTAGAATGTGCTGATGATAAAGGGATTCATAAAATTTGTTGTGCTGATATTATATTGATGGATGTTTGAATATAAGGTGAGTTATTAACCAGAGGCAAGTGAAATTAATGTTTAAGTGTTATGATATATGTGTAATTGAAAGTGAATTTTCTTGGCAAAATGGGGGGCACAATGAAAGAGAAGAATGAGTGCGTTCAAATCAAGATAATAACACAGATAAATCCATTTGCAATGCCAGTATAAGTAACCAAATTTTACACAAAGCCAAGAAGTTTAACCCCTAAAGAAATGTAGTCCAAAAATATTTGAAGTGTTATATAGATTTGTAGTATTTCAGTAGATGACACTCAGTTCTGCTTCTTAATTAGATCTATGCAGTCATCTTTCTTCCTCCTTTTCACCATGTATTTTTCAATGTTTTTGCAGCCTGTTGCCTCCTTGCTTGCCTCCTTTTCCTGCTGCATTATCAGTAAAACTACTGGATGAGTTATTTACATTCTCTTTGGATGCTGTCCTAATTATTGAAAAACTAGAGTTCTGCAACAAACCGCAGCAGTTTGTTTAGAGTTTGGACTCTAGAGGCTTATCCATTTGCTCCACAGAATAAACTTGGACCTAATAATGGTTGGAAAGTTGAGACACAAAGACACATGGACACATTTCTGATTCTCCTCTTCTGTTACTTTCCTCCAGCCCTGCTGCCTTTTCTGCAAAACTACACTTCATCACAGTACCAGGGCATAAAGTGGAGAGGAAATGCTCATCTGCCAATACATATCCAAAAGAGACCTCTCACCTGTACTTTCTAGTAATGCTGTGAACATCCATCATTCACATTTTCTAAGCAGTTTTATATTACTAACCTGGTCACCTAATCTGTGCATGTAGGTATACATGCTTTTTCTCCTTTACTTCTACTCTTATCTTTATAGATACAAAAATGAACTTTAAAGGTGCAGAGGATATTTTTTTCCCTGTTCATATTTCATGCTCAAATAATCTGATATGAATATATATATATATGTATATTTACATATACATATATATATGAAGATTAAGGGACTATTTTTGACTATTTTGAGCAAGATTTAATAAGCATGGTAATGCTGAGGTGGTGTTGTTTTTATGGTTGGTTAGTTAGTTAAAGCCAAACAAGCCTATACTAGAGGGAAGAAGAAAACCTCTTCTAATACTTCAAGAAAACAAGGTAACTTCAAAACATGTTAGAGAGAAAGCATATGGATCTCTCCCACAACAAAGTTTTTATTCACATTTTATGCTGTAGGAAAAATTTGAGACCAGGAAATGGAAAGTTGTTCAGCATCTAATCTGCTTAAACTCTCCAAATTAAAAACAAACATAAAAAATAAATGTTGACAATACTATATTATAGGATCATTGACAAAAAGTTTTTAAATCCTGAAGAGAAAGATATTTTTCTTAAAAAAGATTAATAACTGAAGAAGAGAAAATGTCAAACAACAATTATATCACTTCCACTTTATACAAATTTATCCCCTGTTGAAACAAAATATAAAGAAACAAAAAAAAGTGGATATTGGGAATTAGAAAGGCTGTATTGTTGTTTTATTATATTGAAATTCTATAGTATATTATTAAATAGATAATTGATGAATTCATTTGGATATGTTATGGCAAACTGTCCTTGCAAACATTTTCTAAGGTACATTGTTAGAAACAGTGAATTCCTTAGATCTAAGTTGTATTGCTTTTGTATAACTTCTCCCAATGTCTCACGTAACATCCTTATTGTTAAGTGGGAAAATGTGAGTTATATGACAGAACCAATATGTAGATTCATAATTAGTGAAAAACTTACTCCAGCTTCTCTCCCATTTAAAATGTCATAAATAGGGCTTCCCTGGTAGCGCAGTGGTTGAGAGTCCGCCTGCCGATTCAGGGGTCGCCAGTTCGTGCCCCGGTCCGGGAGGATCCCACATGCTGCGGAGGGGCTGGGCCCGTGGGCCGTGGCCGCTGAGCCTGCGTGGCCGGAGCCTGTGCTCCGCAACGGGAGAGGCCGCGACAGTGAGAGGCCCGCGTACAAAAAATAATAATAATAATGTCATAAATAGGTCTTTACCAACCTAAGAGTTACTACAGTTCTGCCCTTTGCCTTGCAAAACAAAGATACATCAAAAATTTAAATAAAAATATCAAAGGTTTATTTATCAAAATTGTGGTTATACAAACTATAAGAAAAATAAATAATGCCATAGATGATTTTAAATTCAAAATAGTTCTCCTGACTGAGGTATTAATGCATCATCAATAACATACCATAAAATTGGAATAAATTTCATAGTTTTTAATTTAGCTCCAAAAAGATTGATTTTTAAAGTTTTGGGTAGTGAAAACTGGTTTAAAAGCTGTCATGTAGAAAGATCTGAGATTTTTAGCTCACAGCCAACGAATAGGAAACCATATTGTAATGCAATTGAACTTAGACTTCATTAATGTATGGTTTTGTTGACGTAATGAGAAGTCATTGTTCTGCTGCATTTTGCATAGATCATATCACCTCTGAAGCTCATGCCTCACTAGTGGTTCTGCATTTTAGGGAAGCACTGGCAAAATGAAGAGTCAGAGTCAGAGGAAGTTGGTCAATATTGCAAACTGTCTAGAAATTATATTGCTCTAATTACTATCAAAGACACTGGGTATATTCAGCCTGAAGATTAAACTAAGGGTCATTAACATAAAAAATAACACTGACAAAAAGAAAGGCAAAATGTTTTATTTCTTCTCTTCCAAACAACTTATCTTAAACCATTGCAAGGGATTTACAAGGATTCTGGATTTGACTCAAATGAGTTTTCAACAATTGAAGAGTTTGTCCTCTGTATGATGCAGCACGGAACTACTCTTACTGAGATATTCAAGCAAAGATAGAATAT
>NW_020174918.1:1357817-1373531 GCF_003031525.2 Neophocaena asiaeorientalis asiaeorientalis | reverse complement strand
ATTCAAGAAAAGATAGAATATATATATATATATATATATATATATATATACATATATATATATGTGTATGTGTGTGTGTGTGTGGAAAGAGTTATGAAGGAATGTTGCTCTGGTGAAGGGTTGTATGAGAAGACTTCCATGGTCCTTTTTAGTTCAAAATTATATGATTTTACCTATGCATTGAACATAAATGGTACATGCTTGTTGTGAACAGGTGATGAAGAAGTACCCCAGATATCAGGAAAAATGGAAAATTGCCCTTTGCCTTCAGTATTTTTGTCCCACCATTTATATACTGTTTGTAACACACTATGATAAACTGACTTAAAGAAAATAAACTTTCTATAGGTAACGTTAATTGATTTTATGTAATTATTCATCAAATAAACCATTTTTACATTTATAGAAATTGCATTGACAGAATTAATACTCTTTTCTTTTTTTAAAAAAAATTGATCTCTATTTTCATTTATTAAACAATTAAAAATTTTAAATTAATGTAATGGAACATTAATTATCATTTGCATCACCTACATAAATAGTAATAATTATACACACGTATCCCCACATACACATAGTAGAAGAGAGATTGACTGTTACAGTTTTTATTAAGGGCCATTTTTCCAACTGGATTGTCACTCTGGAAATGACTATATTGACAACTCAGAATTGGTGTGGCCTTGTTTTCTGCCTGGAAAACTTTAAGAAGAAACAGAAAAGGGGGCATCAGCAACCTGCTATGATCTGGCACAAAAAACATGCTGATGAATTTGAATTCTGTGGTGCTCAATTTTGCATATTCAAACTACTTTAATGTAAGTGTCTTACTAAGTATTTGGGACAGTTGTATACTCTCAACACCTGCTATTTGTGAAGGACTGAAAAGAACAACTATTGGCTTTTATGAATCATGGAAGAGTAGTTAAAATGCAGTTGGTTTTTCAAGATGTTTGAGAGCAAACACTCCAGTGTCTCATGGAGGTTGAGTGGCAGCACAGGTTGTGGCACAGGCAGCAGTTTCAGCAACAGAAGGACCAAGATGATGTTCCAGCTGCACCACTTAATATTTGTGAGGCTTTGAAAAGGCCCTCTATGAATCTCAGCTTCCTCAGCTAGAGTCTCAGAATAGCTTTTCTTCTTTAACTATCACCCAGAGTTATTTTGAGGATCAAAAAACAAAAAAGAAACTTTTTTTGTGGGAGGCTTATTAAAAGACAGAATAGAGTAAGGCATTATCATCCTCAGTGCACATGTGCTTTGCTTCATAATATCTTAGATTCATTTGTTTGTCTTTTGGTCTCTTAAAAGTTCAAAATTTATATTGAGCCATTTACAATGGCTCAGAAATTGCTTATTTTCAGGAACTAGAAAAGGCATAACTCTTAGAAGTCACAAGAAAATAGACATGTGATGGGGTAGAAAAGGAGGTGGCCAAGCTCTTCTGGCAGCTGGAGAAAAACTGCCTGTATTTGTACTACGTGAATGTGGTAAACCAGTAAATGCAAAGAGAAACATCTGCTTCATGCTTAAGATAACATTTTGAGTTGATTAGCAAGATTAAATCTTGCTCCAAATTGACAAACTTTCAAAACCTCATCCTCAGTCTTTTCTAAGCAACCCAACAACCTCTTGTCCTTAAATAGCTTTATTTCTAGAGTTTAATAGTCACTTGGGGTAAAATTATCTGGTCAAGAACAGAGCTTATCATGACTATGTCTGGTCTAAAGTTAACAAGGCCTAATGTATACTTTACAAAAAGAACTAACAGAAAAGGCGAAAGGGAATCAATAACCCACAACCTTTCCCTCTAAGTGACTTTAAGTAGTGACTCTGGAAGGTTCCATTTTTTCTAAATTGGTATTTGTAGAGTAGGTTTCATGAAAAGACTCAGACTTAAGAATGTCCACTGAAAGCTGTGCTAACTCTTTAACCTAACCTAGTTAAGAACTATTTGTGGGTAACGAAACTGTGACATAATGAGTGGTAGACTGAGAGATGAGGAAAGTATAGAATAATTTTCAACAGACACTGACTTTAAAAAAATTCTGATTTCTCTGGCATATTTCAGTGAAGAAGTCTTCTCATTTTTCTATATTTCTGTATCCATCATTATTCATGTTTATTCTATGCAAGGCAGAATGACCTTAAACAGAGTGGGAAAAAGTACCATATTTTTACTAGCAAAACTGAGAATAAAAACCCTTTAATTAAAAGAATAGGCTGTGCTGGTAATAAATTTAGTCAGACTAACTTGTTCTTCTGCCTGAAGATCACCAGGCTATCTGTAAGCCTGTACAGGCACCTTTGCAGGCTTGAGGGTCATGCCAAAGCTGGTTTCCATCAGATAACTTGTTTTAAGATCTCTTCAACATGGGACTGAAGAAGCAAATTTAAGGTCAACTGCTGTTGTTATAGTTACAACAAACTCCAATGTGTATCATAATGGCTTTGTTTGGAAATAATAGAATAGAGTCAATCATGGTTTGAAGCAGTTGATTGTAGAATTATTTTCACTGCAGATGTTTTATTGGTATTATCTTTATTAGCTTCATCACCTTCTCATCATAGTTGTCAAGTTCTTGCTACACACTGAGCTATTAGAGATAGAAAGAAGAGTTAAGTCCCATCCTCTGCCTCTGAAAAGTCATTTTGAAGGGATAGCACATATGCATAGAAGACCCAGTAATGATTCTATATAGAATGGTATCAAACAAAATGCACAGGAGTTTATGGAAGAAACATCATTGGGAGCTAAAGAGAACAATGGACAAGCCTACATTCATTCATTTATTCATCTGCTCAACAATGTTTTATTTTATTGGTTAGAAATATATTTGTCTGAAATTAATGGAAAATGTAAGATTGGTTAAAATAAATAGTTTTCACTGTTATTGTTATTATTCTTCCATAATAAGAACAAATGGCAGGTCTAGCTATGCCATCAAGGACACAGATCATTTTTATCAGTAGTCACATTCTAAGTGTGTTGGATTCTGCTCCATGACTACTACCTCTCGTTTATTCGATATTGCTATAGCTCCAGGTAGTACATCTGCAATCAAGGTAGAGTGAGGTAATAGGGGCATGAAATAGTAAATCGCCAAAAGTGTTGGAAGAGAATGGAGTAAGGAAGGTAGGAAGATGGGGGTGGGGGGGGAGAAGAGATAAAAAGAGAAGATAAAGAAGTTATATAAAGGGAGTTAAAAGATAATTATTTCAGATAGGTGAGGCAGTGTAAGCAAACGATTAGATGGAGAATGATAATGCTTTGCTTTGAATAAAAATTAGCAGCACAACAGGAATGTCTATTATAGGATATCAATTTAGCTAAAATTATTTATATATTCTGCTTAATAAAAGTGGCACATCTGGGCTTCCCTGGTGGAGCAGTGGTTGAGAGTGTGTCTGCCGATGCAGGGGACACGGGTTCGTGTCCCGGTCCGGGAGGATCCCACATGCCGCGGAGCAGCTGGGCCCGTGAGCCATGGCCGCTGGGCCTGCGCGTCCGGAGCCTGTGCTCCGCAGCGGGAGAGGCCACAACAGTGAGAGGCCCACGTACCACAAAAAAAAAAAAAAAAAAGTGGCACATCTGTGATCTCAATTACCAGCTGAACGGTGTCAGGCAAAGATGAAAATAAAATGAAGTGATCTATCATGAGAATAAACCACACCCAAGGAGTTCTTAGAATTTGATTTAAGAACAGAATCGGGAGCCGCAGGCAGGCAGGCAGCAGTTAGAAACAGGTAGGTTTCAAGATTCAAAGTAAATAATCATATCAGAATATACTCTTATTGATTAAAAATACTAAAGTCTCAGAGGTCAAGCCAATGCACGTGGGTGAAGAGTGGTCGGGAATCTGATGGAAATTTGCCACAATGAAAAGAGTTTAAGAATAAGTCATCTTAAGTTTAAGAGTTCAAGAATAAGTCACCTACTCAAAAATATATATATTTAAACCGCTAGTCTGTAGGTGAATGTAAGAGCAGCACATTGACCTGACTGGAACTGTACTAAGTACAGTTGTGACATGGACAGATTCTAATATCACTTATAAACTATTGTCAGCAAAACAGTACTCTCTAGGGTTTTGTTTGTTTGTTTTTTAATTTGGAGCCAGATAATATATGTTTGATCTAAATACACTTTCAAATGGATCTAACTATTCTCCACCCCTGTACCTTATCTTATTTTGGACAAATCTTCTTGGCTCACTTTATTCATTACATTTATCAAATCTGCTAGAAATCCTGTGACATAGATGTATATATTAAGGGCTGTATAATATCAGTTCAACTCAACCATACCTAATAACTCACCAGGGCCTAGTATTACTTTTCTCTGTTCTTTAGAGATGCACTGACTTTTCATCTAGTCATTCCTTACAATCTGTTAGAAATTGAGGGTGGTAAAAATGTGTATTAATTTTGTTCAAGGATGTTTTCCTTAGTCATTCCAGTCTTTCCTGACTCCAAAAGACACACACACACACACACACACACACACACACACACGCACGCACATTTTATTGCTACTCTTCCACTGTAAGCAGGCCATTTTTCATTATCTATGCAAAGTCTTAGACTACTTAACCGTAGGTAAGTTGTTCACAGTTATTCTGATGTGTTAATTAAATGCCTTTATATCCTGAGCCAATTAAAAACAAACAATCCACTTATAATAGAAACAGAGCATTAGGTGAAATGAAAAGTTCCTCAAGAAATGGTGACTAATAGAAATTATGTCCTCCTTTCGGCCAGCCCAACAAAAATTGCCTTACTGAGTCATTTTTGACTTGAAATAGTTTCCTTTTCTCGGTCTATAAAGCCATGAGTGCAGATTTGTGTTTCTTATGGTTGCCATGAATTTGGAAGCTGTCACTGCATCTGGGAGGGCCAGTTGTGACTTTGCAGGACCATATTTAAAAATATAACCAGAGGCAAGAATTCCTCTAGAATTAGTGAGGTGTGTTTTAGGTTCTGACAGAGAGGTAAGCTCAGGACTTAAAGCAGTAACCAAATTTTCAGGATCACAGAAGCAAAATTACCTTTATTTACTTGTCTAGGAAAGAACAGGAAGGGAATAGAGAACTAGAAAAGCTTCTTACCATATTTCACTATGCTGGTAGAGCTCTCAAGAAAAAAATAAACCAAAACTCAATGTTAAATATAAGCCATGATTATACATAAAAATTACATATTTATTTCCCTGAATAAATGATATTAGGCCAATGTTTTCATTCACTCTATAGTTCCATTTTTGTTTCATGTTACCAAAGAAATTGTTTCTCTTGGGAGGTCACTCTTTACCCTATTTTCTGCCTGAGACTAGTCAAATAGGAACAGACATTTCCTAGAGTTATTGAGAGAGGAGATATCAAAAACATTATACATGTATCTCTATCTTTGCTTTAGGGATCTAGGCATACACATGGAATAATTGTTAATTCATGGATTCCAAGTAGCATGCTCAGTTAATCAGAATGCCATAGAAAAGGCTGCATTTAACACCAGCCTACAATTTAACTCTCCAATATTAACGTGCAATCCTGTATGTCACTTAAGCTGGCTTCTATAGTTTTCTCATTTCATAGTATCATATTTATCGTGTGCTTCAGCTTACACAAAGCCCTAACTGCAAAGTATCCTATCACATATATCTATCTCTATTTTAATGCATCGTCTCTACTAAATTCCCATTTTTTTCAATGCAAAAATGATAGATATTTTTTCTTCTAAAAGGTCAGTTGGTTTGCCCAAAATAATTTTTTGAATAAACTTGAATATACACTTTACAGCTTATACCAACATTAAACAAAATATTTTAAATATTGAAATACAAAACACAAACCATAGAAAGCTAGAAAGAAATGAATATATCCGTGTATACAATCTTAGGATGAAGAAGAACTTATTTAATCAATGACACAAAAATAGATACTGTAAAGATAGGATTGTATAGTATTTAAAAAATACTCTCAAAAAAAATACTCTCAGAGGTCAAACCATTCTAATTCATTCTAGTTCTGTCTCTATTACTGACAAACTATATAACTTTGGACAAATTACTTAACCTTTCTAAACCATCTGCCTGCTGCTACCTGGGAATAAAAGGACTTCCATCATAAAGTTCTTAGGAGACAATGAGTGTAAAGCACTTCACAGAGTGTTTGGCTAACAAAAAACCTTTGTAAATATAATTACCATTACATTTATAAGTGAAACACTGGATACATTTGACTATATGCCCAAACAGAGAAAACTAACTTGCAAGCAATGAGTAAATGTACATGGCTGCCAGTGAGTTAACATTTTTCAATATAGAAAACTTAGTAATCATTTTAAAAATTTGAATATCCACTTAAAAGATTCAAGGAAAAGAGTAGACAAAACACAAAAAAAGGTATATAAACTTTCAGTATTCTTGAAGTATTATTCAATCTTCAGGTTGTTCACTGGTAATCAAAGAATTAAGTTATGAGAACAAATCAGTTCCAGCAATCAGTTTGGCAAATATTTACATTTTCAAGTCACAAAAACAATTGTGGTAAGTGCTTAGGCAAACTGTACTTTTAAAAGATACAGATAGACATATAAATTGGTAGGTATGTTCTGGTGAATAATGATATATTTTCTTACTTGCACATTTCCTTTTATTAATAGTTTAAATGTTTCTTTAATAGAAAATTTATTTGAAAAATTGTCTGTGTGTGTATATATATATATATATATATAATATTTTTCAATATAATTGACTATTACTTGAGAGAACAAATTTTAAGAGCTACAAAATACTTTATAGTATGGGTATATTATCAATAGAATATATGTAACCACAATTATTTTGTTGTCCATTTTAGTATGATTACAAAATTCCATCATCAGCATAATGCTACCAAGGAAAGAATAAAAGACCTTGAAGGATTGTTTTGTTTGTGGGAAGCCAGTCAGAGAAGGGGTAGAAAAGGCAGAAAAGTGAAGAGAAGGGAAAGAAAACTGTTCTAAACAATTATTTTTGCAAAGTTTTATTATGTATGTGTGTATTTATTTATTATTGCCACTTTTTAAAATTAGACATATCTTTAAGATGCCCTGGGAGAGAAGAGTGATTATGTCTTGGAAGGAAGGTTAAGAAGGAACACCTGAAAAAATTAAGAGGAAGGAAGGAAACATTTGAAGCCTGAGCAATATGACAGAAACAGCATCCCCACAGATGAAGACCAAGGACCAGGCCTGTGCTGGTGGGAGGCAGAATTTTGAAGCAGAATTCGTGTTACAAAATGTCCTGCAATATGCCCTGTTATTCATGGATTGAATTCCCTTTCTCTGCGTGCATGCTTCCAGAAGTATTTGCCTGAATACAATAAGTATCTTGTGCCAAGGATGGTTTGGGTTCATCTTAGAGAAGTGTAGACACAAAGAGAATACACTATTATGGGAGATAGTGACTTGAGTGAGAAGAGTTCATCAGAAACAGAGATGTGAATGAAAGAAGACCTTAGGACCACAATCCCCTGGGAGTTAAAGAAATCATAGGGATTTCCATAGTTCATAGGATGTGATTAAAAGATTGCTGTATACCCAGATAGCTATTACCTAAATTATTCAGGCAGGGCTCAGACATCTTAAGAGTGTTGAGATTATTTCCAGGCAAGAAAACACCTGATCAACTAATAAACAACTAACTGCTAACTTCCAAACAAGGCAGAATGTAGTAAGTTCTACATACTGGTGAACAGAAGGTGGCCAAAATACTAACAAGAATACCCACCCCCTTTTCCTAGATCAACTTTGACAATAGAAAGAAATTTTGATAGAAAAGAAAGCAGACCCAGGAACTATACCAGCTTGAAGATGCTGTCAGCCAGATGGATGGGCTGACAATAGCACTTCAAGGACAGGCTTATGCCTGCAGGAACAACCCTAGGTTCAAGTGAATGTGGCTTAAAACAGCTTTGTTAGCTTTGGTCTGAAGAGTAAAGACTGGAAAGGTAACCGAGGGAGTATATAGCAACCCCATCCCTGAGGATCTTTCAAAACAGGGATGATTTAGGAAATTTTAAAATTAAAGCATAGAATCAAGTCTTGCATTACACAGTATTAAAACAACAGGCAACATTCATAGAGGTAACCACATTCACCGAAATGTATGCAAAATGGATCTTTCATCCCTGTAAGAGAGGAGAGGAGAGTGGAGGAGGATAGGAATACCAGAACATGAGGGCACAGGAAATTTCAAGGGACCACAAAGATGGGTCACCCCGTGTGGTATCAACATGACAGGTGGAAAGTTTGCTGTCATTGAATCCAGTCTCAGCTCTGCTATAAACGGTAGCTATTTATTTTGCCTTATTAATTCTCTGAAGTTAATTATATTTTTAATTTTTGCCAAAGACCTTAAGGAATATTTCATTCCAAAATTTTGTTTTCACATCGAATCTAAGGGTAGTGCATAGTGTATAACACCATCAATTTCCAACATTTTATACATACACACACACATATACATATATTTGATTTCTGTTCTTGGAGCAGTGGGTTTGCTCCTGTACCTTTAAGCCATTGAACAAGTGAAATCACCTAAGGGAATTTAAGGTATGAGATACCTTAAATGGAAATGATATACCCATTGCAGTGCAATGGTGAGAATTAAAGGATAAGTAAGGTATCTAGAAAAACCAGTTGTTCAGTTAATGGAAGCTAATACAGAGTGTGAAATAATGAACGTGTGTGCAGAAAGACAAATTTTAGGGCCTTCCATGTCGTTTCTGCAGGAGACAGAATAACTTTCTGAGGTTACTTTCAGCTCTGTGATCCTCTGTTTTTCAGAAAAGAAGGCCAAAAGGAACCTATTTTTCCCTTTACAAAGACAAAGTAATGCATACTTTAAAATAGGAGTTTTTAGGACTTGCAAAACATAGAACAACAAAAGAAAATATCTTCATCATTTAAGACCTAACGCTCTACCCACAAAAGTCAAACCAGCATGATTTTTTTCTCGTATTAATCTTGGAAGATTCAGATTAAAAAAAAAAAAGAAAAAAGAAAACAATCATCAATATATTGCTTTGCTTTAGAGCTGTAATCATTTTGGCCTTCCCCTGAGCTCTCCTTAGCTGCTCCCAGCACTGCTACCTGTTGGCTCTTTCTTGCCTTTTGTTGCAGTTCTTTCTTCTCCATATCCTGGCGTTTGTCTGAGACCTCCCACAATCTTACTTGGCTTCTTTCTCTTCAATCCCTGATTTTGTTTGGACTGCAGATATTCTATGTTTATTTTACCTCAAATTCCCTTAGCTGATTTAATCTGTTCAATGGCTTAAAGGTACAGGAGCAAACCCACTGCTCCAAGAACAGAAATCAAATATATGTATGTGTGTGTGTGTGTGTGTGTGTGTGTGTGTGTGTGTGTGTGTGTGTGTGTATGTATAAAATGTTGGAAATTGATGGTGTTATACACTATGTATTACCCTTAGATTTGAAGTGAAAATAAAATTTTTGAATGAAATATTCCTTGAGTTCTTTGGCAAAAATTAAAAAATAAAAAAAATCTGTCTGCTGAACTAAAATCATTAATGTTTCAATAGTCAAATTCCCCCCTTCATTTATGTGACTATAAGTACCTAGCTGTCGAGATCCTCTGTAACCTTAGTTTGTCATAAGTAACCTCGCTCTTTCCCTTATGCATTCCTTCTTTTTTTAGTCAGGCCAGTATTCTCAATGAATCCTCTAGAAAGCAAGGTTAATTTCTGTTTTATGCCTATCCTTACTGTATCACTTTTTTTTCTGAATTGTCCTTATGGCTTTCCATTTACCCACTCTTACACATTTTACACACTGTACTTCAGGTCACACAGCCTCCAGAAAACTTCTGCAGGACAGCCAACCTAAAGTTACTTGTCCTTAGCTGACCTCACACAGCACCATATGCTCATGATGATTCCCTTACACTGGCATATTATCTGCTTCGGCATAAAGATAGGTTTTCTATCTGATAAGAAGCTAGAAGTGAGTGAATACAATCTCCTACTCACAGTAGCATAAGCATGACATTGGCATCATAAAAAACTGGAATTGAGTCCATCACGTCCACTGACTGTGTTTTCTTGGATAAGTTATTTAAAATTTTCTGATTCTTCTCACTTATGGAATGGTAATAACACCATAAGACAGAATTGTCTTGAAATATAGAAATAATATATGTTTTGTGCTCAAGTAGTTGATTAAGAAATGGCAATGATTTATATCAATATACTTGCTATCTGAGGCCCCATGGTGTCTGCAACATTACCCTAAGAAAGGTATCCATTGTACTCATGGTGTTGTCTGATATAAGCTAGCCAATACAGAGTAAATCTTTGGGTAAAATCAAATACGCTGTTGCTTCTACCCCTCTGTTTCTTATACTTTGCCCAAATGTAGTTCATGTTCCTGAACTTTCTCTTGAATAGTTCAGGGTATCTCCTCAATGGAACAAATTGTTCAGACCCTGTTGCTTTTCTATTACTCTTCCAACAGAAATGCTTTATCACTATTATACAGCCTGTTTTATCAGCCTGTCAGGCTGAAAGAATGGTCCTCAACTTGGGGATGTATAAAGAATTTCTAAGAGGTAAAAGACATGGATAGATTTAAGAGAATTAATTTCCAGATCCTTACTGTGGTATACAGAACCTCAACTACTTGTGATGTAGCTACTCCTTTCCTATCTGCATTTCACAGTCATAATCTGGTTCATTGACAAAAGGAAACCCAGCAGAGCACTAAAAAAAGGGCAATTAGATCATGTCTTTAATAGGGTACTGTAATTGCTTTTTTTTTTTTTTTTTTGGTACAATGTGTGTATAGTTCTTTATCAATTTGTCACAGGTCTAGATTCTTAAAACCACCTCTGAAACCAAGATACAGAACTTCTCCATTAACACAAAGATCTCCCACATGCTAGCCTTTTATACTCACCTCCTGCCCAACCATCCCTAACCCCTTCACCACTACTAATCTAATTTTCATCTCAAAAATTTTGTCATTTCAGGATAATAATGTATAAGTTCCATCCAAATTGTTGCATGTATGAATACTTCATTCTTTTTGTATTGTTTTATATTCCATAGTATGGATGTACTATGGTTTGTTTAACCATCACCTATTAAACAGTATTTTAGCTATTTTACAATTTTATTTATTATTCTATATTTTTATTGGAGTAAAAGTGCTTTATAATGTTGTGCTAGTTTCAGCTGTACAATGAAGTGAATCAGCTATATGCATACATATATCCCCTTCCTCATGGACCTCCTCACCCTGTCCCACCTCCCACCCCATCTAGATCATCATAGAACATGGAGCTGAGCTCCCTGTTGATACAGCAGTTCCCATTAGCTACCTATTTTACACATGGTAGTATATTTATGTCACATCTAATCCCCCAATTTGTCCCACCACATGTGTCCACATGTCCATTCTCTATGCCTGTGTCTCTATTCCTGCCCTACAAATAGGTTCATCTGTACCATTTTTCTAAATTCCACATATATGCATTAATTCATCATATTTGTTTTCCTCTTTCTGGCTTACTTCACTCTGCATGACAGTCTATAGGTCCATCCACACTTCTACAAATGACCCAATTTCATTCCTTTTTTATGGCTGAGTAATATTCCATTGTATATATGTACCACATCTTCTTTATCCATTCATCTATCCTTGGACATTTAGGTTGTGTCCATGTTCTGGCTATTGTAAACAGTGCTGCAGTGAACATTGGGGTACATGTGTCCTTTTGTATTATGGTTGTCTCAGAGTATATGCCTAGTAGTGGGATTTCTGGGTCCTATGGTAGTTCTATTTTTAGTTCTTTGAGGAACCTCCATACTGTTCTCCATAGTTGCTGTATCAATTTATATTCCTACAAGCAGTGCAAAAATGTTCCCTTTTCTTCACACCCTCTCCAGCATTTATTGTTTGTAGATTTTTTGATGATGGCCATTCTGACCGGTGTGAGGTGATACCTCACTGTAGTTTTGATTTGCATTTCTCTAATGATTAGTGATGTTGAGCATCCTTTCATGTGTTTGTTGGCAATCTGTATATCTTCTATAGAGAAATGTCTCTTTAGGTTTTCTGCCCATTTTTGGATTGGGTTGTTTGCTTTTTTGATATAGAGCTGCATGAGCTGCTTGTATATTTTAGAAATTAATCCTTTGTCAGTTGCTTCATTGGCAAATATTTTCTCCCATTCTAAGGGTTGTCTTTTCATCTTGTTTATGATTTCCTTTGCTGTGCAAAAGCTTTTAAGTTTCATTTGGTCCCATTTGTTTATATTTGGTTTTATTTCCATTAATCTAGGAGGTGGGTCAAAAAGAATCTTGTTGTGATTTATGTCATAGAGTGTTCTGCCTATGTTTTCTGCTAAGAGTTTTATAGTGTCTGGCCTTATATTTAGGTCTTTAATCCATTTTGAGTTTATTTTTGTGTAAGGTGTTAAGGAGTGTTCTAATTTCATTCTTTTACATGTAGCTGTCCAGTATTCCCAGCACCATGTATTGAAGAAGCTGTCTTTTCTCCATTGTATATCCTGGCCTCCTTTATCAAAAACAAGGTGTCCATATGTGTGTGGGTTTGTCTTTGGGCTTTCTCTCTGTTCCATTGATCTATATTTCTGTTATTCTGCCAGTACCATACTGTCTTGGTTACTGTAGCTTTGTAGTATAGTCTGAATTCAGGGAGTCTGATTCCTCCAGCTATGTTTTTCTTTCTCAAGGTTGCTTTGTGTATTCAGTGTCTTTTGTGTTTCCGTACAAATTTTGTAACTTTTTGTTCTAGTTCTGTGAAAAATGCCATTGGTAGTTTGTGATTGCATTGAATCTCTAGATTGCTTTAGGTAGTATAGTCATTTTCACAATATTAATTTTTCCAATCCAAGAACATGATATATCTCTCCATCTGTTTGTGTCATCTTTAATTTCTTTCATCTGTTTCTTACAGTTTGGTTCAGTGAGTTGTGTAGGCTTCCTGGTGGAGGAGACTGGTGCCTGTGTTCTGGTGGATGAGGCTGGATCATGTCTTTCTGGTGGGCATGACTGTGTCCGGTGGTGTGTTTTTGCATGTCTGTGAACTTATTATGATTTTAGTCAGCCTCTTTGCTAATGGGTGGGGTTGTGTTCTTGTCTTGTTAGTTATTTGGCATAGGGTGTCTAGCACTGTAGCTTGCTGGTTGTTGAGTGGAGCTGGTTCTTAGAGTTGAGATGGAGATTTGTGGGAGAGCTTCTGACATTTGATATTACGTGGGGCTGGGAGGTCTCAGGTAGACCAATGTCCTGAACTCTGTTCTCCCACCACAGAGGCTCAGGTTATATATATATATATTTAAAAAAAGGAAGAGAGTAACCAAGTCAATAAGCAAATCTATCAATAATAATAAACTCTAAATACTAAGCTAATGATAAAACCAGAAACAAATTAGATGCAGAAAGCAAACCCCAAGTCTACAGATGTTCCCAAAGTCCACTGCCTCAATTTTGGGATGATTCATTGTCTAGTCAGGTATTTCATAGATTCTGTAGATGTGGGATACATCAAGTTGATTGTGGAAATTTAATCCGCTGCTCTTGGGGCTGCTGGGAGAAATTTCCCTTTCTCTTTTCTGTTTGCACAGCTCCTGGGGTTCAGCTTTGGATTTGGCCTGACCTCTGCGTGTAGGTCACCTGACGGTGTCTGTTCTTCCCTCAGACAGGATGGGGTTAAAGTAACAGTTTATTAGGGGACTCTGGCACACTCAAGCAGGCAGGAGGGAGGAGTACGGAATGTGGGGCAAGCCTGCAGTGGCAGAGGCTGGAGTGACGTTGCAAAGGCCTGAGGTGTGTTGTGTGTTCTCCCAGGGCAGTTGTCCCTGAATCACGGGACACTTGTAGTGGCAGGCTGTATACATTCTTGGGAGGAGTGGTGTGGATAGCTACCTGTGCTTGCACACAGGATTCTTGGTGGCTGCAGCAGCAGCCTTAGCATCTCATACCCATCTCTGGTGCCTGCACTGATAGCCGTGGCTCATGCCTGTCTCTGAAGCTCATTTTGGTGGTGCTCTGAATCCCCTCTCATCGTGCATCTGGAAACAATGGTCTATTGCTCTTAGGCAGTTCCAGACTTTTCCCTGGACTACCTCCTGGCTAGTTGTGGCACACTAGCACCCTTCACTGTGTTCACATAGCCAACCCCAGTCCTCTCCCTGGGATCTGACTTTCGAAGTTGGAGCCTCAGCTCCCAGCCCTCACCCACCCCAGTGGGTGAGAAGACAAGCCTCTCAGGCTGGTGAATACTCGTCGGCAGTGATCCTCTGTGTGGAAATCTCTCTGCTTTGCCCTCTGCACCTATTAACACCCTCTCCTCCGTGGCTCTGAAGCTTCCTCCCCGCCACCCCCTGTCTCCACCAGTGAAGGGGCTTCCTAGTGTGTGGAAACTTTTCCTCCTTCACAGCTCCCTTCCAGAGGTGCAGGTCCTGTCCCTATTCTTTTGTTTCTGTTTTTTTCTTTTTTCCTTTGCCCTGCCCAGGTACTTGGGGGTGTTTCTTGCCTTTTGGGAAGTCTGAGGTCTTCTGCCATCATTCAGTAGGTGTTCTGTAGGAGTTGTTCCACGTGCAGATGTATTTCTGATGTATTTGTGGGGAGGAAGGTGATCTCCACGTCTTACTCCTCCACCATCTTGAAGGTCTCTCCTGAAACACAAGCTTTAAATGACACAATAGACTAGATAGATTTAATTGATATTTTTAGGACATTCCACCAGAAAGTGGCAGAATACACTTTCTTCTCAAGTGCACATGGAACATTCTCCAGAATAGATCACACCTTAGGTCACAAATCAAGCCTTGGAGAATTTAAGAAAATTGAAATCTCTTCAAGCATCTTTTCTGACCACAGCACTATGAGATTGGAAAACAATTACAGGAAAAAAACTGTAAAAAACAGAAATACATGGAGGCTAAACAGTGCACTACTAAATAATCGAGAGATCACTGAGGATATCAAAGAAGAAATTTTTTAAAAATTCATAAAAACAAATCACAATGAAAACATGATGGCCCCAAACCTGTGGGATGCATGAGAGAAGTTTATAGCAATTCAATCTCACCTCAAGAAACAAGAAAAGTCTCAAGTACACAATCCAACCTTACACCTACAGCAACTAGAAGAAGAAGAACAAAGAAAACCCAAAGATGATAGATGGAAAGAAATCATAAAGATCAGAGCAGAAATAAATGAAATAGAAATGAAGAAAACAATGGCAAAGATCAATAAAACTAAAAGTTGCTTCTTTGAGAAGATAAACAATTTTGATAAACCTTTAGCCAGACTCATCAGGAAAAATAGAGAGGACATAAATCAGTAAAATTAGAAATTAAATAGAAGAAATCACAACTGACACTGCAGAAATACAAAGGATTATAAGAGACTACTACAAACAACTATATGCCAATAAAATGGACAACCACGAAGAAATGGACAAATTCTTAGAAAGGTACAATTTTCCAAGACTGAACCAGGAAGAATTAGAAAATATAAACTGACCTATCACAAATAATGTAATTGAAACTGTAATTGCTCTTTTATTTTAGTTGTCTAATGCCATGAAACATATTATCCCCAAACCTAGTGGTTTAAACCAACAACATATATATATATATATATATATATATATATATATATATATATTTATTTATTTATTTAT
>NW_020174918.1:1345468-1357793 GCF_003031525.2 Neophocaena asiaeorientalis asiaeorientalis | reverse complement strand
TTTTACTTCTTATGATCATTTATACATTGTCTTTCTGCCTGTCTTGGTTGAGCTCACTCATGGTGCTATAATCAGCTGATGGTTTGGCAAGGGTGGTGCTCGGTGTAGATCCTAGGAGGGCTGGGCTCAACCTCTCATGTAGTTTCAGAGTTTCTTTCCCCATATTCTCCTAAGAAATCAGTAGTCTAATTGGGGCTTCCTAACTTGGTGATGGAAGTGTTTGAAAAAGGCAATGATAGAAAATCTAAGTCCTTTCAAGACTTAGTCCTGCAAGTTGCCTACACTTCACCTTCATTTCATGGTCAATGCAAGTCACTGAGCCAACATATACCCAAGAGGAGGAAATTAGACTCTACCTTTTAATGGGATGAGATACAAAGTCACACTGCAGAGGGGCTGCAGGATGGGAGGAAAGATTGTGATCATCATTTCAAACCATTCACCACATGCCTCCCAACATCTTATTAAATGATGTTTTCAAATAGTATATTACTTTTTTAATGAAAATTTATTTATAAAAAATTATGTTACATTTGTACAGCAAAGTGAATGCTGTCAGCCACCAGAAGCTGAAACAGTGAAGGAACAGGTTCTCCAATAAGACCTCTAGAGAGCATGCAACCCTATTGATGCCTTGATTTCAGCTCAGTGATACTGACTTTTGGCTTCTGGCCTCCAGAGCTACAAGAGAATAAATCTGTGTTTTAAACCAAAAGTTTTGTGTAAACTTGTTACAGCAACCGTGAGAAACTAATACATCAGACACTTTGAATGATAGCAACAGCAATAATTTCCAAAAAAAGAAAACGTTTAAAAAGTTTGTGTAAATGTATTTTTAGAAAGTTCTATTACTCCAGCATACAATGTAAATAAAAACATATCTTCGTATGAAAATAAAATTATATTACATTTATGCTTTGATAGTATCTAATAATAATCATCGTAACATGTTCTGTAAGTAGTATTTTAAAATTTAGAGCTCTTTGGTTAAAAAAAATTTTTTAAATTCAATTTATGTACATAACTTGTTTCAAAAATATGTTGTTGATCAATAAAATATCAATCAATAATAACATATGTACTATTTTTAAAAAATACAATTCTGCAAGGGAAGAGGAGTGGAAATGTGATTTTAAAAAGTTAAAGGATGGATATAAAGTTTCCAACTATAGAATCATAACTAATTCATAAACCATGTTAAATAAACACTGGTGGGTATTAAACTACTTTGTCATTGTATTTCATTGGAAATCTTTAATAGTTTTATTTAAAAGTATTATTACCTACAGTGCACCAGAATTTATATTCATTTTAACTACATTTATAATAAAAAAAACAGAAGCCAACTTAAAGTATTCTTTTAAGGAGTACATAACCAAATTAATGTGAACATCCCTTTGCCAGAACACATTACCAATTATACTAAATTTATTCCAATGCTTTTAGGTCACCCTAACACACATAGGTAGCCATTGTTTTTCAACATTCAGGAAGTCTGGTTTTCTTCTGCAGCTACCTAGCATACTAATTTATTTGTATAGTATAATTCAATCATTAGACAATAATCATGTTTCTTTCTCCTCCAACTCATCTCTTTATTCCTGAGATTTTTAACCTTTTTATGCCATGAATTCCATTAACAGCTGGGTGAAGGCTATGACTCATTCCCAGAATAATAATTTTAAGTGATAAAATAAAATATATAAGATTATACAAGAAACCAATTACATTAAAATTCAGTTACAATATATTATAAAATCTAAATTTGTGATGAGTTCTGTGTATGATTGTCTCACATAGAACAAAATTCAGCAGCAATTCAAATAACTACTATAATTTTGAGTGAAATCTCAAGGTATCTGTGGCAACAGTAATGCAATGTGAAAATATCTGTGGTACCTATTGTTGACAGCCTGAGTTAACAATACTGTTAATAATACTGTGGTTTGAAATGGGACCTAATGAAACTTCAAAGCTTTTGCACAACAAAGGAAACCATAATCAAGACCAAAAGACAACCCTCAGAATGGGAGAAAACATTTGCAAATGAAGCAACTGACAAAGGATTAATCTCCAAAATTTACAAGCAGCTCATGCAGCTCAATAACAAAAAAACAAACAACCCCATCCAAAAATGGGCAGAAGACCTAAACAGACATTTCTCCAAAGAAGATATACAGAATGCCAACAAACACATGAAAGAATGCTCAACATCATTAATCATTAGAGAAATGCAAGTCAAAACTACAATGAGATATCATCTCACACCAGTCAGAATGGCCATCATCAAAAAATCTAGAAACAATAAATGCTGGAGAGGGTGTGGAGAAAAGGGGACACTCTTGCACTGCTGGTGGGAATGTGAATTGGTTCAGCCACTATGGAGAACAGTATGGAGGTTCCTTAAAAAACTACAAATAGAATTACCATATGACCCAGCAATCCCACTACTGGGCATATATCCTGAGAAAACCAAAATTCAAAAAGAGTCATGTACCAAAATGTTCATTGCAGCTCTATTTACAATAGCCCGGAGATGGAAAGAACCTAAGCGCCCATCATCGGACGAATGGATAAAGAAGATGTAGCACATATACACAATGGAATATTACTCAGCCTTAAAAACAAATGAAACTGAGTTATTTGTAATGAGATGGATAGACCTAGAGTCTGTCATACAGAGTGAAGTAAGTCAGAAAGAAAAAGACAAATACCGTATGCTAACACATATATACGGAATTTAAGGAAAAAAAATGTCATGAAGAACCTGGGGTAAGACAGGAATAAAGACACAGACCTACTGGAGAACGGACTTGAGGATATGGGGAGGGGGAAGGGTGAGTTTTGACAGGGCGAGAGAGAGTCATGGACATATACACACTAACAAACGTAGTAAGGTAGATAGCTAGGGGGAAGCAGCCGCAAGGCACAGGGATATTAGCTCGGGGCTTTGGGACAGCCTGGAGGGGTGGGATGGGGAGAGTGGGAGGGAGGGAGACGCAAGAGGGAAGACATATGGGAACATATGTATATGTATAGCTGATTCACTTTGTTATAAAGCAGAAACTAACACACCATTGTAAAGCAATTATACCCCAATAAAGATGTTTAAAAAAAATAATAATAATAATACTGTGGTTTGTAGCCTACATTCACAATTGAAGTAAACACTAAATTTTATTTAGAAGTTAATGAAGAGAAAGATGCAATTTTTTCCCCATTCAAATTCATAACCCACTGAAATTTACACATGAATCTTTTAGGAGGTTTTTGGACTCCAGGTTGAGTCTCACAGGATTAATGTGTTTAGTTTTTATCTCCTCAACTAAACTGGGACATTTCTTCAGAAGCCCAGTGAACATATAGGTAAGAACACTGTTCATAGGAGATGCTGAATGTATATTTAGAGAAATAGTTAATGAACTACTAAAGTTCAAGGTCACTTGCCCTATATTTCAAAAGTATGAAATACCTGAGCTCAGACTCAATTTTTAGGTCTGACACTAAATTGTGTTCTCATGCATTGTGTTATGCTATATGACAGTCATCAATCTATTTAACGAAATACCTATTCATGCTTTAAAAATATTAACTATATTCCTACTACAAGCCAGGTATATACTAAGTGTTCAACATAAACATCTGCCTAATTATTGATCCACTTATCTTGCTCTCTGTCACCTATAGATATGTTTATACTATTCTCTGTGTTGTTATACTGCTTGTTTTTCATGGATTTTACTTCTTGACACCAACAGAACATGTTTATCTGAAACTCTCATCATATTTCTGGGATATGTTCATGGAATGCCTTGTCCCAGAATGAAGGCATAACTCTGTTAGTACTTTTAGGCCTATAAGTATGTTTTCATTTTTTATGTATTATCACATGTTCATTAGATGATGAATTAAATAGCCTCTCCAAGAAAAAAAAAATTAAGATCAAGAATGGAATGTTAACTAAAGCTGAAAATAACATACTGTCCTCAGCATAAAATAAGGCACCTGAGATTCCACATTCCCTAGAACATGCATTGTGTAAGCATTCATTCAAACAAATATTGAGTGCCTACTTCCTACTATTTTCTGTAACTGAACGTAACTAAGTTGTAACATACGTGAATCTTCATTGCTGAAAGTGGCATTCCATTGTGAACAAAATTTTCATATGTGTGAAAGCTAAATTTTGTCACATAAAAATATAAACTACAATCCAGATCTGAGTTTAGTGGTCTGACCTACTAAATTTGCCACTAAAATAACAGTAGATATTCAGATAGACTCTCCCTTTATATTCAACCCTGAGTTTAAGATTATTCTCAGAATGTCAAAGTCATCTGTCTGATACTTGGCCTTTATATCTAAATTGGTCTTACATTTAATCTAACCCACATCTATTTGTTTCCTGTAAATTCCCTCTTTAAGCCCCTAGGTGGAGAGAAAAAATATGCTTAATGACTCTTCTTTAAATATAAATAACAAATACCACTTACTGCTCTTCTTTGAAGAATTAAAATTGATTTTCTCCTTCTGGATGAGAGACTACCTGGCTTGGGTTAGCACACAGTGGCTCCTATCACAAGTGATGCTGCAAAATTTGCTCTGAAGAAAACAAAGGGTGGCTATGACTGAGATAATTTGTCAAGCATTGCACAAAGTGTACAACCTCTGACAAACTAATCATGTTGGAAGGGTTTGCTTTGTAGATCCAAGAAAGTTTTTCCAAAACTCTTTTGTTTTCAGGCTGCAATAGGCAAGAAAGTCCTAGAAAACTTTAGAACAACATGAGCCAACATTGAAAATGGTGACTGAAGTCTACAGTGAAGAATACCTACCTTACTGCTAACAGGATGACTCATTTGTAGGAGGTGCAGTTCTTTCTTCTGTTCTCATTAGCTCTAGGATCTGGGGCTAAGCATCCCTGTGTCTCAGTAGTAAATTTGCCAAAGGAAACAAGACACAAGGTCAAAGGACCATCTTGGCCCCTGGGTTTTGCAAGACCTTTGTTTTTGCAAAAGCCCTTTTGAAATGGACTAAGAGTTCCTATCCTGTCAAAGGAGAATAATATTCCAATTGACAACTTCTAGGATCAAGAACACTTCTCAAATGATCAATCCTATGTCCCTTCCTTTTATCTCATATAGTTTCATAAGTCTCTAATTCCATGTGGAGTTAAAAACTGCAACATATTAAACATTTGGACATTTGGGCACTTGATGAATTGTTCTTCTAAAACTTTTCCTTTTTTTTTTTAAATGTCAATAACTTAGTCCTATAATATCCAACATGTGAAAGGGAATAGCATTTACATTGTTACGTGAAAAGCACAACCAAACATTGTACTTTGCTGCAGTGCCTAACATTTGGGGAAGGTTTTTATCACTCAGTACAAATACATTTTAATTGTTTCCTGAGCAAAGACCTCCCAACCAAGCTCTTTGTCTGGGTATGCACTGTTGTATTCTTGAAGTATTAATTCCTGGCAAACAGTGCACCCACCTGGCCCCAAAGAAAAATTACATAACAATGAGCATGCATTCAGCCTCAGAGCTATGAGTTGCACTTGCTACCTCGCCACATTTACTGCAGTGCACGATCTGTGGATGACAAATGGTGTCTCTCTCTACCAGACCATGAAGCAAAAGTATCCAAGTATTACTAAGTGTCCTCTTTCTCCTTCTTATTCTTTTTTATTTTTCTCTTTTGATATTAGGGATGATTACACTCAATTACCTCATTTTGCAGATGAGAAAATTGAGACTCAGAATGGCTAGGAAGAGGCAGAAGAGAGCCAGAATGGAAACCAAAACTTAAAGACAACTTTGATCTCAAAGTATTGGAGGAGGGTCAGAGCAACTTCTTTTCAGGCTCTATTAGAGTCAATAACATCTTGATTAAAAAAACTCATTCCTTTCATCCTATAATAGACACTATAGAAATGCAGCAGATTTTCAGAAAAGAAAGACCATCCCCTATAGATATTTGGAAAGGAGATTCATTCTTTAATTTCCAAATTAGATAATATTATTGTCATGGAAATTCCCCCATCTCTATACTACACATTTAAGGGACCCCTTCACACCATTAATGACTCTATAAATACAAGACTAAAGACATTAAAAGAAATTTCCGTTGAATTACATTTTCATTGAGATATAAGAGTTTCCTATATATATATATATTCCTTTATACTATAGATAGATTGACTCTCCAACTTTCATCAACCTTTATCTCTTATTTGACAAGAATTTTTATACTGGTCAGGTTATTTTTGACACATATGCACACACATAAGTATGTGTGCATAAACACATACACACTTACATATACACACACATATACAGAAGGCTCATTTTATATCAAAAATCCAAAATACCATCAAATTGATTCTAGTTTTTAAAAATTTTCTAAAATTTATATTTTCTGTATAAAATCCACCTACTTAGTAGACCTCTTTACTGGCTCTTTATTTTGTCACTATCACTAAAAACAGCTTTATTTAATCTATCTGTTTCATAGAGAGCTTTCTTGACCAAGTTTTCTTTTTCAAAATAAGAAGAATTGAAGGATCATCTTCCTAGCAAAGTTCTTATGGCCAGACAATAGTGGTTGATGAAGATACTCTCTAGACTTCTTTCATGGTACAGTTCCCCAGCCAGACAGTCTGGCTAAAAGACAAAGCATTCTTAAACAACTGATGATTGTAGCTACTATGTTGTCCTACAACCTCAAAGGGAATGAAATTGAAACTTGCTTTCAGCTCTAAATTAGATTTAAGGTGGGATAGGAACAATTCTCACATATCTCTGAACACACAAGGACACGATCAGGAGTAATGAGCAAACCGAGACTGTGAGCCATGTAAGGAGGGGAACAGAGTCAGGGCTGTAAACATGGCTTCATATTATTCAGAGGACAATTTAAATGTTCATTCATTTTGGTTATAGCAGTAAGTGCTGCTGCTACAGCTGAAAGTCAGATAATTCTGCTTCCAAAAACTTTCCAGTGTAAGAGGAGATGCAAACAAGTTTGAATTAAAAATACAAGAGGGAAAACGGGGCAAATGTTTAGTATTTTACAAAATAAAATTGTAAGACCTATCAGGAAGTGGTATAAATATGATATAGTTTGCTCTGTTTGTCTACAGTATTTATTCTTTCCTGAAGTCTTGTCCTTATGCTCTTTCAATTTTAATTTAGATTCCCTCATGTCTCCTCAAAATATCCTTTAATCCAAAGCTCAAAGTTATTTTTTATTATTAACTCTCCTCTTATTTAATTGACATGTATAGGATACTGCCAAAATATTTACTTGTCAACGTTCCCAGTGAATTTTAATTTTACAGTAGGTGCTTATGATTACATGAATTACGATTGGATTCTTTTATCATGTTTTGTTTTTGTTTTTCTTATTCCATACAGTTTTAAAAGCCTACACTTCATGCAAGCTACCATAGAGTTATACCTATTGTAAGCATCCAAGGAATCTATGGATACCAATAAAGATTAGATGAGTAGGCACAAAGCTTATGAAAAGGTAAATCCATATTCAACTTGCATTTCTGTTTGAGCTCTTGCTTTAGCTGATGTTCAAGAATAAAAGGTTAGGGCTTCCCTGGTGGTGAAGTGGTTGAGAGTCTGCCTGCCGACACAGGAGACACTGGTTTGTGCCCCGGTTAAAAAAAAAAAAAAAAAAAAAAAAAAGAAAAGAATAAAAGGTTAAATAAACACAAAAAAAAACAGGAAAGGAAAAGCTTTCTCAATATTTTCAACTTTTTCAAGAATAACTTGTTTCGCTTCACTGTAGTTTGAAAACATGTCATTTTGTGAGATTGATCCAATGCTGGGATAAAGAATATGTTCTGAAAATCTCTTTTAGAAAGATTTATAATATTAACCTCAGGCTACTTTAAGTCCCCGTCGATCTTTATGAAAACAGCCAAGAGATCCATTTGTTTTCTGAACAGTAGAAAGTCTCTGTTACCTTTTGTCAACCATGATTGACCAAATGACTTTGGGTCAAAGTGATTCAGTTGTGAAATGCCTGGGGTCCTGCCAGCCCCCTGGAATAGACTCAAAAAGCAGTCACTTTGGACCTGAGATGCCCATTGTAGCCAGGGGCTAAGTAGTCCTACTCAATTTTTCTGGGACTAACACCATTATGAACCATTTTAAACCCAGGATTAATAGGAAGCAGTGCAGTGGCCACGTGTTGACACATGGCTAGCATGACTGGTCAGAAACTGAAGTTTCTATCAAACTATTCAGTCTGGCTTTTCATTATTGTTTTCCTTTTATGCAACTAATTAATTATGTGATAAGTTCAGTAAAAGATTCCCTTTCTTGATTATTCCTTATTCTCCTAAAGGTGCCAGAGATCTGTCCAAGACATGGAACTAGAATAACAGACTCACTGTTTAGCTAATAGGAGGTTAGGATCTAATACCTATTACTCCTACTCTACAGTCTTGTTCAAACCCAAATCCTTTATGACATCACTATTGCCAAAGAACTTCTTCTGCCAAGATTTCACCCATGTGGGCATTCCTCTTTCCTTAAACAAGTTTATTGTGTTTAAAGAATCGTTAATGGTCCACATTTATATAGAGAACCTGCTTCCTCCTGATGTTTGTTCTAAATCCTTGCCCTCTTCATCACCACCCCCACCACCATCACTCCTCAGGGCACACACACATACACATATACACACACCTCATTCTGGTTCCACTCCAGCAGCCTAGTCAATTCAGGATTGTTTATGAATCTGAAGCTTCTTTCCCTGCCTTGATGCTATCTTCATTTAACCTTCATTGCTAAGGTATCTGTATGAGTTGGTTCCAAGTCTATCTAATATATGCTAATGATGAAACTATTATCTCAAGATATGGTTAGTTTGATAATTTTCTTAATGCACTGTATATTAATTCCTGGCTTCAGGAAGTTCACAGTCTGGTTTTGGCATTTGTCTTTGGGTGCCCTTGAGTATATTTTTCTTTGACTATATTACACCTGGATTTGTTGTGCATTTTTAATTTGGGGCTCAGAGAAGACAAGAAGCTTGCCTAATTATCTTGCTCTGCAGAGAATCATTCATATATTAGTACTTAACAAATCTTTTCTCCTGTTGCTACTGATGATGATTAATAGTGTTCTTCTCCAGCATTTTCCAAACCCTTATGAAATACATTAATTATTTCCAAAAGGACCCAGGAAGGAAAGGAAATACCACCACTGACATTTAAGAGATGAGAAAAATGAAGTTCTGTGTATTTAGGTGCATGATCCAAAAATTTACTATAAGTAAGAAACAAAATCAAAGAAAAAGAACTTGACTATCTCTTCTTCCAGCTCCTAAAATTTCCAATTCAACTTAATTCAATTTAACAATGTAATGAGTCTTTAGATATAGTATTTTGTTAGGTGCTGTGGAAGGAATGAGAAAATATGGTCTGATCTCCTACCTCAAGGAAGAAAAAGTAAGAAGATAAGATACACAGATAAGTAACAATTAGACAGCAGTTTATTTTAATTTAAAGTAAATTTAGGCAATACTACTCTATGAAATAAATAGTGCTAGGATAGATTCTTTGCTTAGAAGTACTCAAAATGTGCCAAAAAATAGTAGGAAAACTGGAATATTTTTTTCAGTTTGTAATAGATCTTCTTATTTAAATGCTAAAGAGAGCACATAAAATGTAACAGCTCAGTTTAGTAAGAGACAGACATCTGAAAAGGTTTTGGAGGAAAGGCGGCAATTGTGGACTTTGTGACATTATTCTGGTGACAAACTACAGATAGATAGGGAAAGGAATAGAAATAAAGATAAGTCATTGAGGAAGGGGTGTCAAGTTTAGAGTTAAGAATATGAGTTAAGAAGCTATTGTAAAGTCAAGATGAGAATGAAGGGGGCCTAAATTATAGGAGTAGTAATGGGATTAAAGAAAAGCTAATGAATGGACCGATAAATCAGAGGTAAATAAATGCAAAGAGAGAGGACAAAGAGAACCAAAATTCACCAGAGATTTCCTTCAGGCAATAATGAATTGCCAGGTAAATTGTGCTTTATGAGGTCAAGAAGAAGGTAGAGTTGTTGGGAAAGGTCTGGAATGAAGTCAGACTTAAGCTTGGTTTTGAATGATGCTTAAGGTAGATGTGTGGGATCTTTTATGATCTTCCTCAGTATTTCCTTGGCACCAGAAGTAAAGTTTGTTTTTCCCTATTTTCACTGACCTTGTCTTCTTATTACCTGAAGAGTCTTGCTGATTATCTTCAAATTTAACTCAGTTTCTTGTCTGTCTAAGAAATTTAATTTCTTAATGTTTTGATATTTTTCATCTTTTCTTACTCAAAACATCTCCCAAGATAATAATTAAAAGTTTTTACCCTCTCCTATATTCAAAATTTTTCTAAAATTTGGTATCTTTTGTGAAGCTTTTCATAAGTAACTGATAGAAATAGGTTTCTGGTATTTTCTGAATGTTTAATAAGAGTTAGACAATGTTCCAAGCTCTTTAGCAGTATTAGCTCATTTCATCCTCACAATATAGCTCACTGAAGTATGGAGTATTAATAATTCCAGTTGAAAAATGAGAAGGCTAAGTAACTTTCCCAAGGTTTTACAGGTAGTATGTGACAGGCTGAACTTATAAACACTAGAATACACTATTTTTCTAGCAACTCCACACCTTAAATCAGAAAAATCCTTTTATCATCACAATCAGGTTTTGTTTGTGATAACTATAAATCATTACTCTCTAAACATGGACTTTGATGAGAGATGATTGGTGTGGGAGTACAGTTCCACAAAATAAGTGGGAAGTTGAATGTCCATTCTTTGAAATGGTTAAGAATCAAAAAATTCTGAAAGAACACTAAGCAAGAACTGGAAACAAACAAACAAAAAATACCCAACAGACAAAAAAAAAACCCACACAATTAGGACAATCATTTAACTACTGGAATAGGTTGGTAAGAAATCATCAACTAACGATCCTTCAGACATGAATTACCTTGAGTCATTCCCCAAACTTTCCATGATTTTTCTTGGGATTCAAATTATCTGGCAAGATGACTAAAACTTAGTCACTGTATTGTTATTTTATTAAACTACATATTAAAAAAATAAAGCTAATTAAATTACACACAGTGTAGAATAGCAGTCATAGGTGAAATTTTTAAAAATACATGAAACAGATTAAAAATGAAAATGTATTATGTAGAATCAAAACATGTAGGGCTTCCCTGGTGGCGCAGTGGTTGAGAGTCCGCCTGCCGATGCAGGGGACACAAGTTCATGCCCCGGTCCGGGAAGATCCCACATGCTGCGGAACGTCTAGGCCCATGAGCCATGGCCACTGAGCCTGTGCATCCGGAGCCTGTGCTCTGCAATGGGAGAGGCCACAACAGTGAGAGGTCCGCGTACCACAAAAACAAAAAACAAACAACAAAAAAAAAAACATGTAGAATGCAGCTAAAACAAACATTTATGATGCAGTGCTTAATTTATAAATCAGTGCTTAAATCAATAATATAAGCACCCACATTAATAATTTTTAAAAAGGAGAACAATATGAACCCAGAGCAAGCAAAAGAAAAAGAAATAATAAAGAACACAAGTCAATGACATTAAAAACAAAAACAATAGAGAAAATAAATAAAATTAAAAGCTCATTCTTTGAAAAATCAATAAAATTGACAATCCTTTAGCAAGACTAACAAAAGAGAGTAAATATAAATTACCAATATCATGAATTAAGTAATGGCCATCTCTATAGAACACAAAAGCACAAAAAAGTTAAAAAAAGAATATTATGAATAAGGCTAATCACATAAATTTAACAATTTAAATGAAATAGACCAATTCCATGAAAAGCACAAACTACCAGAACTCATCTAATATAAAATAGGTAAATCTATAACTATTGAAGAAGTAGAAATTACAATTAAACCACTCTTAAAAGGGAAATCTCAAGGCCCAGAGTTTTTCACTGGAGAATTCTACCAAACTTTTAAGGAAGAATCAACAGTAATTGTACACAATCTCTTCCAAAAAAGGGAATAGAGGGGAGACTATCAAACTTAACTTTATGACTGTCAAATAGAATTTTATCATTCTAATACCAAAATGAAAAACAGAAAATTAAAAAAATAAGACAACTACAGTTCATTATCCCTCATGAACATAGGTACAAAAATTCTTAACAAAATATTATTATATTTAATGCAGTGAAAAATCAGAACCAAGTGGAGTTTGTTTCAGGGATGCAAGACTGAGTCAATATTCAAAAGACAATTTAGCTTATCAATAAGATAAATTTATATATATA
>NW_020174918.1:1251497-1345327 GCF_003031525.2 Neophocaena asiaeorientalis asiaeorientalis | reverse complement strand
ACTAGAAGTCCTAGCCATTGCAATAAAGCAAGAAAGAAAAACAAATAAAATCATATAGATTGTAGAGGAAGAAATAAACTACACTATTTACAGTTGACATGATGGTTTGTATAGAATAACCCAAAATATTTTTAAAAATCAATATCAACTCTAGAACTAGTAAATGAGTGCTGCAAGCTCATAGGATACTACGTTAACATAGAAAAATCAACCGTATTTCTGTAAACTAGCAATGAAAATGTGGAAACCAAAATAAAATAAAATTCTATTTTAATTACTCCAAATAAAACACAGATTTAACAAAATGTAATCAGTACTTATGCTTAAAACTAAAAGTCCCTGAAGAAAGAAATCAAATAAATGGAGAAGTACTATGATTGGAAAACTAAACAGTAAATATGACAATTCTTGACAACTTAACCTATAAGTTTACTTATATTACTTATAAGTAATTCTTATCAAAATCCCAGCAAGATTTTTCATGTAGATAAGCATATTCTAATAGTTGTATGTAAAGGCAAAGGAACTACAATAGCTAAAACAATTTTGATTAAATAAAAAAAGGAATAAAGTGAAGGAGTAACTCAACCAGATTTTTAAGCCTTACAGTGTAAGCCACAGTATTCAAGGCAAGGTGGTGTTAGTGGAGAGACGACAGAAAGCTCAATGAAATAGAAAATAAAATATTTTCAATAGAGTTTAGAAAATCAGATATCCACAAGCAAAAATATGTTAAAAAATGAAAATAAATAAATAAAATAAAATTGAACCTTCACCTAAACCTCACACCTTATACATAATTTAACTCAGAATGGATAATAGATTTATATGTAAATATAAAATTATAAACTTTTAGAAAATAAAACATAGAAAAAATCCTTGGGCCCTAGGTCTAGGTAAAGTGTTCTTAGACACAACATAAAAATTATGAGCCATAAAATATAATAAATTGGACTTCATCAAAATTAAAAATTTTGCGAAAGCTCTGGTTAAGGGCAAAAAAAGTCAAGATGCAGATTGGGAGAAATATTTGCAAACTTCGTAACTGGCAAATGACTCCTATGTAGATTATAAATAGTTTAGCATGTTCACACCAAACGTATGTTCACTGTTCACTATATGACCCAGGCACTGCACTCCTCGACGTTTATCACAGGGAAATGAAAGCTTATGTCCACATAAAAACCTATACATGAATGTTCATAGCTGCTTCATCTGTAATAGCCAAACATTGGAAATGACCCAAATGTCATTCAATGGGGGAATGATTAAACAAACTGTTACATCCATATCATGGAATAAGGCTCAGCAATAAAAAAAGGAACAGACTGCTAATATACACAACAAATATGTTTTAAGGGAATTAATCTGAGAAAAAAAAAAAAGCAAAAAGGTCAATCTCAAAAAATTACATAATCCATGATTCCATTTATACAAATTATACAAAGGATAAAATTGTAGAAATAGAGAGTAGATTAGTGGTCACAAGAGGTTAAGGACGTTGGGACAGTGGGGTGAGACTATTGACTATAAAAGTATAGCACAAGGGAGATCTTTATGGTAAGCAAACAGTTTTATGTCTTAATGGTGGTCATGATTAAACAAATCCACATCTGATGAAATTTCATAGAAACACACACACACAAATGAGTGCAAGTACAAATGGAAAAAATCTGAATAAGTTATGTGGGTTATACTAGTATCAATTTCCTTCGTTTTAATATTGTACTATAGACATGTAAGATGTTACCATTGGGTAACAAGTAGTACTTTTGTGTGCTATTTTTTCAAAGTCCTGTTAATCTATAATTATTCCCTTATTTTCTAGCACAGGCAAGAACAGCCAGTAACATGTTAAGTAGATGTGGCAAAAGTGTACATTCTTGCATTTTTTTTCTAATTTTAGATGAAGCAATTTTTTAAAAAATTTTTTAACCATTAACTATAAAGTTAGCTGTAGGTTTTTCATAAGTGTCTTTCAACTGTTGAGGATGTTCCTTTTTATTTCTAATTTTTTGAGAGCTTTAATCATGAATGGATACTGGATTTTTCTCAAATGCCTTTTTATGCATCTACTGAGGTGATAAAGTACTTTTTGAGCTGTGTTTATTAATATGATGTATCACATTGATTTTTAGATATTAAATCAGTCTTACATTTCTGGTATAAATCATAGTTGGTCAATGATATATAGTCTCTTTTATATGTTTGCTAATATTTTGTTGAAGCCTTCCGTGTTTAAATTCATTAGATATATTTATCTATTATTTCCTTTTTAAGTCTTTATATAGCTTTTTCGGGGGGTAATGCTGACTTTTTAGAATGTGTTGGGAAATCTTCCATCCTTCTCTATATTCTGGAAGAGTTTGTGAATAATTGATATTACTTGTTCTTTAATATTTGGTAGAATTTATTATACATTTTGGTCTGGGCTTCCCTCTGTGGGGAAATGTTTAATTTCAATCAAATTGCTTTGCTATTGGTCTATTCAAGTTTTCTATTTCTTCTTGAGTCAATTCTATAATGTGTCTCTAGGCAATTATCTTTTTACCCAAATTGTTTAATTTGTTGACATAAAGTTGTTCATGTTATTTCCTGAAAATTATTTTAATTTCTGTAGGATCCTTAGTGATGTTTCCTTTTCATTACTAATTTTTGTATTTGTTCCTTTTTCCTTTTTTTTATTTGTTCAAATAACAATTTTGTAGTTGTTTTTTTTTGTTTGTTTTTCTACAAAGAACCAACACGATTTCACATATTTTCTCTCTTGTTTTTCTCTTTTCTATTTAATTGATTTCTCTTCTAATATTTATCATTTCTGCCCTTCTTACATTGGGTTTAGTTCCTTCTTTTTCTGGTTTAATAAGATGAAAACTTCAGAATTAATTTGACAGTTTTTTCTATTGTTGACCTTTAAAGTTTTAAATTTTCTTCTAATAACTATTTGACTGCCTCCCAGAAATTATAATATAATTTGACTTCATATACATTCACTTCCAAATATTTTCTAATTTCCTCTGTGATTCTTTCTTTTACCCATTGGCTACATAGAGGTACTTTGTTTATTTTTCTGAATGTTCAGGAACTTCTCAATTTCTTTGTTATTGATTTCAAATTTGATTATAATTTGGTAGTAGAACTTAATTTACATGATTTCAACACATATATTTGTTGAGACAGGTTAGATGGTCTAAGACATGGAGAATATACCACATGCACTTGAAAATTATGTATATTTTGCTCTTGTTGATGGAGCATTTTATAGATGACAGGTATGTCTAGTTGATTGACAATATTGTTCAAATATTTATGTCTTTGCTAATTTTCTTTTTTTTTTTTTTTACATCTTTATTGGAGTATAATTGCTTTACAATGGTGTGTTGGTGTCTGCTTTATAACAAAGTGAATCAGTTATACATATACATATGTTCCAATATCTCTTCTCTCTTGCATCTCCCTCCCTGGCACCCTCCCTATCCCACCCCTCCAGGTGGTCACAAAGCACTGAGCTGATCTCCCTGTGCTATGTGGCTGCTTTCCACTAGCTATCTACCTTATGTTTGGTAGTGTATATATGTCCATGCCTCTCTCTCACTTTGTCACAACTTACCCTTCCCCCTCCCCATATCCTCAAGTCCATTTTCTAGTAGGTCTATGTCTTTATTCCTGTCTTACCCCAAGGTTCTTCATGATTTTCTTTTTCTTAAATTCCATATATATGTGTTAGCATATGGCATTTGTCTTTCTCTTTCTGACTTACTTCACTCTGTATGACAGACTCTAAGTCTATCCACCTCATTACAAATAACTCAATTTCCTTTCTTTTTATGGCTAAGTAATATTCCATTGTATATACGTGCCACACCTTCTTTATCCATTCATCTCATGATGGACACTTAGGTTGCTTCCATCTCCTTGCTAATGTAAATAGAGCTGCAATGAACATTTTGGTACATGACTTTTTTGAATTATGGTTTTCTCAGGGTATATGCCCAGTAGTGGGATTGCTGGGTCATATGGTAGCTCTATTTGTAATTTTTAAGGAACCTCAATACTGTTCTCCATAGTGGCTGTACCAATTCAAAGTCCCACCAGCAGTGCAAGAGTGTTCCCTTTTCTCCACATGCTCTCCAGCATTTATTGTTTCTAGATTTTTTGATGATGGCCATTATGACTGCTGTGAGATGATATCTCATTGTAGTTTTGATTTGCAATTCTCTAATGATTAATAATGTTGAGCATTCTTTCATGTGTTTGTTGGTAGTCTGTATATCTTCTATGGAGAAATGTCTATTTAGATCTTCTGCCCATTTTTGGATTGGGTTGTTTGTTTTTTGTTATTGAGCTGTATGAGCTGCTTGTAAATTTTGGAGATTAATCCTTTGTCAGTTGCTTCATTGGTAAATATTTTCTCCCATTCTGAGGGTTGTCTTTTGGTCTTGTTTATGGTTTCCTTTGCTGTGCAAAGGCTTTGAAGTTTCATTACGTCCCATTTGTTTATTTTTGTTTTTATTTCCATTTCTCAAGAAGGTGGGTCAGAAAGGATCTTTCTATGATGTATGTTATAGAGTGCTCTGCCTATGTTTTCCTCTAAGAGTTTGAGGGTGTCTGGCCTTATATTTAGGTCTTTAATCCATTTGAAACTTAATTTTGTGTATGGTGTTAAGAGGTGATCTAATCTCATACTTTTACATGTACCTGTCCAGTTTTCCCAGTACCACTTATTGAAGGGCTGTACTTTCTCCACTGTATATTCTTGCCTCCTTTATCAAAGATAAGGTGACCATACGTGTGTGGGTTTATCTCTGGGCTTTCTATCCTGTTCCATTGATTTATCTTTATGTTTTTGTGCCAGTACCATACTGTCTTGATTACTGTAGCTTTGTAGTATAGTCTGAAGTTGGGGAGCCTGATTCTTCCAGCTCCGTTTTTTGTTCTCAAGATTGCTTTGGCTATATGGGGTCTTTTGTGTTTCCATACAAATTGTGATTTTTTTTTGTTCTAGTTCTGTGAAAAATGCCAGTGGTAGTTTGATAGGGATTGCATTGAATCTGTAGATTGCTTTGGGTAGTAGAGTCATTTTTACAATGTTGATTCTTCCAATCCAAGAACATGGTATATCTCTCCATCTATTTATATAATCTTTAATTTCTTTCATCAGTGTCTTATAATTTTCTGCATACAGGTCTTTTGTCTCCTTAGGTAGGTTTATCCTAGATATTTTATTCCTTTTTTGCAATGGTAAATGGGCATGTGTTCTTGATTTCACTTTCAGGTTTTTTATCGTTAGTGTATAGGAATGCCAGAGATTTCTGTGTATTAATTTTGTATCCTGCTACTTTACCAAATTCATTGCTTAGCTCTACTAGTTTTCTGGTAGCATCTTTAGGATTCTCTATGTATAGTATCATGTCATCTGCAAACAGTGACAGCTTTACTTCTTCTTTTCAAATTTGAATTCCTTTTATTTCCTTCTATTCTCTAATTGCTGTTGCTAAAACTTCCAAAACTATGTTGAATAAGAGTGGTGAGAGTGGGCAACCTTATCTTGTTCCTGATCTTAGTGGAAATGCTTTCAGTGTTTCAACGTTGAGGACCAGGTTGCCTGTGGTTTGTCATATATGGACTTTATTATGTTGAGGAAAGTTCTCTCTATGCCTACTTTCTGCAGGGTTTTTATCATAAATGGGTGTTGAATTTTGTCAAAAGCTTTTTCTGCATCTATTGAGATGATCATAGGTTTTTCCTCCTTCAATTTATTAACATGGTTTATTACATTGATTGATTTGCATATATTGAACAATCCTTGCTCTCCTGGAATAAACCCCACTTGATCATGTTGTATAATCCTTTCAATGTGCTGTTGGATTCTGTTTGCTAGTATTTATTTGAGGATTTTTGTATCTATGTTCATCAGTGATTTTGGCCTGTAGTTTTCTTTCTTTGTGACATCCTTGTCTGGTTTTGGTATCAAGGTGATGTTGGCTTCGTAGAATGAGTTTGGGAGTGTTTCTCCCTCTACGATATTTTGAAAAAGTTTGAGAAGGACAGGTGTTAACTCTTCTCTGAATGTTTGATAGAATTCACTTGTGAAGCCATCTGGTCCTGGGCTTTTGTTTTCTGGAAGATTTTTAATCACAGTTTCAATTTCAGTGTTTGGATTGGTCTGTTCATATTTTCTATTTCTTCCTGATTCAGTCTTGGCACGTTGTGCATTTCTAAGAATTTTTCCATTTCTTCCAGGTTGTTCATTTTATTGGCATAGAGTTGCTTGTAGTAATCTCTCATGATCTTTTGTATTTCTGCAGTGTCAGTTGTTACTTCTCCTTTTTCATTTCTAATTCTATTGATTTGAGTCTTCTCCCTTTTTTTCTTGGTGAGTCTGGTTAGTGGTTTATAAATTTTGTTTATCTTCTGAAAGAACCAGCTTTTAGCTTTATTGATCTTTGCTATTGTTCCCTTCGTTTCTTTTTCATTTATTTCTGATCTGACTTTTATGATTTCTTTCCTTCTGCTAACTTTGGGGTTTTTTTGTTCTTCTTTCTCTAATTGATTGATGTGCAAGGTTAGGTTGTTTATTCGAGATGTTTCCTATTTTTTTAAGGTAGGATTGTATTGCTATAAACTTCCCTCTTAGAACTGCTTTTGCTGCAACCCATAGGTTTTGGGTCATCGTGTCTCCATTTTCATTTGTTTCTAGGTATTTTTTGATTTCCTCTTTGATTTCTTCAGTGATCACTTCGTTATTAAGTAGTGTATAGTTCAGCCTCCATGTGTTTGTATTTTTTGCAGATCTTTTCCTGTAATTGATATCTAGTCTCATAACGTTGTGGTTGGAAAAGATACTTGATACAATTTCAATTTTCCTAAATTTACCAAGGCTTGATTTGTGACCGAAGATATGATCTATCCTGGAGAATGCTCCATGAGCACTTGAGAAAAATGTGTATCCTGTAGTATTTGAATGGAAAATCCTATAAATATCAATTAAGTCCATCTTGTTTAATGTATCATTTAAAGCTTGTGTTTCCTTATTTATTTTCAGTTTGGATGATCTGTTCATTGGTGAAAGTGGGGTGTTAAAGTCCCCTACTATGTATGTGTTATTGTTGATTTCTTTTTTTATGGCTTTTAGAATTTGCCTTATGTATTGAGGTGCTCCTCTGTTGGGTGCATAAATATTAACAATCATTATATCTTCTTCTTGGATCAATCCCTTGATTATTATGTAGTGTCCTTCTTTGTCTCTTGTAATAGTCTTTATTTTAAAGTCTATTTTGTCTGATATGAGAATTGCTACTCCAGCTTTCTTTTGGTTTCCATTTGCATGGAATATAGTTTTCTATCCCTTATTTTCAGTCTGCATGTGTCTCTAGGTCTGAAGTGGGTCTATTGTAGACAGCATATATATGGGTCTTGTTTTTGTATCCATTCAGACAATCTGTGTCTTTTGGTGGGAGTATTTACTACATCTACGTTTAAGGTAATTATCAATTTGTATGTTCCTATTCCTATTTTCTTAATTGTTTTGGGTTTGTTATTGTAGGTCTTTTCCTTCTCTTGTGTTTCTTGGCTAGAGAAGTTCCTTTAGCAATTGTTGTAAAGCTGGTTTGGTGGTGCTGAACACTCTCAGCTTTTGCTTCTCTGTAAAGGTTTTAATTTCTCCATCAAATTTGAATGAGATCCTTGCTGGATAGATAATCTTGGTTGTAGGTTTTTCTCCTTCATCACTTTAAATATGTCCTGCCAGTCCCTGCTGGCTTGCAGAGTTTCTGCTGAAAGATCAGTGGTTAACCTTATGGGGATTCCCTTGTGTGTTATTTGTTGTTTTTCCCTTGCTGCTTTTATATGTTTTATTTGTATTTAATTTTTGACAGTTTGATTAATATATGTCTTGGCATATTTCTCCTTGGATTTATCCTGTATGGGACTCTCTGTCCTTCCTGGACTTGATTAACTACTTCCTTTTCCATATTAGGGAAGTTTTCATGTGTACTGTCTTCAAATATTTTCTCAGTCCCTTTCTTTTTCTCTTCTTCTTCTGGAACGCCTATAATTTGACTGTTGATGTAATTAATGTTGTCCCAGAGGTCTCTGAGACTGTCCTCAGTTCTTTTCATTCTTTTTTCTTTATTCTTCTCTGCAGTAGTTATTTCCACTATTTTTTCTTCCAGGTCACTTATCTGTTTTTCTGCCTCAGTTATTCTGCTGTTGATCCCATCTAGAGTGTTTTTAATTTCATTTTTTGTGTTGTTCATCATTGTTTGTTTCATCTTTAATTCTTCCAGGTCCTTGTTAAATGTTTCTTGCATTTTATGTATTCTATTTCCAAGATTTTGGATCATCTTTACTATCATTATTCTGAATTATTTTTCAGGTAGACTGCCTATTTCCTCCTCATTTTTTAGGTCTGGTGGTTTTTTATCTTGCTCCTTCATCTGCTGTGTGTTTTTCTGTCTTCTCATTTTGCTTATCTTACTGTGTTTGGGGTTCCTCTTTGCCGACTGCAGGTTCGTAGTTCCCACTGTTCTTGGTGTTTGTCCCCAGTGGCTAAGGTTGGTTCTGTTAGTTGCTAATTTTCTTTATTTTATCAATCATTAAAAACAATATATTGAATTCTCCAACTACTATTATTTAATGGTTATTTATCTTTTTAATTCTACCAGTTTTTACTCTGTATATGTTGGGCCTCTGTTTTTAATTACATCAATTTATAATTGTTTTATCTTCCTTATGAATGAATACTTTCTTCATTGTGAATATCCTTCTCTCTCATAATAATCTTTGAATCTTTATCTCAAAAATGGCCTTAGCATTGCTCCTGGCATTTAGTAGTCATTCTATAAACAGTAAATAAATAAATGTGTTGATGCACTTATTTAATAATTATTTATCACTTACTCCATGTCAGTAAATATTCTAGGCACTAGAATATTTACTATTATTCAATACTGGCCTGTTACTTATAAATTATGCCTTTATTTATGTACAGGTGCTGTTCTATGTGGATTTATTTACTATGGTGCATATCTCCATAACATTCCAAAACATTTTAAGTTATTTGCTGTTTGGTTTAAGTCTCACTATATTTTAATGAATAATGATATATCAGAAACTTTGACTTGATTAACTAATATCCAATGTCCCAGCAACCCTTGTTTTATTGAGTTAACTATGAGCTCTGGTAAAAGACCACACTTTCTAGCCTCCCTTATAGCTAAGTGTGGCCTTGTGACAAAATTCTGGCTAATGAGATGTAATCATAAGTTGCCAGGTTGAATTCAACTTAAGCTCCATAAAAGGACACTTCCTATTTTCTGTCTGGTATATGAATGTGATTATTCTCTTGTGAGCCTGCAAATGGAAAAATATGGATGCCAAAGGATGTGAGGCATAAAAGTATAAGGAACTTGGATTCTTGATGTCTTTATGTTAAGACCTAACTTCTGATTTTCTATTGAGGTCTCTTTATCATGAAGCCACAACCAATTTCTAAGTGATACAGATGACCACTATGATGCTGCTGCTGATGAACAAGCTCCTGTCCAGGTCTACCTAAACTGATACCCAGTACAAAAGAAGTGAAATATGTAATAACCCAGATCTCTCAGGTTCTGGAATCATCCAAACCTGTCGTTTATTTATTTCTCTCCAAGCACTCACTCTCTTGTTAGTGGGCCCAGAACAGATTCTGACATAGCTGTAGAAAACATATTTTTTTATCATTTAAAAGCTGTGGACTTGGAGACCCAGAAGTGAGTGATTAAGGTTAGTGGCCTTATACAGGATTGCCAGAGGAGGTTACCTTTTCCAAGGCATTATTCATGGAATGAAAATTTATAAAGAAACACAGTCACTTAAAACATTTCCTAGATATGCTGACCTTCAGTCTTTGTTGAGTACCAATTTTCCCTGAATATTTGTTATTGCCAAGGCACTGCATTTCGACAGTAATTCCCATGACCTTGAAACCGATTTTATTGTCCTGAACTGCTGGCTACTCAGCAGATACTCAGCCTGCCTTCATCTCTAGATGCTCGATGATGCCACATCTGCACATTCAGCTAGCTCCTGCTGACTTTCTTTCTTTTCTTTTCTCATTTTGGCTGGCTGAAAAGACAACCAAGTTAAATTTTCCAATAAAGGTCTCAAAAAGGACTAATTCTTTAAATCTATTTGCACTCATCCTTAACTGATAATTGAACTCTGTGTGCAAGGAGGCCAGATCTGTGCAGTGAGATACAGTTCCCTCACAACAGCATGCAGAATCAGCCCTTTACCACAGTTGCTGCTAATGTACAGAGCAAATAACTATTTTAATGACTCAGAGTTTGGGGCATTTGAGTGATCTGTCCTCCATTTTACTTGTAATTGCCCTCTAAACCTGATCCTCCCCCCAAAACATGGGGTATCTGAATAAAAGTTACTACCTTGGCATATGAAAAACTTGATTAGTTCTAATGGAAGCAAGGGAGTTCTGTTGACATTTCATACTTCAAGTTCTTGCATGGCAATAAGACATAAGTACTGATTTATAAAAGAGTGTGCGCCTATCAGGCATGAGTGAGAGAGAGTAAGTTCATGTTGCACAAAATAAGCTGCTAATTTCTTTTCCATTTCACTGACAATGTGCTCTTTGAGTTCAGAGCAGCTGGGATGAGAACAATGGATGTTCCCAACCTATGCTCCATTTAACTTCTGCAACTCGACAAGGTCAAACAGCAAGGAGAGAATCTCTCTCTCTCTCTCAGAGGTTTATACTGTGGCAAAGCTAGGAGATTGAGGGACAATCTAAGAGACACACTTGATTTCTTTAAAGAAACTCCTGTATCTAAACAGAGATTTTATTGGCAAAGATTTGGATGCCTTTTTGTTGTTATTTCTACCTTGAAATTCATAGGATTTATATATGGTTCATAGTTACGAGCATGTGTGTTGAGGTGGGAGAAGGTGAGCATGAACACTTGAGTTTGCAAAGATATGTGCTGTCTGTTGTCTAGATCCTCACTGATGAAAAATGAATCCCAAAGGATTTGCTGTGCATTGTCTCTACTACTACTGACAGGGAATTTTCAAACTCTTTTTTTTTTTTTTTTTTTGCAATTAACAATGTCTACCAGAGAGCCTTAGTATTCAACATGTTTCCCTACAACCAATACCACCAGAATGGCAGAGTCCTTTAGGATATAGCCTTCATTTCTTCTCTTTTGATGAATATACCAACTCCCCTCTGATCTGCTCATGTAACTTGGATCTCAATTAACACAAATTTGTGGCATTCTGCTTTTAGTGGGTGGGAGGTGAAAGAACTAGGAATGTGAGCTAATATTCACCAAGAGCATCTTGTCAGGTTTGCAGTTCAGGAACCATCACCTACTATTAGAATTTATATTCCACCTTTGTACATATGATATTAGATTCTGAGAAACTAAGTATTTACTTATAAAAATGTAACCTTTGCTTAAATATTGGAAAGCTACACTTTTTACAAAACTTACTATTTTAGTTTCAAGATCAAAGGACAAAATTAATCTGATGGTTTGACTTAATAATGATAATTTTAAAAACATTGTTTTCTTTTCAAGAAAGAAAATGCATTTCATGCATACACTAATATCACCTTCAGAACTATATTCTTGTTTATTTAATACTAAATAAAAAGTTAAGGTGAAAATATGAATTAATTGATAAGACTAATTCTCTGCAATTTACTTATCTAACAATTTACTGTAAAATAATTATTTGAAAAGATGAACCATGTTTTGACTCTCACCCTTTTCTCTAAAGGTACATTCTGCTTTTCTTACTTATGCTCTTCTGTGTTCTAGGCACGTGGAAAGACATACGGTTTTCCATCTTTCTTTTTCTTCATAGATTGACTTTTCTCATGTTGTAATCCCATTTGGCTGAAAGCACAAGTAACCTCTATGCTTCAAGGCCCAGAACAAACTTCTCTCTATTCACCTTTTCTGGTTCATTTGAGAGGTGTGAATTGGCCTCTCCTTGAGTTCTTCACCTTATCTGAGGACTCTTCTATCAATCATAATCTGTACACACTGAACAATGCAAGTGTTTAGGTAGCCCTCTCTTATTTAAGGGGTGAGGAGCAGGGACTATGTTTGACCTATCATTGTATCTCCATGACCTAGAACAATTCCTGACACAGAACATGGTTTCAGAAGTGTTTGCCAAGTGAATGAATGCAGACCTTGTATCTATTTGTCTTTCCCAAGCTAATAATTTGCTTGCAAAAATTGTTTTCAGAAAGGCATATTTGCTTATTTAAGAAAAATATATGTCCTAATCTTAAACTTACATTCCATATACTTCTGTACTATATTAAAGGTAACAGATTACCCATTATAAAATTATGTTACCAAACTCTGATTAATGCCTTTGTTAATTTTTCACCCTGTGGTAGACATTGGTTATTATTCAGTACTTTTAATATTTATGTATTTAATTTAACAGCTAGAATAAAGTGAGAAATTGAACCAGTTATACTAAATTTTATGTCAAGCTATAAAAATGTATTCAGAAACATTTATTATCCACACTAATAATTTGGGATTAAATTAAATGGGAATTATATTGAAAAGTTAACATATGGTCTTCAAATAAATATATTCGGTTTTCTCTCCCTTTTTTCAAGAAATTGCTTTTGTCTCTATGTGAACTACTTGAAATGAAGATGAGATGTTCCACTGGAAACTCTTGTCTACCAACATGCAATACAAGAATTGCTTAGTTAATCTCTTAGTTCTTCTTATTTAATGAAACTTCCTAACCTTGAATGTCATGTCCAAAACAAAGATCTAAAATTAAAACAGGAATATATATATATATATATATATCTTATATTTATATATTGCCTATATAAGTATAGATCTCAGCAATAACTCTATATTTATAGAGTTATAAAGGAGAGAGTTTTTTCTGAGAAGATATTGCAAGGAAGAATTGCTCTTCAAAGTAGAAATTCAAATTCAAAGGCTGATAGATTCTAGAAGTAACCTGAAGTATGTGCTTAGTAAAGCAAGAATGGTAATAGCAATCTAAGAGAAGAAAAGAGAATTTGCTGGAGATATTAAAAATGGAAGCCCTAAAGTTTAGCTTATATTCATGATCAAATTCTTCTTCTTCATGTATACATTCTCATTCTATTTTTGATAATATAAGTAATGATTCCAGTACCTCAGGAAAATTTCCAAACCATTCCATTTCAACATAATCTCTTAATTCATTAAGTTATTATTGTGCATTGTCTTACATCAACCTTGGTTGTGTCAATGTCTGTCACTTACTAACTATAATTTTTTATGAGATTTCATTTCCTCATCTACAAATGTAGCCTAGTCATATCTATCTCTTAGTTTCAGTCAGAAAAGAAGAACTACCATAAGTGATATAAAATAAAGGATGTATTATAGGAATGTAACCTTACACAACTTGGGAGCAGGTTATACAGTCTCTGTAAGAGTGTTATCTGTGCTTATGGTTCTGGGTCTTGATGTCAGCAGTTGGAAAAGAAGGACACAAAATGGGGAAGAGCAAGGACAAGCTGGGACTGCAGGGTATAATGGAACTCATGTTGATGTCTCACCACCACCTCCAAGCCTCCAACATTGACGATGAAGGGTATGTACAGAAGAAGCTGGTACCCTTTTTCATGGACCTAAACATGCACCAGAACTAAGAGTTAGTTAGACATGTTGAAGCAAGACCTGACAGTAGTTAAAGGAGCTTCAGAGTTGGTTGATGCCCCATGCCAGTGAGATGAGCCAGCAGATAAGCAACATTTGTGAGCTCAAGTAGTACAAGAGCCCTGCATCAACCATGTGATTTAAAGGAATAGGGCCATTCACTTCAACCTTTTAACTCTAATGCAAACTGTCTCTTGGATCTCACATTAATCCAGAACTTCACAAGGAGGGAAAGTCAAGAAAGTGTAGACACATTAACCCAGAACTGCACAAAGAAGAAACTCAAGGAAATGTAGACTCAACTTAGCTAAGATAACAATGCAAAGCCATCACAACATCCTGTCTTCTCAGAGTGTTGGGTTTTTGGAATGAAATGCATATAAAATCATTTTAAAAGCTTTAAAGCACAAAAGTGATAAAGGGTAGTACTATTTCCAGAAAGTTTCTTTACAATGATCCTATCATTGTTTCACCTGCGTAGTTATATTGAGTATAACTAGCCATAAGCATAAATAGTAGATCCTTGTGTACTGTGATTTTATAGGAATCAATAGGCCTAAGGAACCTAAAATTTCCAAATAATTGTCAGTTATAAAAAGACAAGCAACTGCTTTGTCTCTTCAGTATACTCTTATAATATTTAGCACAGAGCCTGATCCATACCAAGAAAAAAAGAATGAAAGGAAGGAAGAAAAGAAAGAACAAAAGAAAAAAAGAAAGAAAGAAAGAAAGAAAGAAAGAAAGAAAGAAAGAAAGAAAGAAAGAAAGAAAGAAAGAAAGAGAGGAGGGATCAAGATAATGGAGTAGGAGGAGCCCACACAAATATATCAAAATTGCAACTACATATACAGCCACTCTCAATGAGAACAATCTGAAGACTAGCAGAATGGCTTTTCTACAGTAGCTGTAAAGAAAGAACGACATGAAGTCTGGTAGGAGGGAAGGAGAGCAATCTAGTCAGGACCCACACTCCTAGTGGGTGACCTAGATGAGTGATCACAGGCTCAGGGATCATCCCTATGGAGTGAGGGATTCAAGCTCCATATGAGGCACCCCAACCCCAACACAAGGAAGATGAGTCTCCTTAGCTGGTTTGAAAACCAGTGGGGCTTACTAGAGGCCTGTAAGAAACTGAGTCTCCATTCTTAAAGAGTATATGCACAGACTTGCTTTCTCCCTGTCCCAGTTTAGAAGCAGCAGATAGAAAAGTGTCTGGTGTTATGGCTGGCCTTCCAGGACTTCCCCAGTACACCCCCAGCCTGTACCAGACACATGATTTAGCACGGCTCCTTGCTAAGGCAGAGACTGCCATTGCCATCATGTGTATGTACTCACACCAGAAAAAAAGCAGAGCCAGCTCAGAAGTATAGCTCCATCCCTTGATGACTCAATGCCATTTCTAACCAAGATGGGAACCATCATCACCATTGCACATGCACATAGCAGGGGAAAAGCAGAGCAAGCTCTGAAATGCGGGTCCAAGCCCTCAGGTCCTGGCCATGTCTCATCCAAAGTGGAAACTGCCATCACAGTGAGGAAAAGCCCAACTCCCTCAAGGCTCCTGCTCTAACCCCTCAGTCTCTGGCACCATGCTCCAGTAGAATAGCAGCCATCTTTGAGCCTGGGAGAAGTTTCAGCTTGCAAACGACTTTGGCTCTAGTCATCCCAGTGCCAGCCCCACGTCCCTCAAAGGAAACAGCTGCCAGTATAACCAGGGAAGAGGCAACATGCATTCACTTCAGATCCAGTTCTTCCACCAAAAACCACTGGGAACACACAGATTGCACAGGGATGATCCCTATGTGAAGACACTCCCTCATGACTGAGATAGGTACCAGTTTCACCTAATTTTATAGACACAAACAGAGAAAGTCAAACAAAATGAGAAGACAGAGGAATATATTTCAAATGAAACAAGATAAAACCACAGAAGAAAACCCTAATGAAATAGGGACAATTTCCCTGATAAAAAGCTCAAAGCAGTAGTAATAAAAATGGTCAATGAACACAGGAAAATAATAGAAGAATACAATGAGAACTTCACTAATAAATGAGAAGTTATAAAAAAGAACTAGTTATAACTGAAGAATATGATAACTGAGATGAAAAATACACTAGAAGGAATTAAGAGCTGATTTGGTGATAAAGAAGAATACGTAAGTGACCTGGAAGACAGAATAGTGGGAAGAACCCAATAAAAATAGCAAAATTAATTAATTAATTAATTTTAAGAAATGAGGATAATTTAAGGTACATCTGAAAGAGTATCAAGTATACTAACTTTGACATTATGGGGGTCCCAGAAGGAGAAGAGAAAGGAGCAGAAAGTGTATTTGATAAAATTATGGCTTACCCCTAACCCGAAGAAAGAATAGATGTCTGGGTCCAAGAAGCAAAGAGAGTCCCAGCCAAGGTAAACACAATGAGACCCACAACCAGACACATAATAATTGAAATAGCAAAAGTTAAAGATAAATAGGAAATTTTAAAGGCAGTGAGAGAAGAACAAAGAATCAGAGAAAAAGGAAGCCCCATAAGGCTATCAGCTTATTTTTCAGCAGAGATTTTGCAGTCCAAAAGGGAGTAACATGATATATTTAAATGATGTAAGGAAAAAATATACAAAGTAGGATACTCTACACAGCATGTTTGTCATTCAAAATTGAAGGAGAGGTAAACGCATTTCCCAGATAGTAGAAACTAAAAGATTTCATCACCAGTAAATGGACCTTACAAGAAATGTTAAAGTATCTTCTTTAACCAAAAAGAAAAGTCTATAACAAGAAATAAGAAAACATATACTGGAAGAATCAATAATGTCAAAATGACTATACTACCCAAGGAATCTACAGATTCAGTGTATTTCCTATCAAATTACCAATGGCATTTTTCACAGAACTAGAACAAAAAAAAAAATAAATTTGTATGGAAAGACAATATATCCTGAATATCCAAGGGAATATTTAGAAAGAAAAATGGAGCTGGAGGAATCACACTCCCTGATTTCAGACTATACTACAAAGCTACAGTAATCAAAACAGTATGGTACTGGCACAAGGACAGAAATATAGATCAATGGAAAAGAATAGAAAGCCCAGAAATAAACCCATGCACCTATGGTAAATTAATCCATGACAAAGGAGGCAAGAACATAAAATGGAGAAGACAGTCTCTTCAATAAATGGTGCTGAGGAAACTGAACAGCTACATGTAAAAGAATGAAATTAGAACACTCCATAACACCATACACAAAAATAGATACAAAATGGATTAAAGACCTAAATGTAAGGCTGGATAATATAAAACTCTTAGAGGAAAACATAGGCAGAACACTCTGACATAAAATGCAACAATATCTTCTTTGATGCACCTCCTACAGTGAAGAAAATAAAAACAAACAAACAAACAAAAAAAAACAAATGGGAAATAATTAAACTTAAAAGCTTCTGAACAGCAAAGGAAACTATAAACATTATGAAAAGACAGCCCACAGAATGGGAGAAAATATTTGCAAACATAGTGACATACAAGGAACTACTCCAAAATATACATACAGCTCATGCAGCTCTCTATAAAAGCAAATAAACAACCTAATCAAAAATGGGTAGAAGATCTAAATAGACATTTCTCCAAAGAAGACATACAGTTGATCAAAAATCACATGAAAGATGCTCAACATCACTAATTATCAGAGAAATGTAAATCAAAACTACAGTGAGGTATCATCTCACACCAGTCAGAATGGCCATCATCAAAAAATATGCAAACAACAAATCCTGGAGAGGGTGTGGAGAAAAGGGAACCCTCTTGCACTGTTGGTGGGAATGTAAACTGGTACAGCCATTCTTGAGAACTGCATGGAGTTTCCTTAAAACCTAAAAGCAGAACTACCATGTGATCCAGCAATCCCACTCCTGGACATATAGATCGAGAAAAACATACTTCAAAAAGATACATACACTCCAATGTTCATTGCAGCACTATTTACAATAGCCAGGACATGGAAGAAACCAAAACGTCTATTGTCAGAAGAATGGATAGTAAGATGTGGTACATATATACATACAATGAAATATTACTCAATCATAAAAAAGAATGAAATAATGCCATTTGCAGTAACAGACCTAGAGATTATCATACTAAGTGAAGTAAGTCCAAGAAAACCAAAATCATGTGATATCATTCATATGTGGAATCTAATTTAAAAATGATACAGATGAACTTGTTTATGAAACAGAAATAGACTTACAGATATTGAAAACAAACTTATGGTTACCAAAGGGGAAACATGGTGAGGGAGATAAATCAGGTGCTTGGGATTGGAATACACAAAATATTTACATATAAGATGGATAACCAACAAGAAGCTACTGTATAGCACAGGGAACTCTACTCAACATTCTGTGATAACTTATATGAGAAAAGAATCTGGAAAGAAATTAATATATGCATATGTATAGCTGAATCACTTTGCTGTACACCTGAAACTAACACAAAATAGTAACTCAACTATACTCCAATCAAATTTAGAAAAAAAAAAATCCAGTAACAGTAATTATCCATTTTTTTTCCTAAATCTGTGTTCAACCCCACTCTCTGCATTTTTAAAAAATTCAAAAATATTTACTGAATGTCGGTGCATGGTCCACAGCAAGGGGGACAAGAAGTTAGTTTCCTTAGGACAAAGGAGGTGCCCTCGCACCTGCAGGACAATTTGTTGCCCCATCCATAGGGAGGAATAAGCTTCCTGTTATGACTGCAATTGTTAAGAAGCCAGCCTTGCAGTGGTTTCTACAAGAAGGTTTTTAGATAACGTGTGGTTGGCAGGGCCTTGCTGTTCTCGCTGGGTGTCAGGCCTTAGCCTCTGAGGTGGGAGAGCCGAGTTCAGGACATTCATCCACCAAAGACCTCCAGCTACATGTAATATCAAACAGAGAAAGTTCTTCCAGAGATCTACATCTCAACGCTAAGACCCAGCTACACTCAACGACTGGCAAGCTACAGTGCTGGACACCCTATGCCAAACAACTAGCAAGACAGGAACGTAACTGCACCCATTTAGCAGAGAGGCTGCCTAAAATCATAATAAGGCCACAGACATCCCAAAACAAACCATCAGACCTGGTCCTGCCCACCAAAAAGATAAGATGCAGCCTCATCCACCAGAACACAGCCACCAGTCCCCTCTATGGGGAAGTCTACACAACCCACTGAATCAGACTTAGCCACTGGGGGCAAACACTGAAAAAAACCAGGAACTATGAATCTGCAGCCTGTGAAAAGGAGACCCAAAACACAGTAAGTTAAGCAAAATGAGAAGACAGAGAAACACACAGCAGATGAATGAGCAAGGTCAAAATGCAAAAGACCAAACAAATAAACAAGAAATAGGCAGTCTACCTGAAAAAGAATTCAGAGTAATGAGAGTAAAGATGATCCAAAATCTCAGAGGAAGAATGGAGAAAATACAAAAATGTTTAACAAGGACTTAGAAGAATTAAAGAGCAAACAAACAATGATGAATAACACAATAAATGAAATTAAAAATGCTCTAGAAGGAATCAATAGCAGAATAACTGAAGCAGAAGAACAGACAAGTGACCTGGAAGACAAAATAGTGGTAGTAACTACCAAAGAACAAAATAAAGAAAAAAGAATGAAAACAATTGACAACAGTCTTAGAGACCTCTGAGACAACATTAAATGCACTAATGTTCAAATTATAGGGGTCCCAGAAGACGAAGAGAGAAAAGAAACAGACTGAGAAAATATTTGAAGAGATTATAGCTGAAAAATTCCCTAATATGGGAAAGGAAATAGTCAATCAAGTAGAGGAACAGCAGAGAGTCCCATCCAGAATAAATCCAAGGAGAAACAGGACAAGACACATAGTAATCAAACTATCAAAAATTAAATACAAAGAAAAAATATTAAAAGCAGCAAGGGAAAAACAAAAAATATATATACAAGGGAATCCTTATAATGTTAACAGCTGATCTTTCACCAGAAACTCTGCAAACCAGAAGGGAGTGGCAGGACAAATTTAAAGTGATGAAATGGAAAAACCTACAATCAAGATTACTCTACCCAGCAAGGATCTCATTTAGATTTGACAGAGAAATTAAAACCTTTACAGAGAAGCAAAGTTAAGAGAATTCAGCACCAAAAGCACCAAACGAGCTTTACAACAAATGTTAATGGAACTTTTCTAAGCAGGAAACACAAGGGAAGGAAAAGACCTACAATAACAAACACAAAACAACTAAGAAAATGATAATAGGGACATACATAACAATAACTACCTTAAATGTAAATGGATTAAATGCTCCAACCAAAAGACATAGACTGGTTGAATGGATACAAAAACAAGACTCGTATTTGTATATATGCTCTCTACAAGAGACTCATTTCAGACCTAGGGACACATATAGATTGAAAGTGAGGGGATGGAAAAAGGTATTCCATGCAAATGGAAATCAAAGGAAAGCTGCAGTAGCAATTCTCAAATCAGACAAAATAGGCTTTAAAACAAAGGCTTTTACAAGAGACAAAGAAGGACAGTACATAATGATCAAGGGATCAATCCAAGAAGAAGATATAACAATTGTAAATATTTATGCACCTAATATAAGAGCAACTAAACACGGCAAATGCTAAACACGACTAATGTTTCCTTCTGAAACAGAAAGGAGCTAACACCTATCCTACCCCCAAAAAAATATAGCAGAGGGAGGAACACTCCCAAACTCATTCTAGGAGGCCACCATCACCCTGATACCATAACCATAAAAGATGTCACAAAGAAAGATAACTACAGGCTGATATCACTGATGAACATAGATGCAAAAAGTCCTCAAAAAAAAACACTGGCAAACAGAATCTAACAGCACATTAAAAGCATCTCACACCATGATCAAGTGGTCCAGGAATGCAAGGATACTCAATATATGCAGATCAATCAATGTGATAAACCATGTTAACAAACTGAAGGAGTAAAAACATATGATCATCTCAATAGATGCAGAAAAAGCTTTTGACGAATTCAACACCCATTTATGATAAAAGCCCTCCAGAAAGTATGCATAGAGGGAACTTACCTCAATATAATAAATGCTATATATGACAAACCCAGAGCCAATATCGTTCTCAGTGGTGAAAAACAGAAACCATTTCCTCTAAGATCAGGAACAAGACAAGGTTTTCCACTCTCACCACTACTATTCACCATAGTTTTGGAAGTTTTAGCCATAGCAATCAGAGAAGAAAAAGAAGTAAAAGAATCCAAATCAGAAAAGAAGTAAAGCTGTCAGTGTTTGCAGTTGACATGATACTATACAAAGAGAATCCTAAAGGTGTTACCAGAAAAACACTAGAGGTAATCAATGAATTTGGTTATGTAGCAGGATACAAATTAATTCCCAGAAATCTCCTGCATTCCTATACACAAATGATGAAAAATCTGAAAGAGAAATTAAGGAAACACACACATTTACCATTGCAACAAAATTAATAAAATACCTAGGAATAAATCTACCTAAGGAGACAAAAGACTTGTATGCAGAAAATTATAAGACACTGATGAAAGTAATTAAAAATGATACAAGGAGATGGAGAGATAATACCATGTTCTTGGATTGGAAGAATCAACATTGTGAACTGACTATACTACCCAAAGCAATCTACAGATTCAATTCAATCCCTATCAAACTACCAGTGGCATTATTCACAGAACTAGAACCAGAAATTTTACAATTTGTATAGAAACAAAAATGACCCCAAATAGCCAAAGCAATCTTGAGAACGAAAAACGGAGCTGGAGTAATCAGGTTCCTGGACTTCAGACTATACTACAAAGCTACAGTAATCAAGACAGTATGATACTGATACAAAAACAGAAATATAGATCAATGGGACAGTATAGAAAGACCAGAGATAAACCCATGCACATATGGTCACCTATTTTCTGACAAAGGAGGCAAGAACATACAATGGAGAAAAGACAGCCTCTTCAATAAGTGGTGCTGGGAAAACTGGACAGCTACATGTAAAAGAATGATATTAGAACACTCCCTAACACCATACACATAAATAAACTCAAAATGGATTAAAGACCTAAATGGAAGGACAGGCACCATAAAACTCTTAGAGGAAAACATACACAGAACACTCTGTGACATAAATCACAGAAAGATCCTTTTTGACCCACCTCCTAGATTAATGGAAATAAAAACAAAAATAAACAAGTGGGATCTAATGAAACTTAAAAGCTTTTTCACAACAAAGGAAACCATAAACAAGATGAAAAGACAATTCTCAGAATGGGAGAAAATATTTGCAAATGAAGCAACTGACAGAGGATTAATCTCCAAAGTTTGCAAGAAGTTCATGCAGCTCAATATCATAAAAACAAACAACACAATCCAAAATGGGTAGAATACCTAAATAGATATTTCTCCAAAGAAGATATACAGATTGCCAACAAGGTCATGAAAGGATGCTCAGCATCACCAATCATTAGAGAAATGCAAATCAAAACTACAATGAGGTATTACTTTGCAACAGTCATAATGACCATCATCAAAAAATCTACAAACAATAAATGCTAGAGAGGGTGTGGAGAAAAGGGAACCCTCCTGTCCTGTTGGTAAGAATATTAACTGATACAGTCAGTATGGATAACAGTATGGAGGTTTCTAAAAAGCTAAAAATAGAACTACCATACAACCCAGCAATGCCACTACTGGGCATTTATGCTGAGAAAACCATAATTCAAAATGAGTTATGTACCACAATGTTCACAGCAACTCTATTTATGATAGCCAAGACATGAAAGCAACCTAAGTGTCCATTGACAGATGAATGGATAAAGAACATGTGGCACATATAAACAATGGAGTATTACCAGCCATAAAAAGAAATTGAGTTATTTGTATTGAGGAGGGTGGACTTCCTAGAGTCTGTCATGCAGAGTGAAGTAAGTCAGAAAGAGAAAAACAAATACCACATATTAACATATGTATATGGAATCTAAAGAAAAAAAAAGGTTCTGAAGAACCTAGGGGCAGGACAGGAATAAAGACACAGACGTAGAAAATGAACTTGAGGACACAGGGAGGGGGAAGGGAAGCTGAGATGAAGTGAGAGAGTGACATGGACATATATACACTACCAAATGTAAAATAAATAGCTAGTGGGAAGCAGCCACAGAGCACAGGGAGATCAGCTCGGTGTTTTGTGATCACCTAGATGGGTGGGGTAGGGAAGATAGGAGGGAGATGAAAGAGGGAGGATATATGGGGATATATGTATATGTAAAGCTGATTCACTTTGCTACAAAGCAGAAACTAACACAAAATTGTAAAGCAATTGTACTCTAATAAATTTGTTTAAAAAATATTTACTATATATAAAATAGATAACCAACAATGACCTACTATATAGCACAGGGAACAATACTCAATATCTTGTAATAACCTATATGTGTGTGTGTATGTATATATATATAGGGTTAGGCAAAAGGTTTGTTTATTTTTTTTCCGTAAGATGGCTTTAGTAGCAGTTGTCTTTAACTTCATTAGAAATAATTTTGTTAGATTATATGTGAAAGTTCTCATATCAATGTGCATTTAAAAAAAGACTTATAAAAATTGGTTAATATTTTGTACCCATTTTAATATTGAAGATGGAAGGAAAAAAGCAACATTTTTGGCATTATTATACTTTATTATTTCAAGAAAGATAAAAATGCAACTGAAAAGCAGGAAACGATTTGTGCAGTGTAGGGAGAAGTTGCTGTAACTGATCAAAAGTGTCAAAAGTAGTTTGCGAGGTTTTGTGCTAGAGATTTCTTGTTGGACGATGTTCCATGGTTGGGTAGGCCAGTTGAAGTTGATAGCAATCAAATCGAGACACTGTGAGCAATCAGTTTATACCACATGGGAGATGGCAGACATACTCAAAATATCCAAGTCAAGCACTGAAAATCATTTGTACCAGCATGCTTATGTTAATCACTTTGATTTTTGTGTTCCACATAAATTAAGCAAGAAAAAAAAACCTTCTTGACCTTATTTCTGCATGCAATTCTCTACTTAAACATAAAGAAAATGTTCCATTTTAAAAACAATGTGACAATTGACGAAAAGTGAATACTGTACAATAATGAGGAATGGAAGAAATTGTGGGGCAAGCAAAATGAACTACCAACAACCACACCAAAGGCCAGTCTTCATCCAAGGAAGGTGATGTTGTGTATATGGTTGGATTGGAAGGGAGTCCACTATGATGAGCACCATCTGGAAAACCAAATGATTAATTCCAACAAGTACTGCTCCCAATTAGACCAACTGAAAGCAGCATTTGATGAAATGCAACCAGAATTAGTCAACAGAAAACACATAATCTTACATCAGGATAATGCATGACTACATGTTTCTTTGATGACCAGGCAAAGGTAGTTACAACTTGGCTGGGGTTTTCTGCTTCATCCACCGTATTCAGAAGACATTGCACATTCAGATCTCCTCTTATTTAAGTTTTTACAAAATTATCTTAATGGAAGAAATTTCAATTCCCTGGAAGACTGTGTAAGGCACCTGGAACAGTTCTTTGCTTAAAAATATTAAAAGTTTTGGGAAGGTGGAAGTATAAAGTTGCCTGAAAAATAGCAGAAGGTAGTGGAACAAAAGGGTAAATACGTTGTTTAATAAAGTTTTGGGTGAAAATAAAAAATGTGTCTCTTATTTTTACTTAAAAACCGAAGGCACTTTTTGGCCAACCATATATATATATATATATATATAAATATATCACTTTGCTGTACACATGAAACTAACATAACATTGTAAATCAACTCTATTTCAATAAATACTTTTTAAAAATCTGAAAAAAGAGAAAATATATGAAAGGAAAAATCTCACTGGGAAAGGCAAATATATAGTAAAAGCAGTGGATCAATCACTTAAGCTAGTATAAAGGTTAAAAGATAAAAATTGTAACATCAACTTTTACTGTAATAAACACTTCAGGGATAGACATGAAGATATAAAATATGATATAAAAAACATTGAATGTTGGGGAGAGGTAAAGAAGTACAGATTTTAGAAGGTATTTGAACTTAAATAACTATCCATTGAAAACAAGTAGATATAGTTATAGGTCAATATATATAAATATCATGGCAACCACAAATCAAGAAATTACAACAGATACACACAAAACAAAGAGAAATAACCCAAACATAATGCTAAAGAAAATTACCAAACCGTAAAGGAAGAGACTAAAAGAAGAGATCAACTGAAAACAAGTAACACAATGGCAATACCATACCTATCAATAATCACTTTAGATGCAAATAGACTAAATGATCTAATCAAAAGATCTGTATGCTGTCTCCAAGAAACTCACTTTAGAGCTAAAGACACACACAGACTGAGAGTAAAGTGATAGAAAAAGGTATTCCACACAAATGGAAATGAAAAGAAAACTGGGTAACAATACTCACATCATACAAAGTAAACTTTAGAACAAAAACAAAGAATGCCAATATATAATGATGAAGGGATCTAACCAAGAAGAGGATATAACATTTGTAATAATATATGCAAGTATTTTATGAGCACCTAAGTATATAAAGCAAATATTAGCAGACATAAAGGGAGAAATTGACAGTAATACAATAATAGCAGGAGACGTTAATACCCCCACTTATATTAATAGAAAGATAATTCAGACAGAAAATCGATATGGAAACAGTGGCCTTAATGACACATCAGACCAGATTTACTTAATAGATAGATACAGGACATTCCATCCAAAAACATCAGAATAAACATTCTTTTCAAGTACATGGCAAACTTTTTCCATGATAGATCACATGCTAAGCCAAGAATCTTTCCAACCACAATGATATGAAACTAGAAATCAATTACAGGAAATTAAATAGAAAAAACAGGCACATGGGGACTAACCAATGGGTCAATAAAGAAATCAAAGACAAAATCACAAATAACTTGAGATGAATGAAAACAGAAACAACACAACTTTCCAAAAGCTATGGTAAAAAAAAAAAAAAAAACTACAGGACACAGCAAAGAACAGTTCTAAGAGGGAAGTTATAGCAATTCACGCCTACCTCAAGAAACAAGAAAAATCACAAAGAGATTAAGTTTCCATCCAAAAGAATTATAAAAAGAGAAGCAAAACAAAAGTGCAAAGTCAGCAAAAGGAAGGAAATAATAAAGATCAGAGTATACATAAATAAAATAGAGACCAAAAAAGAAAAAGATAGAAAAGATCAATGAAACAAGGATCTGATTTTTTGAAAAGAAAAATAATAAACTTTTAGCCAGGCTCATTAAGAGAAAGATAGAGGGCTCAAATAAACAAAATTAGAAATTAAAGAGGAGACGTTCCAACCAATATCACAGAAATACAAACAATCATAAGAGAATACTAAGAACAGTTATATACCAACAAACTGGACAATCTAGAAAAAATGGATAAATTCCAAGAATCATACAATCTTCTAAGATTGAATCAGGAAGAAATAGAAAAATCTGAGTAGATTGATTACTATTTTAAAAATTGAATCAGTAATCAAAAAACTTCCAATAAACAGAAGTCCAGGACCAAATGGTTTCACAGGTAAATTCTACCAAACATTTAAAGAGCTAATGATATCCTTCTAAAACTATTTGAAAAACTTGAAGAGGAAAGAACACTTTCAAACTGATTCAACAAGGTCAACATTACCCTCATTCAAAAACAAGATAAAGACACTACAAAAAAAGAGAATTACAGGCCAATATCTCTGATGAACATAGATGCAAAAATCCTCAGCAAAACTTTAACAAACTGAATTCAACAATACATAAAACGATTCACATACCATGATCAAGTGACATTTATTGCAGGGATGCAAGGATGCTTCAAGATCCACAAAGCAATCAATGTCATACACTATATTAACAAAACAAGGGATAAAAATCACATAATCATCTCAATAAATTCAGAAAGAGCTTTTGGCAAAATTTAATATCCATTAGTGATAAAATCTCTCAACAATGCTGGTATAGAGAGAACATACCTCAACTTAATTATGGTCATTTATGACAAAACAACAGCTAATATCATACTCAATGGTGAAAAGCTGAAAGCTTTTCCTCTAAGATCAGGAACAAGACAAGGATGCCCATTCTTGCCACTTCTATTTAACATAGTATGGGAAGTCCTAGACATAGCATCCATACAAGAAAAAAAAATAGAAAATATCCAAATTGGAAGGGGAGATGTACAGCTGTCACTATTTGCAGAAGATATGATACTATATATAGAAAACCCCCAAAACTCCACCAAAAGACTATTAGACCTAATAAATGAAGTCAGTGAAGTTTCAGGAAACAATATTAATATATAGAAATCTGTTAAATTTCTATACACTGTTAATGGACTTCAAAAAGAAATCAAGAAAATAATCCCATTTGCAATCACATCAAGAATAAAATACTTAGGACTAAATTTCACCAAGGAGATAAAAGACCTATAGTGTGAAAACTATAAAACATTGATGAAGAAACTTGAAGTTCATACAAATAAATGGAAAGGTATCCTGAGTTCATGGATTGAAAGAATTAATACTATTAAAACTCAAATAAATCTATAGATTTAATGTAATCCCTACTAATATACCCATGACATTTTTTCACAGAACTAAAACAAATAATCCCAAAATTTGCAAGGGACCATAAAACTACAAATAGCCAAAGAAATCTTGACAGGAAAGAACAAAGCTGGTGGTACCATGCTGCCTGACTTCAGACTATACTACAAAGCTACAATAATCAAAACAGTACTGGCACAAAACTATATATAGATGAATGCAGTAGGATAGAGAGCCTAGAAATAAACGTACACACACACACACATGGTCATTAATCTATGACAAAGAAGGCCAAAATATACAATGGGGAAAAAGTAGTCTCCTCAAAAAGTGGTACTGGGAATCTGGACAGCTACATGTAAAAGAATGAAATTAGAACATTTTCTCACACCATATACAATAATAAAATCAAAATGTATTAAAGACCTAAGTGTAACACCTGAAACCATAAAATTCCTAGAGAAAAACATAAGCAGTACCCTCTTTGACATAGGTATTGGCAATATTTTTTTAGATATGCCTTCTCTTTTTAAAAATTTTTATTGGAGTATAGTTGATTTACAGTGTTGTGTTAGATTTTGCCATGGAAAAGAAGTGAATCAGTTATACATATACATATATCCACTCTTTTTTACATTTTTTCCCATATAGGTCATTACAGAGTATTGAGAGTTCCCTGTGTTATACAGTAGGTCCTTAGTAGTTATGTATTTTGTATATAGTAGTGTGTATACATCAATCCCAATCTCCCAATTTATCCTTTCCACCCTTTCTTCCCTGGTAACCATAAGTTTGTTTTTTACATCAGTGACTCTATTTCTCTTCTGTAAATAGGTTCACCTGTACCATTTATTTTTAGATTCCACATATAAAACTATCATATGATATTTGTCTTTCTCTCTCTGACTTACTTCACTCAGTATGACAATCTCTAGGTCCTTCTATGCTGTGGCAAATGACATTATTTCATTCTCTTTTTATGGCTGAGTAATATTCTATTGTATATATGTACCACATCTTCTTTTTCCATTCTTCTGTTGGTGGGCATTCAGGTTGCTTCCATGTCCTGGCTATTGTAAATAGTGTTGCAATGAACATTGGGGTTCATGTATCTTTTTGAAGTATGGTTTTCTCTGGATATGTGTCCAGGAGTGGGATTGCTGGATCATTTGGTAGCTTTTTTTTAGTTTTTTAAGGAATACTCATACTGTTCTCCATAATGGTTGTACAAATTTACACTCCCACCAACAGTGTAGGAGGATTCCCTTTTCTCCATACCCTCTCCAGCATTTATTGTTTGCACATTTTTTGATGAAGGCCATTCTGACTGGTGTGAAGTGATACTTCATTGTAGTTTTGATTTGTCTTTCTCTGATAATTAGTGATGATGAGCACCTTTTCACGTGCCTCTTGGCAAAGGAAGCAAAAATAAAGTGGGACCTAATCAAACTATCACACTTAAAAGCTCATGCACAGTAAGGGAAACCATCAATAAAACAAAGAACTAACCAACTGAAAGGGATAATATATTTGCAAATGATATGTCTAATAAGAGGTTAATATCCAAAATATATAAAAACTCATACAACTCAATATTAAATGGACACACACACACACACACACACAACCAAAATGGGCAGAGGACCTGAATAGGCATTTTTCCAAAGGAGACATACAGATGGCTAACAGGCACATGAAAGAATGCTCAGCATCACTAATCATTAAGGAAATGAAAATCAAACTTACAATGAGATATTACCTCATATCTGTCAGAATGACTATTATCAAAAAGACAACAAAGAACAATTGTTGGCCAAGATATGGAGAAAAGAGAATTATAGTAAACTGTTGGTGGGAATGTGAATTTGTACATCCACTATAGAAAACAGTATAGAGTGTCCTCAAAAATTAATAATAGAACTATCATATGTTCTAGCAATTTCACTCCTGGGTATATAACTAAATAAAACTAAAAAATGAAACTAAACTATAACTAAATAGATAAAAGTAAAAATTAAATAAATAAAACTAAAAATTTGCAAATATATATGCACCCCGCTGTTCATAGCAATATTATTTACAACAGCCAAGATATGAATGCAACCTAAGAGTCCATCAACAGATGAATGGATAAAAGATGTAGTACAGACACACACACACACACACACACACACACACACACACACACACACACACACAGAGAGAGAGAATATTACTCAGTCATAAAAATGAATGAAATCTTGCCATTTGTGACAACATGGATAGACTTAGAGAGTATTATGTTTAGTGAAATGTCAGACAGAAAGAGACAAATACATCATGTTACAACTTACATGGAACCTAAAAAATAAAACAAACAAACAAATATAATAAATACAGAGAACAATGCTGTCTTAGCACAGATACTGGAAGAAGCCTGTCACTCCCAGTCCTCTCTTGGCACACACACACACAGAGGCAAGATCTTCTGTGCTCACAACTGCCTGAGGTTAATCCAGCTCCTCCCTTCTGGAATGTTCAAGTGCAGCTCAAGGTAGCTCAAGACAGAAGTATTGATAAAAGTAAGAAGCATTATTGAGGGAAAAAGACAGTCCATCCACATGTATAATCTGACAGCTTTCAGCAGAGAGTCTTATACTTGCTTTAAAAGAATAAAATAAATAAAAAAGCCAAATCTTGAACAAAAGAACTGAAAGACATATCATATTGGGATACAAAACTGAGGTGGACAAAGGAGAAGGTATTCTAAAAGCACTACCAACCATTATGTTCAGAAGCCAGTAGAGGAAGCTGTTTAAATTAATACATGTAAGAATATACTATATGACAGTAAAGATTATAAAAGGAAGGGAATATGTGTACTATTTACAGTAAGTCTCAATGCATTTACTTAAAATTTATTGTCTACAATCCAGTCTACTTTTCACGATGGCTGGAACCTTGCGTATCTTGTTCATTAGTGAAATTCAGCGCCAATCTCTGTACCAGAATAAATAAATCCAGAAGGAGAAATAATTTCAAACTAGATATAATAGAAAGCATCAGATTGCCACTAAAATATGAATGGCTATTTGGAAAAATCATTGGGATGACCACTAAGAACCCCTATTTATTCATTATATCAATATTTGCTTTTTCCTTCTATAAATATATAGCTAAACATTCATCACGTTCCAAGCATTAAACTATGTGTTGAGTGAACAAGAAATCTAGCTCCTGCTGCCATGGAACTTATGAGGAAAATACACAAAGCATGGGAGCAAACAAAATGAACTTGAGATTCTAACATATATAAGTACAATTTTCAAATACTTGTATATCAATAAAATATAACTTCTTATAGAAATCCATTAAACTGCTTATATAAGAATTGATACTCGACTCAATTTTGACAAGAAGGAGGAAGTAGAAAGGAGAATGTAGAGTGTATAAATTAGTTATTTCTAACACACAGCTCCAAAACTCAGTGGTGTAGAACAATAAGGATTAATTAGTGCTCACAAATCTATGACTGGGAGGAGTGATTGTTCCTGTTATGGGTGAGCTTATTCCTTTATTATCAACTGTGGGTCAGGTAAGCACCTCTCATCATTTGGCTACACACTCTTATATGTCTAGTTATCAGCTGGTTCTACACAGGTTCAGGATGGCTCACCTGGAACATCTGGACTCTTGTCTTAGGTCTTGCTTCCTCTAGCAGGTTATCTCAGCCTTGTTCAAATGGCAGGATCAGGGATTGAGACAGAAAGAGCACTTTAGTCCCAGCTCAAAACTGAAAGTGTCGGTTCTGCTGCCTTCTTGGTATTGACCAATACCACAAAAGTTCAGCTCAAACTCAAAGCATGAGGAAGAAAAGATATCTTGATAGAAGGAACTAGAAAGTCACATAGGAATGAGCAGGATCAGGTGGAAGTGTCGAGAGTTGGTCTATCTCTTCAATAAATCCACCTTACATAGAAACACTGGAATAGGAGAAAATGACAGAAACAACAGAAAGAAGTAACCATGTCATCAATGTGTAATAAAGAAAGAAGCATAATAATGGTCATGACATGCCTTAGAATTTAGTAAATACATTCAAGCAGTAGAAAAAAAAAAAGAATCCATTTTCTATTGAACAGAGTCAGGCACTGTTTTAAACACAGGCTATATAAGGAAAACATAGTAATAATAAAGTTTTTCCTCTATTTTCCTTTGGGAAATAAAGTTAACAAATACATCAATAATTATAGATAATATAACTTTAGATAGTTCTAGAAAGAAAATCAAAGGGGACAGTAAAATGATAGGTGCCAGAGTTGCAGAGTGTGTGAGTCTACTTTAGCTAAGGGAGTCAGGACATTTCTCTTTAAGGAAGTAACACATGAGCAGAGATTTAGGTGACAGAATGAGAAAGCCATGTGAACACATGGAGGAAATGCAGAAATCAGCCAGCACCAGGTTACTTAGAAATGAAAAAGAGATTGACTCATTCACCCAAAAGAAAATATTTTGTGAGGTTATAGTTTACAAAGCAAGGTAGAAAAATGGGGTAAGGCCAGAACAGGTATGGCCTTGTGAACTAGGTAATAGCTTTCAGATTTTATTGTAAGTATAACATAGGAATCCATTAAAACATTGTCATCAGGGCAGTGATGTGATATGATGGAGGTTTAAAAAAAAATACTTGGTTATTATGAGATTGAATTAATAGGGAGACAAAGAGGAAGCAGAAAAACTATTGTGTAAGTACAGGATGAGCAAGGATTGGAAAAGGAAAACCAGTAAGGAGATAGTTCTAGTAATCAAAGATGAGAGTTGCTGGTGGCACGGGCTACAACTAGGCTTTGTTAGAAGGAGTGAAGTGGTCAGATCTCTGAGCTACTGTAAAAGTAGAGCCCTGTATATTTGTTGATTAGGCAGGAGATAAGAGGAAAGAGTAAGGACTAAGGACTGAGTGAGTTGAGATAAAGACAACCAAGTCATCATTGGATACGTGACTGATTTTTAAGGAGAGATCAAAGGGAGAGAAATAATTTTAGAGTAACAACATAGAGATGAATCGGAATAAAATAGACTTAGGAAGACATGGCATAGAAACAGCAAAAGTCGGATGAAAAAAATAGTCTGAAATATTTAGAGACTTAGACATAGGTAGATAGAGAAAAGTATTTTATTATAAAAGAGCCCAATCATATCAAATGCTTCAGAGAGTTTGAGAAAGAAGAAGCTCATGATGCTGTGTAAAACTTGAGAAGCTCATGATGCTGTGTGAAACTAGGCTCCTGGTGTAGAGATGTCCTCTAAAGTCAGTGGGCTGTAGCGTTTTGGGAGAGGTAATAATCTCACTTGAATCATGAAGTGACATTAAAATTCTGGTTAGGCTCTAAGCTTGGGGAGGGGGACCTAAAAGGAATGATATATTGAAAAAGACAGAATGTCTTACAGAGGTTAAATTCTAACAAAGTACTTGCAAATCCTCTTAATGAAGAGAAAAGAAAGAGTCTCTAAAATATTCATGTGGATCAAGGGAGTTTTAGTTTCCATTCAAGGAGGAAAAAGAAGGACTGGATTTACCCTCCCAATGAAACAACCAAAGGAGTAAACAAAAATATATGGAACATGGGTTTTCAAGACACAGGGTATCAAGCAATAAGGGACAATGATGTCTGAGATACAGTGACCAGGTGAGGTGAACTCTGTGATTGGCTCAGCTTGTTGCCTTGAGAGAATTTCCAGGCTGTGGAACTTTTCTTCAATAAGTACTTTGTAAGAAAAGATAAGCAATAGACATGGAGAAAATATTTGTAAATCATATATCTGATAATGGACTTATACCCCAAATAAATAAATTCAATTAACAAAACTTAATAAGAAAATAACAATTTTTTTAAATGTGCAAAATATTCGAACAGTTACTTACCTCCTTTACATCAAAGAATATATATGCATGGCAAATAAGCACATAAAAACAGAGTCATTAGTCAAGAGGAAAACTCAAATTATAACCAAAATGAGATACTATTACGCACATATTTCAAAGGCTAGAATTCAAAGTTTAGGCTAAAATGTGGAGACACTGAAGTTATCATGCCCTAATGGTGAGAATGTTATGCCCTAATGGTGAGAATGTAAAGCGTTGCAACTCCTTTAGAAAATAATTTGGCAAGTTCTTCAATTTTTAAACATGCGTGTAATATATGACCCTGCCATTCCATACTTAGGTACTTAATCACAATAAGTGAAAACATACATCAGTGCAAAGATTGTTACATGAATGGTTATAGCAGCTTTATTTCCATTAGTCCAAAACTGCAAAAACACAAATGTCCAACAATAGGTAATGGATAAACAAATGTGGTATATTCATAAAAAGGAATAATACTCAGCAGTAAAAACAAATGAATTGTTGATACATGTTATAACATGGATGAATTTCAAAGTAAAAATGTTGAGTAAAAGAAGCCAGGCAAAAATGTACATATTGTATTATTCCATTCATATAAAATTCTAGAAGATGAAAACTGATGTATAGTACCAGATAATAGGCCAGTGTTTGCCTGAGGATGGAGTGTTAGAGGAAGGACATTGTAGGAGGGAAGGATAGTAAAAGGGCATTAGAAAAATTCTGAGGGTTCATTCTCCTGATTGCAGTGATGTCTTCTCAGTTGTTTATATACAAATCAAAACTTATGAAAATGCACACTTTAAATATGTGCAGTATATCTTATGTCAGTTAAACAATAAATCTATTTAAAATATAACTAAAATAAATAAAACAATGGTGTCAATTTACAGGGACGTTTAAAAGAGCTTGGTTGAGAAAGAGCTTGCTTAGATGAAAGGACCAGGACTATAGTATAGAATGAACATAAAAAAGAATCTTATATTTATAGGTTGTGCCTCAAAGGCACAAATAAATAAATAAAGGTTACAGAAAAACACTAATGAAAAACAAACAAAAAATAAAATAAAGACACAAGGTAAATATATATATAAGTTATGTATATATATATATATATAATATACATAATTTTCTTGCTTTTTTGGCTTTCTTAATGTGCTCAAATTGCGCAAGTCAGAAGATTATATTCAAGGATCCTGTGTGAAGTTTCTAAAGAGTTCTCAAAGCTGATGAGCATTAAGAAATCATAAATAGTGGCAAATCTCTGGGAAAAGCAGTAAAAGCAAAATCTCTCAACAGTAAAGCACAACATTATATTAGACTATCTTCTGAAAGAGGGTATTAAAAAGATGCTATAAAGAAATATCTTTATAGATAAAATTAAGCCACTTTGAGCTGAATGTGTCCAATAGGTTGTCTTCCTAATGTCTTGAATTATTACACCTCAAGAGTTTTGATTTATGATGATGCCAAGTAGTAGGAAGACATATATCATCATATTGAAAAGCTCTAGTCCAGATGTTGACAAGAGCAGCATATTGATTAATTAGTTTATTGAGAATATTGGGTGTGATATGATATGGCAAGTGCTGAAATTAGGACAAAGACCTGTGTTCCATTCTGACGCATAGAACTAACTCACCAGTGAGGTATTTCAGAAGACAAATATCCTGAATTTATAGGCAGGGTTAACAAATAAATTAACTGTAGGTCCTTGCTAATAACATGGGGAAAAGCTAATACCTTTAAAGACAAAATGGATGTGAAGACATTTTTAAATTAAAGTTGAAATCCTTACCATACTATCCTTATATTAAGATCATTATGAAATTTGAAGATAAACTGAATACTCAAATAATAGTGGTAAAAGAATAAGCACCCCAAATTTCTCAACAGTAAAAATGCATCAATTTCTGCACCTGGGATGAAAAGCTATATAGCCCACTTATTGTGTGAGGAGATGGATTCCTAACTTGTCAAATGTGGAAGACAAAGCTAAGCGTGTTCACAGTCTCTCCTGTTGCTTTCTACCACCCTGTAGCTCAGCCAGTCTTACTTCATACTTACATCGAGAGGCAGCAGAGGGAACAAAGAGAAGAACTCAGTCATAGTGGAGGGGAAATTTTAACTTTAGAATAGACAGAATGTTTTCTGAAGCCAAATTCAGCCCAGTAAGCAGGTGGAATAAACAAATATATATTGGGGGTAATATAAAATATCTCCTGCTTTCTGAAAATTATATTTTCTACTAACCTACCACAGTGTCTAGAATTTCTCCAGTTAGAATTTATGTTTGTATATAATTCATGGCTTGGCTATAAAAATGAATCTCTTACAGATCCCCATTAAAAGGCAAATCACTGTAAAGAAATAACATGCTATCCCTTGGAACTGCACATGGATGTGCTTATTTAGGGAGATCTTGGAGAAAACAGTTGTAATGTAAGAAATTTTTGAGGAAAGGCAATTTAAAGAAGAAGGGAAATTGGCCCAAGAGAACAGGTGGGTAAAAAACAACACTGAGGGTCTAAAGGGAGGGAGTAGAAATCAGAACAAGGAAGTGGAAAAACTCTGAAGAAAAATGTTGTCTATATCATAATATGATGGCAGTACTTCCATTGTTCTCACACAGATCTTTCACATTTATTTGATATCTGAGTCACTAACTATACTCTGCTGGTTTACTCAATAAGAATTTATTGAACACCTACTGTTTTACAGCTTTCTTAAACTAAAAATTCTCAAAAGTTGACTTTATGGCAAGGAATTAGGAGCGGATAATTTACTTATGAGGTGATTCCAGGAACCACAGATAAAGTAGAGAATAATAGTGAGAATGGAAATACTATAAAAAACATACATTAATGTGCAAATTAACTGATGTTCAATGCTTTTAAGGACTTCTGAGAAACTGTCAATTGTACCTTTGAATCTTCCCTCAAGTGGCAGGGAAATTGGGCCATGTTTCTACCGATAACTTCTGCCCATGTAATTCCCTACCCTTCCGGATTATGCTTGCTAATGGTGAAGTAAGTGCCTGTAGTACCAAAGACCTCAAGCAAGAAAAAAAAAAAAAAAAAGAGTTGGCCAACTAAGAGTGCTGGGACTTGAGCTTTGCTTTAGAGAATCTTAAAGATGGAGTGGGTATCAACAGAAACCCTACATTTATAGTCTGGAAGAAATAGTGGGAAAATAGTCATAACAAAAGCTCAAACAGATAAAATATAGACTGAAAATTCAAGTGTATAGAGAATAGAGAGGAAGACGTTAATTAAAACAGTGATTAAATTAAAGATGGATTCCTGAAAGAGGTTAGAATTTTACCAACTCTGAAAAGTTTTAACATGAATTATCAGAGCCTTGGTTGAGTGGTGGAGGTAGAGTGATGAGATCAATGTACTTATCTAGTATATTCACACTAATTTGGAAAATAGAGGAGAATTTTGTGGATGGTATAACCTTTATAATTGTCCTATGCTGGAGTATGAAACCAAACAAACAGCCAAATCCAAATTAACAAGATTACAAAGTTCCAGAACTGAAAAGAACCATATATACAAACATATAGTCTAAATTTTTATTATTGAGTGTTTTTGGTTTTTGCTGTACTTTACAGAAAACCAGGTATTATGTAAAGGTTTTCTAAATTCAAAATCAGAAAAGCTTGAGACCATCAGTCTGTATGTTCTAACAAGGTTCTGAATGACTCAGTGTGAATTTTTCTTTGGAAATGTTCAATAAAGGTCACTTTATTGAAATGTGATCTGGAGCTCTGAACATATTTTTCTTCTCCTAATAATATGCATGCTATATATTTATATATATTTAAAGCAGACAATTTTCTGGAAAATATTTTCTCCTTATTTTTTTTTTTAGTAACCTGTATGAAAATGAGAAAACATGCAAATATTTTCACTTTATGCACTAATTTATGAAAAATTTTTATAATTGCCTATACTTCAACTTGCCCTGTTGTACAGCACTCCACTAAGCATTACCAAGTTTAGCTTTAAGGGACCTAAATACAGGTGTTCAATATTTAAAATGAAGTATTTTTCTCCAACACTCCAGACAATATTATTATTTTTATTCTTGTTAGATAGATTGTAAGAACTAGGAGGGTTTTAATTATAACTAGTGTGAAAAACTTTGGAGTAGGAATAACATTTTAGAAAAACAATCTACCCCATACCAGTCTAAACCAAGGTATACAACTTATTCATTTGCATAGCATTAATTGAGATCTACTATAAGTCAGATTCAAGGCAATAGCCCAGAATTTTAATTTTTATCTTAGGATAAAAACAAATAAGGATAGTTTTAATACATATGATAGATACAATGTACCACATGTACCATTTGTACTGTAGTATTACACAGTTTATTTGGGAAACTAGAGGACACTAACTCAGGCTGAGGTTTGGCTATGGGAAATGCCTGAACATTTCTAAGAGTCAAGACAAGTCAGAGTTGCACTTTATCTCAATATTGCTGGCATTTCTGATGATAAATTGAAGGCAACAAGTCTGGAGTCAGAGAAGAATATGGCATAGACAATGTACGTAAGAAATGATAAGAATGAGGGCATGAGGATGAGTGAAGTGGATCACAGAAACTACTTAAGAGAAAAACTGAGCAGGACTTGATGACATATTGTGACATAAGCAGATTTAGGATAAAGGTCACAGCCAAGCATGAGTTTAAATGGTATGTATGTGTGACAGGGGTGGATGTTGATGTATACAACTATGATAAAAAAAAGCACATCCCTGATGAGTGTCTTTCAGAGTCATTATTATACGTTTGACATTAATTTTGTATTTAGATGTTCACATAAAAATATTCAGTTAGAACTTTGTAATTGCCCCATCCTGGAGCAACCAACCCTACCAACTATATACATACATATGTATATATAAACATATACATATATATGTGTGTATATATGTGTATACATATGTTTATATATATATGTATGAGTGTTTATATATTTATACATATATATGTATGTGTATATATACATAAACACACATACATATATATGTATATATATAAACGTACATGTATATATGTATATATATAAGCACACACATATATATGTATACAAATATAAACATATACGTATATATGTGTATATATATAAACACATACGTATATATAAATATAAACCTATACATATATATGTGTATATATAAACACATACATATATATGTATATAAACAAAAACATATATATGTATATATAAATGTACATATATATGTGTATATATATAAACACATATATATGTATATATATAAACACATACATATATGTGTATATAAATACACACATATATATGTGTATATATATAAACATATACATATATATGTGCATATATATAAAAACACATATATATGTGTATATATAAACACATACATATATGTATATATATATAAACACATATATATATACACATACATATATATGTATATATAAACACATACATATATATATATATATATACATATATAAATGGACTTAGATTCATAAGCATAGATAAGTTATAGAACAAGTGTCCGCTCTTCAACCTACAGACAATCAGACTCCAGAAACCTTAGTGTAACCATAATTTTCTCTATGTCATTAAATAATTTCCCCCTACCAGGGAAGGAAGTCATAGAATTCATAAGTTTATGGATTCATCTGTGATCAGTTTTTTCTCTCATCCCTTACATCTAATCCATCAACAAATCTAACTGACCCTACTTCCATATATATGTGCCAAGCTTTCTCTCCATCTCCATTTTCACACATTTATACATTCCCATGTCTTTTTATCTATTACAGTAAATACTGTATTTTCTTAGGTTAATAGCCACGAACAACCCAAATGTCCATTGACTGATGAAAGAACAAACAAAATGTATACAATGGAATACTTGTCACCAAATTTTTTGTTGTTGGAATAAAGTACTGATACATGCTACCACATGGATACAGCTTGAAAACATTATACTATATGTGTAAGAAGCCAGTCACAATGACCACATATTGTATGATTTCATTTATATAAAATATCAAAAATCCACAGAAGTAGATAGAAAAATTAGTGAGGGGCTTAGAGATGAGGAGAGGGGAAGCAGGATGGAGAGTGAGTACTTACTAATCAGTACAGGGTTTCTTTTGGGGGTGATGAAATGTTCTAGAATTAGAAAATAGTGATGGTTGCACAACTTTGTGAATATACTAAAAAAACATAATTTTTTGCACTTTAAGATGGTGAACTTTATGGCATATGAATTATATCTCAATAGGAAATCTAATATAAGGTTTCTTAATTTTGGGGGGAGGGTGATGAAAACCTTTGCTAGGGTTACAGCAATTAAAAAAGACAAGCAGTAATATTTATATGGCAAAATTTGAAAGAAGGAATGAAACAACTTGGTGACAAATTGAAAATATAGCAAGGGAAGGAGACCAGCTAGGACCATTGCCTTACTGGAATGAAGTAATTTGCAAAAGTAATCCAGTTGTGTGAGAAGAAGATTAATTTACTTTTGAATATGGTGAGATTTGCACAAATATGATTTTTTACATGGAGATGCCTTTAGGCAATTGAACATATGGGACAAAAGTGCAAGCTGCTGGAGACACAAAATGAGAGTCATCAACTTCGAGAAGGCACTAGGAGGCATGGGGAAATGTGGAAAGAAGGACAGAAAACTGAGGGCTGAAATTCTTCCAAGAGTATCCTTCACTTAGGGGATGATCTTTCAAAGGGATCTTTGAAATGAGAAAGTGAAAAAGATGGCAGAAAAGTGTCTTACAGCATAGGCTAGGAGAGAAAAGTTGCAAGAAGGAATGAGATGCATTCTAAGGAGATTTCAGAGTGTCTGGGTGAGGGAAAACGAAGTGAAGCAAACTGTTGGACTATTTCATTAAGTTATACACACTGAAGGGTAATTAAGAACATATCTAATTAGGATCAAGAGGAGGTGGGGAAGGTTTTAAACTGATCTGAGGTTGGCACTTTTAGATGAATGAGGATAATTTAATTTTATATATTAGAGGCACTATATATGGCCATCAAAAAAGCAAGAGAAAGGGGAAAGTCACGAAGCTTAGAACATGAAGTGCCTAGGACACCAGGCTGGGAAAAAAAAAAAAAAGAGAGAGAATGTACATGGAAACAAGAGAGAGGCAGAAAAGTGGCATGATTCAATCCATTCTTAAAACTTGAGTTTAAGAAAGATATAGTGACTGTATTTGAGACTTTCTAGAGACTAGAGCTTGGAAAGAGTAACAGGTGTGGAATAGAGATGAAAGTAGTACATTCAAGTAGCAAGGTAGGCATGGGTGCACTGTTTGGCAATGTACACCGTAAGAGCAAAGTCTCTTATGCAACAGACTCACTCAAGTGCAGAAGTAGATGTGATATAATTATCTGTCTTCATATATTACAAATATTGTTGGCTACTTAGAACACTAAGCTTACAGAAGATATTTTGTGGATTTCTGCCTCCCTGATGTTAATGATGTGTGAATGCTATTGACAGTCCATTTTTTCCTACTTTCCTGCTACCCAACTGCCTGACATGAAAAGACAGTCTGTCAAAAAGTGAAAATGATTTTATATTTACAAGGCAAAGGAACCTTTAAATGACCTTAGAGGTTTACATGAGGTAGTCACAACTCCAGGATGATCAGTAAGCTTGCTGTTGACAGATACCACTTGATGGACTGGAAATCAATTTGATCAGATGTTGTTATGGATTATAGTGGCCTTGACTAATTACAAAAGATTGTCTTCCTAGATCCCACAGTTTTCAGAGCTTACTTTGAGCAGATGTACACAGGATTAAGCTGCAGGCTTGACAGTTTTCCCTAATTATCTGTTGCAAGGGCAACTCTTGGATTGTCTTGACACTTATGTCAAAAACAGGCTGAACTTTTATTTCTTAGGGTACAGGCTTTTTTTGTCAGAGTCATTTATATTTAGGTGATGAGGCTAATCACATCATCGTCATTTACCTGGACTTAGAAAAATGGAAGAGACTTCAAATATGAAGAAATGGATATAAAGTTTTTAAAAAATGTACCTAAAGCAGATGTGATCATTGACATGAAGGAAAATAAAATAAATATTGTGTAGATTCAATCATTCAGATATGACTAGAAAACATGTGTTCATTACATGAATTTATTTTTAAAGGAGGTTAAAAGAAGAGAAAAAGTAAAATATATTGTATTATATGTTATAATCAACAACACTCTTTACCAGGCCTAATTATAAGCAGGTCTTACAAAAATTTATGTTCAACATCAAGAGACTAAATTGTGTCATCCTTAGGAAGATTTTGACCAATGTATAGTTGAAGTAAGTGTTTTGCTTTGTACAGGATAACAACTTAAAAAGAGAAATAATTCCTTGGAATATATATTAACATATCTGTTAACTTAAGATGATATTGCACCTAAGTGAAAATAAAATCCAGATATCACTGCCTGTGAAGAACAAGTGTTTGTGGAGAGAGAGTTAACCTGATCATGGATAAGACAGCCTGCATAGAGACGGTGGTATGTGGAAACAGTAAGTTAGAGAGAAGAGAGAAGGGAAAGTGGGGGAGGATAGCAAAGAATCCTTATCTTGGATGTGTGAATGAGGTCTGGGGCTTGGGAGAACAGGGTTTTATACTGGGGCTGAAGAAATTGAAATCACAAAGATTTATGTGACATCAATTCAAATGTTTTTGCTGGACACTATGAGTGGCAAGATATATCCTTGAGTGGGGAAGAAAATCCTCCTTGTTTGTCCTGTCCAGAACCCAGTTTACACCTGGCAACATGAGGGGTTTGGATTTCTATGTGAATCCCTGGGAGCAATTGCTGGGTAAGATGGAAAATGAAGGAAACAGGAATAATGTTTGAACAAGGAACATTATCCATAATGACAGACGCTTTTTATAATATGGATTTAGAGGTAAACTTGGCTTGATGTGACACAGTGACTTTTTGGAAGGTTAAAAGCTTATTCTAACATTCATTCAACAAATATTTACAGTGCATGCTTTGTGAACTCTTGAGTTAGGTATTGGGGATTCATCAGTGAAAAATTAAACTGACAAAAAACCCATAATCCTGTGAAATTTGAGATATTGTGACCCTTTTTGTGCTAACAACCTTGTGAAGTCTGAATAATATTAGGTTGCATTAACAAAATGTTAAAAAAAACATAAATTATATTATTACTTGATTGATTAAAGAACTTAACCTACACTTCATTTCAAAAACATCAGTTCTGAAGAATTTACTCATTGAAGAAACTTATGTGATCTTTTCAACTTCTTATCTAATTTTAAGGTTTTATAATTTTTGTTCAGTTAATTACTTCTGGAATTAGAAAGAGTTACAACTGAGACCAGTTAGAGTAGGAAAAAACCTCAAAATATTTAAAAAATTACATGTTATAAGATTAGCTTACTTAGAAGGGACAGTAGTTTCACTGAGCCATTTTGGGTTGTTCCTTCAGATGCTAGACCATAAAAACAGATGACGTGTAGAAGAAACTACAACCAGTGGCCTGTAAAATGGCTGTAATCCCATCTAACAACAAGAACAATTATACTCCAAACTTATAACACTAGACCTATCAAGTTATAATTTGTATATACTATTTTAGAATCTGCATCATTTAACCTCATTCACAAAGGTGTTAGGAAGATTAACTAACTAGATAATTTCACAGAGTGCTTAGATAATAAAAGGTAAAGGGATAAATGCTGAAGATTATTGCTTTAGACCCTCTGCCAATGCTAAGAGACCAAAGTTAATCTTTTGTTTCATTTTCCACTGTCTAGGTAACTCAAGTTCCTTAGTTCCAAGAATGGGAGTGGTGTGAGGAGGGAAGTTTCCCTCCAAGAGTAAGAGAACATAGATTCACATCCCAAGGGGAGTCAAAGTCATGGGCTTTATCAGAGCATTTCTCCACTTAAAAAATGTTGGAAAACAATTTTTCATGTGTGTCTTGTGCTTTTCATTTCTTGCAAGCAGAGACACTGATTACCTTTGCTTTGAATTATCTTTACAAGGATGTTTATATACTCAACAGCCTTGGAAAATAGAGATTTTGTCTCCCTCAAGAGCCAAGGGCAGGTTTGCTTGTAACCTTAGGGCATAAAAATAGAGCTACTTCTAGAACAAAGGGTAGGCATGTTTATTGCCCATTTTAAAAGATTTGGATACTGTGTAATGTAACTGTCCTGTAATGTAACTCATCTGGATATCTTTGTTTCAGAGGGCTCTCTGTGTCATGCATTGGGAATTGAGGCTTAGGGAACTGGTGCAAGAAAATGCTAGTAATCTGACTGCTGCTATTGCCCTAAGTAACATAGTCCTTTGTCTCTGACTGACCCAGGAGGCTCATGTCTTCTGCTAATATCCATGACATTGTGGCAGGCTAAATTGTTAGCCTGATAGTAGGATAAAATCTCAAACCCTTGACAGTTCTTGAGAAATACATATATTTCTTATATATACATATATATGTGTCTTAATTTTTAAAAAGTAGCCTGTGTTGGAAAGTGTTTGAAAGGATTTAAGATTTACTCTCAACATTGTCCTTAGACCCCTGTAAAGAAGTAATCTAATCATAAGTCAGGGAAAGTAATTTTAGAAATTGAGCAAAACAACATGTAGCCATGAAACATGATTCCATTTGATGTGGAGGATTAGCTCATCAACTCTGGTTCAGTCACACTTTCCTCCTGCCATTCCATTCATTTTTCTTCTCAAACCTGCACAGTTACTCACTGAATGATTGCCACCATGACCCATTCCTCTTTCACCCTAAAGCTGAAAGACTGTGCTTCCCAATGTTCACTGTCTCCTGATTTATGACTCTGCAACACTTCACTGAGTGAGGGTTTGTGAAAATTTATGTCATTACACAAATTATACAAATTACCATTAACTGATGTAATGTACTATAAAGAAACTGGAAGCATGAATAAAAATTTTGTATTTCCCTTCTACATGTTTGTAATATTTTATCACTTAACTTTTCAATTCAACTAATAGAAATATATACCCTTAGAAGAAATAGCATTTTGTTTACCACATCCATCTTATCTCCCCTTATTTTTAATTATTTAGTTACTTTTCCTTGTTAAAGTACCTCTTTTTAATTAAGGATTTAAAAAAAATAATAATGAAAACCTTTGAATTACAAAATAAGCCACTATATCTAAAGTTAGAATAGGAAGAATTAAAAGTCAAATGCCATATTAAAAAAAAATTATTCAGGGTGATTGGGGATTGACTGAAAAAAAGATCAAGTAATTAAGGAAATCAGGCTGTGTAGAACCTTATCTGAGTGATGGTATGAGTATATCTAAAGCTCAAAGTCAGATTTTCCTCATTTCCATTTCCCCCTTCCTCCTTGGATGAGTCCTAACTGTTGACTTCCAGGAAAGACATGTGAATATGGATTCTGGTCTACCTGTTTCATGTTTACTGATTACAGAAATAATTTGGAGAGGTAATCCAATTGCAATGTCTGAAAATTGTCCAGGATCACCTTATGTAAACACAGCTGTTCTGTTGCTGCTAAGTAACGTAACGTTTAGATGGAGGTCAAAAAGAAGATGTAACCAGCCAATCGAACAAACCTCACTGAGTATCTACTTTACATTACAGGTCTATAAGTTGAGGATATTTAGGAGAAGAACACTGGAAATGGAAGAAAAGAAGAGAAAGGGCTTTTGGAGAAAATACAGAATACAGTAAGGGAAGAGAGAAAGTATCTTAATACATGATTGCTCTGCCTATGATTTCTTCCTCAACCAAACCAACTTGTCATCCCACACTTCATCCAACTTCACAATATGCTGACCTAGTCATACCCCTCCCACTTACATTTAAAGCATAATTTCTTCTGTCTAGAATCTCAGAACATTAATGCATCTAAAAGGAATAGAGAGAAAAGATGAAAAGACAACAGAACTTGGGAGTGATGAGGATCAACCTCACCATGCTGATTAAACTGTAGAATTTTGATCCTTAACTTTAATCTTCACTTCCTGTTACAAATGTAAACACAGCTACAGGACCTAGCAATACCAATATCATATATAGAAAAAAAAAGGTATATACATTAAATTTGGACCCCTATGTCTGACTGTCTTAAGGGACCCGTAATTTGGTTTTATGAACTGTCAGATGTTAATTTTGTTAAGATCCAAGAATTATTACTTAGTACCAAATGGTATCCTTAACAATCAAAAACACTGAAATGCTATGGAGTCTGAAAATTGTAAAGGTCAAAATGAAGCCTGAAACAGGTGTTTTGATGTTTCCACATAAGCCTTTGATTTCATTGGTGTTTATAGTGTTTTATGTTAATAGAAAATTTCCCTGATATTCCCAAAAGGGTTTCCAGAACTCAGTTGGTTTATATGTCTATTATTTCTAAGAGAAAACAGAGTTATTAACAGGATTTGGGCATTAATTGAAGTTCCTTTAAGTAATAGAATATAGATATAGACATGAAGCTTACCTTTTTTCTTCCTGGCAGTAAGTCCTGTCTTTCCTTACCACCACCCCCAATTTAAAGAGTGTAAGAGTGAACTGTAGGGCAAAAGGAGTTGATAGAAATGCACCTGACCATAGATACAGAATAAGAAAACATGGAAGTTAGTTTGAGAGAGAGATATCATATAAATCATACAAGATTTTGTTTTGCTTCTGTTTTTTTTTTTTTTTTTCTTCTTCTTCTTCAATTGTAGAGTTTTTTTACCTCAGCACTGTTGATACTTTGGACCTTATATTTCTTTACTGTGGGGCCTGTCTTATGTGTTGTAGGATTTTTATGAATATCTTTGTCTTCTATCCACTAATTGCCAGTAGAACCTCTGCCCAAGTTGTGAAAACTAAAGTTGTCTCTAGATATTGCCAAATGTCCCTTGGTAGTCAAAAACACCCCTAGTCTAAACACTGCTCCAGGGGACCCAAATAAGTCTATTCATTGCTATTGCAATCACGGTAATTTTGAAAAATTGATTGTGTGCCCTCGGTCAAGTTATTTTCCATTTTTGGGCTATGGTTTTCTCTTCTGTAAAATTAAGTGATCCAAAATCTTCTCTAACACTAGGACCAGAAGACTGTAAGGTCTCTCTTCCATAAAGGTTCTCTGAACATTTTCTGACGGCAGTCAGAAGATTCAGTGATTATTTTGTTATGAGCTACCTAGAACAGATGTAAAACTTGTACTGCGGAGCCTTCTCTTTTCTGGTATACTCAAGAAGGAAATAAATAGTGACAATGGTATTTGGATAGATGTGAACTACAACAATAATGACGTCTTAAATGTGAGAACATATAATTCATTCAGAATAACATATCAAGAATCACACAAATAAGAAGACATAAACTTGGAGGAGTCAGTGAGCCAGGGAAGGAGAGCTCTGCCAAATTCTACCCAAACCCCCTCACCTACTGCAAGCCATCCATAAAGTAAGAGGGCACATTTCATTGTATTACTTTATTGAGGGTCCTACATTCTCTAAAACATCAGTTAACTGTCTCTTGTGGATTAAAAAAGGTATAAACAAGACTATGATATTCAATTCAGAGATACAGGAGCTCCTCAGGCCCCTACCATATCCTGAAGGCCTGACTTAGTCACTATGAAAGACACGTAATAAGAAGAAAAATAGAATATAAGCTCTCTTATTAAGAAGCTTTAAATCCAGTTAAAGTGACAGGATTAACCCAAGGGATTCAATAACAAGTGATAATTAGATACTATATATTTAAGTACTAAATTGTACTTAAGCATCATAAGAGGGCTTCAGAAAGAAGAATGTGATATATTAGGTGAGACACAAAGCTTATTCAGCCCAGCATCTATGCTTGAAAAGAGCCCCAAAACATATGCTTGGATAACATCTGATTTTTTTTGCATTGTATTTAGTCATAAATAAAGATTAAATTCCTAAAACATTATATATGATATATATGTGATGGAAAGCTGCCTGACATATTTTTAAAGACGATGGATGTTGCAGCTTCTTATTTTCCCTGTATATGTTTTATTGAACTCCATTCTGACGGGTTGTGGGGATCTGGCTTAGGGTCCAGAAGGACAGAAAGAGGAAGAACCTGCAAAGGTAAAAGTCACTGGGGGGAAATGAGTTACATGAAATGTTTCTTCTTAGATTTCTCTGTATTTCACATGACAGCATCTACTAGTGATCAAAATTGCCAATTGGAGAAGGCTCATCTTATCTTGTTTCTTCCTTATTAACACAGAGTATTAGCTTTTGCTAACCATAAAAACACAAAAGTTGGCTTCCAATTCATCTTAATAACTAGGATACCTACTTTGTAAACCTAATATTTTTACTTTTCATCCCTTTTGCAAAGAGGTTTTGATTAACTGAAGCCACATAATGCCAAGCTTTGATGTCAAACACTGTGTCCCTCCTGGTATAAAGGAATCATCAATTTGGAAATTCCTTTTGAAACTACTAGTAGTGTCTTTGGACTTTTGTGTCTATGGAATATCTCAGCCAAAGTGGGTTACAGCAGCTAATATATCTCATTAGGTAACTTTAAAGATGAATCATTCTCCCACATACAACCCAAAACATGTTGCCTCCTGCTTGTTTAAATGGTTTTAATGTTCATCACAATGAAGTGGACTAAGTGTAAAAGTAATGTTACTTGAACCAAAGGGATATACTTGTATACTAAAGCAATTAAAAATAAATTAAGCAGACTTGGAACATACACTCTTCCACTGAATGTAATTTGGTGATGTTACATCTATAGATCCTGCTTCTGCTCTTGCTTTGTTCAATTGCTCTGATACTTAATAAAGGCATGATTTGGACAAATCACATCATATACATGAACTCTGTCTTTTCATTTTAAAATGGGAGGGTTAAACTAAATAATCACTGTGACCTCCTCAACTCTAAGAATTTGTAAGTGTAATTTTAACCTCTATATTTTATCAATCTTGTATGCATTAATATAAATAGTAATCTTACCATTTCACATGCAATGTTTGTAATGTTAATTTAGTTTTGGAACATTTATTCTTTGTAACGATTATAATCATTATTTCTATGAACATCTTACTTTCTCAGCAAAATGTTAAGTATTTTAAGGATAGGTTTAATATTATGTACTGTTTAATTTTTTTCAGTGCCATGATTGATGATTCATAGATATCTCAATTGCATTTGACTTATTAGTACACTTGACTCCATGATAGGTTGTCTCCAGGTCCAGGGAATGGAAGAAAGGAACCAACATTTATTTAGCACTTACTGGGCCAGGCACACCTGTAAGGTAAAAAACATGTTCCCATTTTATAGGGAAGGAAACTTAAGGGAGTAAAATGTGGTAGACCTAGAATTTACCCCCTAAATGTCTGATTCCAGCAGCTATAGATTTTTTCTATTAAACACAGTATTAATTTTTTTTCAGAAATAATATTTCTTGACTTTAAATTTTGCCTAGGTCACTTTCTTTTGTCAGTTTGAGTCCAGTGCCATGGCTATCTATAAAATTAATATGCCACTGCCTTCTTCTTCTTTTACACACATGGATATATTCATAAGTGTACACTCACACATTCACCAGAACACTCACCAGAAACAGATAGAATTTACCTCTTAGGAAAAGAAGGAGGAAATGAAGAGAGTCAGTCATTTCACCTGATCTGCCTCTCAATCTCTCTTCAGTTTATTTATCTTTTTATTTTTCTGATAATAGAAGCGATTTGAATCATTACTAAATAAGAAAACTCATACCATAAAAACAAAACAAGACTGAACAATGTTTATTAATGATAACCGACTAGCCCTTTAAAGTCTACAGAGGACACTTGAGAACTAGCCTGACTAGCCCTTTAAAGTCTACAGAGGACACTTGAGAACTCTTAAGCTGAAGAGCACAGGGGAGGAGTTAAACATCTTAATTAAATGTGCTAATTTAAACATCTTTCCAATTGAAGAAAGAAGTAAGGCCAAGACCTTTCTGGAACAATTGGGAATGGAATTGTGAACCTGAAGTTTACAGCTTGCTATGATACAGGTAGCTGCTTAGGTATTGATCAACACAATCATGAAGGCAACCAACATCATGGGGTGGGGAAAAAAATAATTTATGATGAATCTGTCCATCTCTCTCTCTCCCTTTCTCTAGTGATGTGGTCCTTTCACTGGTGAAATCCCCTAGGTACTGACACCATAAGCTATTTTATTGTGACCCTCAAATTGTTCTCATGTTTTACTGATGTATCCAGTTTCTTTCTCATTTCCACCAGCAGATACATCTGGCCAGGGATTTTCATATCCCACTGTGAAAATAACCCTTTGATTCAATTCTTAGATTCCCTAGCCTGCTACTTAGAGCAGTCACAGAATTATATGAGATTTCTAATGCAAATTTGCTTTGCAAATAAACAAGAGGGCAGGCAGAAATATACTGGAATTGTGAGCTTCCAAAACTTTGGACAAAACTGTTCTTGGCTCTTAATTGCACATAAACTCTATCCCATCAATTATATTTAAATTTTGATTCAAAGTCTATTCTTGCTTATTTATCTACTTTTGATAATGTTGAAACTTAAGTACTGACCATGTATTTAAGAGTTTTCTCCTAGAATACATGCTGGTCTTTATATCTGGATCTAGTTTAATTTCATGCACTAATAAGACATGTAATACTAAGTAATTTATCTTATGGGTGTCAATTATTTTATCCATAAAATAAGTTCATTGAAGTGCATGCCCCTTCTCCTTTTATCTCAAAAATGCTAAGGATTACCACCCATTCATTTGTTTATTCATTCATTCTTGGTTATTATTAATTATTAGTTATCGAGGATTTTTTTCTTCACTCTTTGTATACTTTTGCATAAACTGAGTATTTGCCTTGGCCTTGTAAGACAATTTTGAAGAAGGAGGTGTTCACACCATTGAGAATTTACTGCTTAGTAATATAGAGAAAAGAAAAGGAAAGAGAGTAAAATAAACATGCCAGAATCAATAAGCATATCCCTCCAAAATTTTGATTTCAAGCTTTCTTGATTACCTTTAACCTCAGAGATACCTCAAATCCACTTACCCATACAAAATCCCAGGTTCTCAGTTCCTTGACCTCCTCACTTCCAATGAGCTTTCCATCCATATCACATGAGCCGTTCAGTTCTGTGGTTATAATCCTGACCTTACCATCACCTCTGAAATATTAAATCCTATTATCTTACAATCACCTCTCTCATCCCAGATTATTTACTCTAGTCCTCTGCACACAGTCAGTTGACTTTGCAACTTTTCTACTCCCAGTCATCCCAATCATATCTTTGTCTCCATTTTTAAGCTATGTAGGCTTTGTTCTTCAGTAATATAAACACACACATGTAAATACCCTTTGCACTCCTGTCCTCTGCCTTATAAATGCTCCTTGAGAAGTCTAATCCTTTTTAAGTCTAACTAACTGCTTACTCTATGTGTATATCTGAAAAGCTGAATATGGTTATAGGAGAACACACAACTCTGTTGACCAATTTCACTTTGAATTTATCAACATGTCAAGATAGTCTCACTGTACCTTCCTAGTAAATTTCTTTCTTATTTTAGAAAACTACTATTTTATACACACTACTTTCCTCTCAAATATCTAAAGTCCCTTCTTCAGTCAATCACTCACAACTCATGACATCATCTCATTTTTTATTAAGAAAATAAAAAAAAAAGAAAAATGACCTATCTATCCATCAAGTGGTCCATCACTTTACATACATCTCTGCCCAAATTACTTTGCCTTCTTCTGCATTAAAATGAAGCTAACTTTTCCAGATGGGCCATGAATTCTTGTCACCTTCCTAGTACTCAAGACCAAACATTGACTACAATTCTCCCCTCACCCACCTCTCTGACATCATCAGGTCTTCCCTTAAAACAGGATATTTTCCTTAATTATAAAAACATGCCTTAATATAATGTTTTGTAGAATCCTCCTTTGATCTCATTCTTTTTCTATCCTTCACCTCATTTTTTTGCTTCTTCTAAGAGTGGAACTAATAAAATATTTGCTCTATTCACAGTCTCCAGTTTCTCACTTCACATTCTCTCTCCAATCACTATTATTCCATTTAAATTTCGACTTCTCTACAAATAGCTCTTAGCAATGTCACAAATGATCTCCCTCTTTGTCGTGGTCCAAACGCGGGTTGGAAAAGAATTTCCAGACACAAGGCAGAATGTAAAGGAGATAGAATTTATTAGAGGGAAGGGTTGCTGCCAGAACTGTGGGTGGACTTCCTAGTAGTCTGGAAGAGTCAAGCCAGAACATGTGCCATAGATCAGTTTTTATAGCTAGAAAACAAAGGAATGGTCCTGGGTGAAAATTTTGTTTAATGATTGGTCAAGGCACATATACCTTCTTTCTATAGGGTGGGAGTGGGACAGGCCAGATGCCTTTCCTTATTTGGGACAGGTCCCATTGCCCAGGTGGAAGTTGCCCAAGTGGGCTCAGGAATTTTGTAACTACCGCAACATGGTGGGGAGTGTGATTAAGAGTCTGGTAGGGCGTGTAACAGTGAAACTTTTCCAGGCAGGCTCGTCCTTTGTCCTTGAAGCACCATTGTTCTTGAAGGACCACACTCTTGACATTTCTGAGTGGTAATCTTCTATTCTCATCAAGATGACTTTGTATCCATATTTGACACAGCTGACCACTCCCTCTTTCTAGAATACATTTTTCCATAAGTTTTTCTATTCTGTTTTTTTTCTTATGTCTCCATTCTTTTTCAACATTTCTTATCAACCTCCATTTCTGCATCCTCTTTTGCTCAACATATTAACCTTTGAATGTCCTAAGCTGAGGTTTTGGCTTTCTCCTATAACCACAGTCTATCCCTAGGTTAGGTCATCTGAATTAAAAATATATATATTATTAATGAATTAAATAAATTTAAATACTGTTTCTATAATGTTGAATCATAAAAAAATATAGTTCCAGCTCAAATGTTGGAGTTTTAAACTCATGTGTTCATCAAATACATGACACCTCTTTTTGGATTTATATGAGCATCTTAAAATCAATATGTCTAATTCAGAACTCTTTAATTTTATACTCCAAAATTTTTTTTCTGTCAGTTTTTATTAACTCAGTATGTGACACTACCATTCATCCTGCTGTTAGGACTCAGATGTTTTCTCTCACACTTCCTTCACCATCAACAAGTCTTATCAATCCTATTTGTAGAATATATCTAGAATCTGCTCACTTCTTATCATTACTGTACCTCTAATACAAACTACCACCACCTGCCATCAAGACAACTAGAATGGCCTCCCACCTGGCTCCTCTTACTCCTCTCCATCATCTTTTCTCCACTGGTTTTACACAAAAGCCAGAATAATCTTTTGAGAGCACACAACTGAATACATCAGACCCTCTCCAACATACATAAACTTATGACCCACCAATGGCTTACTATTTCAATTAGAATAAAACAAAAATGTTCTTCCATAGACCATACAGCATATAAAGTCTGGCATGACCTGGAAAATGCCCTTCAACCTGACTTGATCACCTACTATCCTTGCTTTCTACTCTCCAGTTAACCTTTCTCTTTGTTGATAAGACAAATATTTTGGGATAATTTCACATGTTTCCTCCTCACACCACCTGAAATATTCTTCCCCTGGCACTTTGCAGGCTTGCTTCCTCCTAAGTCTGGTTTTACTTTAAATAAATTACCCCTGACAATGGCTCTTTCTGACTAGATAATCAGTGGTAGCCTCAAGCTAGCCTCTCTATACCCTCATCATTTATCACTATTTAAATTTATCTCCTATAGCTTTGTTTAACCATTAACTCTCTCCTTTCACTGGGATGTAAGCCCCTTTAGGACATGGAATTGGTCTTTTCTTCTACCCTAACTCTAGGCTTGAGTTCAACACCTATGGGCTGGATGAATAAATGTATAGCTTGCTATAAAAAATGTATAAAATCAGGAAATTCATAAAATCATCTAAATGAGAAAGGAGAAAACATGGCATAATATTATTTTAAACAGAGGTGACCAGTCAGGGAGATATGAATGTCTGGCATTTTCTGTGAAAAATAAAATTTTCAGTGTGACCTTAAGAGGGGGTTCATAAAATGGAGTGAGGTAGATTAGCTTGGAAAATGTGGACTCAGATTGAAAAAGTCATCATATATTAAGGTGTCTTCACTTTACCCTCACATACTGAGAAACAAGCACAGCTTTTACATTGAGTTGTAACATGATAAGTTGTAAGCATAACAAAGGTAACTGGGGTAGTTAGACATCATGAGAAAAACTGAAATTTCAAGATAGTGGAGACTGGTTAGGAGACTTGGACAGTGGCCTAGAAGGAAGAAGAAAAGGGTCTGAAATGAGGCGGGATGAAGAGCATGGAGGATCAGCTTCTAATTCAGGGTTTCGCGTGAGTTGCCAAATGTTCCCATGTGAATTTAATTTATTATTATCTCCAGATACTGATTCTTAATTTCTGATCCTATGAACATAACAGATGTCCCCGACTGATGGTGACTTCACAAATTTGAAGATGTCTACAAATCTCAAACTGAAACTCTGAACTTGACCCTGCTATTTACCTGATTGATCTTTATTTTGAAATGTCTCACCAAGAAATGAAACTGATTCAGCACCATATTCTAATTATTTCAAAAAAACAAGTGTGCAAACATACATACATACAATCTATTCTATATACACACGTGTATATAATATCTAACAATGTGCGTCACCTATATATATCTATATATTAACTGCTGTGAATGTATTCAACTATATCTAAATGATACTTATCCAAACAAATAGTAAGTTTATATTGCAGAAAACATACATATAGACAGGCCAAATAAAACTAAGTAGTAAAGAAAATATTCTTTTCCATCAAATAAGTTTTAAAAACTTGAATTCTGAGAAAAATGAAACATTTGTTGTTTTCAAATAGATGCGGAAGAAGAAAGTTTAAATCTAAAGTGAGCTAGTCTGTTGGAAGAATGAGGGTATGAGTTTACAAGGTGTGGGGAACAGAGGAATCTGGAGCAATTGATTGTTGTACAATGACAAAAACTGAAAACTTGCCTTAGATTATTGAAAAATGTGAAACTCTGCCTTGTGATTAGTCAGGCGTGACAAATCTGTCATTTCTAGTTGTAGGTGTCCAAATTGCATTTGCAGTCTAGACATAATTGCTTATTTGCTCATCTAACTACTAATTTAAGACTTGGAAAAACTGTAGTCCATAGACTACTAAGGAGGTAACCAATGAGAATGCCTAGCTACATTTCAGGTAGAATTGCACAACTATAATAACATGTTAGAGATTCATAAATTGTATTAAGAATAGTGATAGGGCTTCCCTGGTGACGCAGTGGTTGAGAGTCCGCCTGCCAGTGGAGGGGACATGGGTTCGTGCCCCGGTCTGGGAAGATCCCACATGCCACAGAGTGGCTGGGCCCATGAGCCATGGCTGCTGAGCCTGTGCATCTGGAGACTGTGCTCCACAACGGGAAAGGCCACAGCAGTGAGAGTCCTGCATACCACAAAAACAAACAAACAAACAAAAAACAGAAGAGTGATACATCCTCTTCCTAAGCACGCTGTGAAGTTATGCCCATTCTACAGGCACAAGGAAGGGGGAGGCTGAAAATAGGCTGAAGATTGGATCATACAGTGAAGGACACTTGCTGTATACATTCACAGCTTGACTTATTTTTCTGTTCATTTAAAATTGTTGTTCAGTCCCAACCTGGGAATAAATAGCTGTAAAGTGTTTCTAAAGTAAGGACACAGTTGACGAATAATAATTCCCCTCTCAGAAAAGCCTTCAGCAAAAGAGCAACTTAGCATATAGACAGTCTCCCAGTGACCTGCCATTAGCTGAGAATAGGTTGGGAAAAAGCATCGATGCCAATGAAACCTGCCTCAGATCTAAAACTTCCATTCTATTCTTTTCTTTGGCAAACATAGAAATGAAAGGTGGAAGGAGGAAAATCTGAGAAGGCAGTGAGGTATGAGAAAGAAAGAGCCGTGTCTTGCTTTATGCAGGGCTTTTTCACAGCCTCCCTCATTTCCTGGGTATTGTTATCCAAGAGACCAGGTGGGGTGCTGTGTGCAAATACAAGATTATCCCAGACAATGAGTGGTAGTGCGTCAGAGTTAATCTATATGAAATAGATCAATAGCATGATCCTTAAGACAGAGAAGTGACCAAATCAAATGGGCTTTCTGTTTGCTTTGTTATTAAGGCTTTGAAGCTCTATTTTTAAAATTTCACTTTGTCTTGCTTCTTAAAGCTGGCCATGCAAATAAAAGACCACACATTCTAGTCTGGGCTAAATACCCCTTGGCCTAATAAAGGCAAGTCAGTGCTAATTTGTAGCTGGGCTTTTTTAGACACAAAAGCACAGTTTGAGATAGAGTTATACAGCACTCCTTAAGTATCAAATAAGAGCTGACTTTTTTGTGTTCTTTGGAGATGTGTTTGGATTTTGGAAATATTTCCATTATAACTTCTCTAATCCACCTTTCTTTTGGGTACTATCCTGAAAAGAAGAACATATTTATATCATGCATTCATTCTCCAATGGATGAATGTGTTTCACTGCATCTCTTACCTAAGAATTCTTATCCTTTCCAAGGTTCCCTGTGGCTCCATCAAGGCAGATCACACAGTTTGTGATCTGTAATCATCTGTTTGCATTCCTAGGATCCAAACCACTTAGAAGAAACCATGAAATTTTGCATTTCTTTACACAAACTCATTTAAATTTTCTTTGAGAAATAATAATAAGTTCATTTAGGGAGGAAAGGAAACAGAGTAGGTATTAAATGCACAAAAGAGGTTGCTACCCTTAAAATAAAAGTGGAAGGTCTTCAGAAAGATGCTTTAGGCCTAAAATGCCAACACAAGTATCTCTTACGTATGAAGTCATTGACTTGTTAGGCAACAAACTCCATTCTGGCTTCTGATCTGCCATCACCACTGGGTAATCACTAGCATGATGTCTTGAAGAAAAAGATTTAGCCATGACCATTAGAAATCCACTAAAATCTTGAAGAAATTTTAGTTATTATAACAGCAGAACATTTCAAACATAAATTTAGTAACATTTTTTTCCCCGATGACCATTAGGTACAGCATTGGTTTTCAGAATGTGATTCCCTGAGTAGAAGGAGCATCACTTGGGAACCTGTGAGAAATCCAAGTTCGCAGACCTAGTGAGTCAAGAACTCTGGGAGTTGAGCCCAGCAAACTGTGCTTTAACAAATCTTCTAGGTGGTACACTTAAGGATGAGAACCATTAATCTACAACATAGGGACATTTTAGACACAGGATTTGGTTTATGTTTGCTTTCATTTTAAAATATATATTTATTATACTATCTGAGGCATATACTTTCAACAAAAGGGGATTTTGTCCCTGATGAGAGAAACTTGTTTTGAAGGGGAGGGGGTGATGGGATACCTCACCAAACCTCCTCTCCCAAACCTCTCATTCACGTTTAAGGTAATTATCGATATGTATGTCCCTATGTCCATTTTCTTAATTGTTTTGGGTTTGTTTTTGTAGGTCCTTTTCTTCTCTTGTGTTTCCCACTTAGAGAAGTTCCTTTAGCATTTGTTTTAGAGCTGTTTTGGTGGTGCTGAATTCTCTTAGCACTTGCTTGTCTGTAAAGTGTTTAATTTCTCCGTAGAATCTGAATGAGATCCTTGCCAGGTAAAGTAATCTTGGTTCAAGTTTCTTCCCTTTCATCACTTTAAGTATATCATGCCACTCCCTTCTGGCTTGTAGAGTTTCTGCTGAGAAATCAGCTGTTAACCTTATAGGAATTCCCTTGTATGTTATTTGTAATTTTTCCCTTGCTGCTTTCAATAATTTATGTTTTTCTTTAATTTTTGCCAATTTGATTACTATGTGTCTCAGCGTGTTTCTCCTTGGGTTTATCATGTATGCGACTCACTGCACTTCCTGGACTTGGGTGTCTATTTCTTCTCCCATGTTAGGGAAGTTTTCAACTATAATCTCTTCAAATATTTTCTCCTGTGTTCTTTGATTGATCATACAGTGATTTCAGTGATTCAGTGATTTCATACATTCATTCAGCAAGTCAAAAGACACAGGCTTGCTGAATGAATACAAAAACAAAACCCATATATATGCTGTCTACAAAAGACCCACTTCAGACCTAGAGAAAAATACAGACTGAAAGTGAGGGGATGGAAAAAGATTTTCCATGCAAATGGAAGTCAAAAGAAAGCTGGAGTAGCTATACTCATATCAGATAAAATAGACTTTAAAATAAAGTATGTTACAAAAGACAAGGAAGGACACTATATAATGATCAAGGGATCAATCCAAAAAGAAGATGTAACAATTATAAATATATATGTACCCAACATAGGAGCACCACAATACATAAGGCAACTGCTAGCAGCTATAAAAGAGGAAATTGACAGTAAGAAAATAATAGTGGGGGACTTTAACACCTCACTTATACCAATGGGCAGATCATCAAAAATAAAATTTAATAAGGAAACAAAAGCTTTAAATGACACAATACACCAGATAGATTTAATTGATATTTATAGGACATTCAATTCAAAAACAGCAGATTACATTTTCTTCTCAAGTGTGTACGGAACATTCTCCAGGATAGATCACATCTTGGATCACAAACCAAGCCTCAGTAAATTTAAGAAAATTGAAATCATATCAAGCATCTTCTCTGACCACAATACAATTATATTAGAAATGAATTACAGGGGAAAAACATAAAAAAAAAACAGAAACACATCAAGGCTAAACAATATTTTACTAAAAAATCAAGAGATCACTGAATAAATCAAAGAGGAAATCAAAAAATACCTAGAGTCAAATGACAATGAAAACACAATGATCCAAAACCTATGGCATGCAGCAAAAGCAGTTCTAAGAGGAAAGTTTATAGCTATACAAGCTTACCTCAAGAAACAAGAAAAATCTCAAGTAAACAATCTAACATTACACCTAAAGGAACTAGAGAAAGAAGAACAAACAAAACCCAAAGTTAGAAGAAGGAAAGAAAAAATGAAATAGAAACAAAGAAAACAATAGCAAAGATCAATAAAACCAAAAGCTGGGTCTTTGACAAGATACACAAAATTGATAAAACATTAGCCAGACTCATCAAGAAAAAGAGGGAGAGGACTCAAATCAATAAAATTAGAAGTGAAACAGGAGAAGTTACAATAGACACCACAGAAATACAAAACATCCTAAGAGACTACTACAAGTAACTCTATGTCAATAAAATGGAAAACCTGGAAGAAATGGACAAATTCTTAGACAGGTATAACCTTCCAAAACTGAACCAAGAAGAAACAGGAAATATGAACAGACCAATCCCAAGTAATGAAATTGAAACTGTGATTAAAAATCTTCCAATAAACAAAAGTTCAAGACCAGATGGCTTCACAGTGAATTGTATCAAATATTTAGAGGAAAGCTAACACCTATCCTTCTCAAACTTCCAAAAAATTGCAGAGGAAGGAACACTCCTAAACTCATTCTATGAGGCCACCATCACCCTGATACCAAAACCAGACAAATATACTACAAAAAAAGAAAATTAAAGACCAAAATCACTCACAAATATAGATGCAAAAATCCTCAACAAAATACTAGCAAACAGAATCCAACAACACATTAAAAGGATCATACACCATGGTCAAGTGGGATTTATCCTAAGGATGCAAGGACTCTTCAATATATGCAAATCAATCAATGTGATACACCATATTAACAAATTGAAGAGTAAAAACCATATGATCATCTTAATAGATGCAGAAAAAGCTTTTGACAAAATTCAACACCCATTTACGATAAAAACTCTCCAGAAAGTGGGCATAGAGGGAACCTACTTCAACATAATAAAGGTCATATGCGACAAACCCACAGCAAACATCATTCTCAATAGTGAAAAACTGAAAGCATTTCCTCTAAGATCAGGAACAAGACAAGGATGTCCACTATCACCACTATTATTCAACATAGTTTTGGAAGTCCTAGCCATGGCAATCAGAGAAGAAAAAGAAATAAAAGAATACAAATTGGAAAACATGAAATAAAACTGTAACCGTTTGCAGATGACCTGACACTATACATAGAGAATCCTAAAAATGCCACCGGAAAACTACTAGAGGTAATCAATGAATTTGATAAGTTACAGAGTACAAAATTAATGCACAGAAATCTCTTGCATTCCTATACAATAATGCTGAAAAATCTGAAACAAAAATTATGGAAACACCCCCATTTACCATTGCAACAAAAAGAATAAAATACCTAGGAATAAACCTACCTATGGAGAAAAAAGACCTATATGCAGAAAACTATAAGACACTGATGAAAGAAATTAAAGATGATACCAACAGATGGAGAGATATACCATGTTCTTGGATTGGAAGAATCAATATTGTGAAAAAGACAATACTACCCCAAGCAATCTACAGATTCAGTGAAATCCCTATCAAATTACAAATGGCATTTTTTACTGAACTAGAACAAATCATCTTAAAATTTGTATGGAGAGACAAAAGACCCTGAATAGCCAAAGCAGTCTTGATGGAAAAAAAACAGAGCTAAAATAATCAGACTCCCTTTCTTCAGACTAAATTACAAAGCTACAGTAATCAAGATAACATGCAACTGGCACAAAAACAGAAACATAGATCAGTGGAACAAGATAGAAAGTCAGAGATAAACCCATGCACTTATGGTCAACTAATCTATGACAAAGGAGGCAAAGATATACAGTGGAGAAAAGACAGTCTCTTCAATAAGTGTTGCTTGGAAAACTGGACAGCTACATGTAAAAGAATGAAATTAGAACACTCCCTAACACCATACACAAAAATAAACTCAAAATGGATTTGAGACCTAAATGTAAATCTGGACACTACAAAACTCTTAGAGGAAAACATAGGAAGAACACTCTTTGACATAAATCACAGCAAGATCTCTTTTGATCCACCTCCTAGAGTAATGGAAATAAAAACAAAAATAAACAAGTGGGACTTAATGAAACTTCAAAGCTTTTGCACAGCAAAGGAAACCATAAACAAGACAAACAGACAACTCTCAGAATGGGAGGAAATATTTGCACACAAATCAACGGACAAAGGATTAATCTCCAAAATATATAAACAGCTCATGCAGCTCAATATTAAAGAAACAAACTACCCAATCCAAAAATGGGCAGAAGACTTAAATTGACATTTCTCCAAAGAAGACATACAGATTACCATGAAGCACACGAAAAACTGCTCAACATCACTAATTATTAGAGAAATACAAATCAAAACTACAATGAGGTATCACCTCACACCAATTAGAGTGGGAATCATCAGAAAATCTACAAACAACAAATGATAGAGGGGGTGTGGAGAAAAGGGAACACTCTTGCACTGTTGGTGGGAATATAAACTGATACAGCCACTATGGAGAACAGTATGGAGGTTCCTTAAAAAACTAAAAATAGAATTATCATATGACCCAGCAACCCCACTACTGTGCATATATCCAGAGAAAACCATAATTCAAAAAGACACATGCACCTCAATGTTCATTGCAGCACTATTTACAATAACCAGGTCATGCAAGCAACATAAATGCCCATCAACAGGTGAATGGATAAAGTTTTGGTACATATATACAATGGAATATTAGCCATAAAAAGGAACAAAATTGAGTCATTTGTTGAGATATGGATGGATCAATAGACTTTCATACAGATTGAAGCAATTCAGAAAGAGAAAAACAAGTATCGTATATTAACGCATGTATGTGGAACCTAGAAAAATGGTACAGATGAACTGGTTTGCAGGGCAGAAGTTGAGACACAGATGTAGAGAACAATCATATGGACACCAAGAGGGGAAAACTGGTGTGGTGTGCTGAATTGGGCATTTGTGATTGACATGTATACACTGATGTGTATAAAATTGATGACTAATAAGAACCTGCAGTATAAAAAAACAAAAAAAGAACAACAACTAAAACTAAACTTTCTTTGGTTATTTGTATGGAAATATGTTAATATAAAATGTTTCAGACATTACATGAAATTTCTAAAAATCTTATATGTTCTGGTATAATGTTATAAGTCATAATTCTAGTTATTATTTTAAAATGTGTATCTCATAAATAACTAAATTTCCTTGTCAATTGCATTATTATCAACTTTCTTCAAATCTTTAACCGTGGTCATTTTTAAGTCTTTTGTCATTTACAGAGAGTTCTGGGTGTACTCTGACGCTTTTGCAAAAATGTTCCTATAAAAGGGTTTCATTGTCAAGGAATTCATGCAAAAGACTCTGACAAGTACAGGTTTCTGGTAACTGACTATACTGCTGAACTGAATGAATAAGCATTTTCAGAACTCTAATGGAAAACCGATGAATTCATAAAAGTGCTAACAAAAGATCAAGAAAAAAAAATTAATTACATGGGACTGAGTTAACTGATGAGGATGATTATAATTTTTGTGACTTTCTGTTTGAATTTAAAAAAAAAAAAAACAGGAGGTCTAAATGTATCACCAATAGCAATGACAACAGACATTTTATAATACTTTGTAGTTGAAAATTACAAGCTTTCAATTCCAATAAACATTTGTTTAAATCCTAAAAAAACAAAAAGAAAACAAAAAAAGAAAACACAGAAGCAATACTGTAACAAATTCAATAAAGACTTCAATAAATAAATAAATAAATAAAGGCTGTGTTACAGAGGCAAAAAAAAAAAAAAAATTAGAAAATCAAAAACCTGAAAGGTTGAATTAATTAATCCACTAATTCTTCAAAAACGAATTTATTGAGTGATTAGTATGTGATAAAAACTATTTCAGGCACTGGTGATTAGCAGTGAGCAAAATCTTCCTGCCTTCCTAAAGCTCACATCCTACTGATCTTATTCATGGAGAGAAACACCATAAACAAGATAAATAATTGAAAAGTATAGATTTTTAATTGGTGACTTATTCCAAAAAATAAAAAAGAAGGCTCAGTGTTGGGTGGTGTCTGGAGGATGATCAAGGAATTACTGGTAAGAAGATTATTAAGGTTGTATAGGGTAGGAAGGGAGAGATCCATGGAAGATGCAAGAGTTTTAGACTCACAACAGTGATGATGAGACAGTCAAGAAGGACTGTGGAGAACAAAGTACATATGATATCTTTGAGGGACAAGAAATAAAAAAAGTCTGATGACTTCAGATTTTATGGAAAATAAAAAGAGGTGATAATATTAAAGAGATATATTTGGATAAAACTGTAGAAGCCTTCAAAACCTAAGGTCCACCTCTCTGAAATAGGTAAATATTGAAGGTGTTTAAAGAATGAAAGGAGCAAGATTCAAGAGGTGTATTGATCATATAAACAAGGAAATAGTAAGCAAAATGTATTAGAAAGAAGCTAAGTGGAAAAAGGAGTCAAATGTCTATCAGACTACAAGCTCCTTAGAGCATAGGGTCTGTGTCTATATTAAAGTTAATGTCGTCTAGAACTATGGTATATGTTTTCAGTGTTCAATAAATATCTTTCACATAATTTATCTAGACACAAAGATATAAGGGCTGGAACTAGTATTCTGGCAGTGGAAAAAATATGGCTACAAGAAACCTTACAAGTCAGTTATTGAAAAGATTCAGTGAATTAATGTGGGAGACAAAGAAAGAAAGGAGCATTTCAACAGCTTGAGCCTCGTGGAGAATTATGAAGACAGTATGCTTATATTAACCAAAATTTTGAGATCGTTTTTGGACATCCAAGATGAAAGTTCCATGGATATAATTGGAAAGGAAATCTGGAAAAAAGAGACAATTTGGGGGTTACTTGTTACTATAAATGTAGTGGTTAAAATCGTGAGGTTGAATGGTAGATGACCAATTGAAAATTACTCTTCTTTCACTTCCAAAAAGTCTTTTCCCCCTCCCTGATTTCAGTTGCCTTTACAAAATAATATCTCCTTAATGTAAAATTTAGGATTAAGACTTTATGATTTCTCATAAAAGTGGAATATTTAAGACCCAAATATTGTGAACAAGGTCATATATAGAAGATGCAAGAGGGAAGAGAAGGAGATAAAGGAAAGAAGAGAGATGTAAATATATTTGCCACAGGTATTTAGGTGACTAAAAAGTCACAAGCGATCTTTGTGAAACCAGTAGCAGTCAAGTGATTGGTACAAAAGTCAGACCCCTGGGTGCAATGGAGCATACAGCAGGATGTGAGAGGCCTCATTAATCATTCTGTTTGCCTTCACATGCATCTACCACCCACCTCTCTGGAGTCTTCAAAAGTCATGATGAGATAGATAGATAGATAGATAGATAGGTAGATAGATAAATGGTAGGTAACCTAATAAAAATTATGAAAGATATAGGATCTCACTTAAAATTTAGGACATCTAACCACTTAGGAGTCAATAGATACTGAGATTGTGGTTACTCAATTCTAAATATTAAGTTTTCCTTCATTTTATGTCACCACTTACCTATGATTTTTACATATTAAATATTTAATACCCCCAAGTGATAAACAAAGTGTTTTTGTTTGATTAACACAAGATGGTAAGTGCTCTGGAAGTCATTATCCTGAATACAAAATGATTTAAAACAATCCTTCAAAATGTAAAGGCATATATAGTATAAGCAATTGTTAAATATTTTTCAGAGGGGAAGAAATTAATTTAAAACATTTGTGATACGTAATACCACTCAGGAGAGTTGTAAAAAAATTCTAACACTATGATACACCTAACAACCCATATTGTCCTTTCTGAGGTCAGAATAAGCCCAGGCAAAATAATGATGTCCTGAAGGTTCATTTTTGATAGCCCTAGCTCCCGGTTTTCAGTATTTCCCTTCCTACACTTGGTGGCCCTCTTTCCTTATGTGTTCCCAACTAACACTTAAGTAATTCCAGGGGAGTTTTAGCTGATAAGGGTTTAAAGTATTAGCTCATAGTAGATGTTTGTATTTCAAGAAGGAACTTAGGGAGACTAAACTTTGAGATCCAAAGGGGAAATGTGCAAAGTTTTAATCTCAGTGTATATATGTGCCACATCTTCTTCTCAAACATTGGTGAAAATGGTGGGAAAAATATTTGGAAATGGTGAAGACATTTGGCAAACCCAAATCATAACAGAATAGAAATTATTAATATTTGGGGAACTACATTTCACTCTCAATTGAGCTTGAAAATGATTAAGGCCATCTTTCAATAACTAACTCCAAACAGCTTAGCTGAGTTTACATAAAAAGTCATTTCCACCTCTGGTAATGTCTATTAAAAATTATTATTTTTTCTTTCTAATAAAATAAAAATCCATAGCAGTCCCTCCTCAGTCAAAGTTTTGGACTTAGTACAGTAAGCATTGAAGTATATTCAACAAAGTCAATGGTATCTCTTGTTTCACCTTCCAAGGAGTTTCTGGCTTCTTAGATACCAAGGGAATTAATTTTCATCAGGAATTTCCTGCTTCATCAATAAGAACTAATCATGTACAAGGTTGATACAGTGTCAGCAGAAAGTTTTATAGTTTTAAATTAAAACTCTCATGTTGTCTTCATATCTTTAGGAAAAAAAAATTATTTCTTTAGGCTTATTTAAGAGGTAGTATAGCATAATGGAGTATTTGTTGGAAAACACTGTTACTAATTTGATGTTACTTTATGCAAATTACTAAGTTTGGGCCTCAATATCCTTATTTATAAGTATACAATTTTCTTCAATATAAAACTAAATGGAGAGTTGGGTAATGATCACAAAAATTTCCTTTGGTCCACATGGATATGTCACTTTTCCGGACTCTAGCAGTTCTAAAATTCTCCCTCTTTAAAAAAAAAAAAATGGAAAACTTATTAATTCTGGTGATCACGTGCCATTATCTCATTTGCTTATTAATCTTTTGCTCAAGTAGTGCCTGTGCCCCAGAAGCAGCTTATGTAATCTAGCACTGCTCTAAATCTAGATCCAGAAGAAGGAAATAACTTCTGAATCTCCCAGCTTAGATCTGTGAAGTAAGGATACTGCTCCTAATTTAGTCCTCCTTTGAAGTGGCCTTCTGTTTTGTTTTGTTTTTCCCAAGACATTGGATAAATTTTTATTGAGCCTTTTAGTTTACAACATGAGATAAAAGGCAAGTCAGTTTATTTTAAGTGATATTCTACACAACTATAGTAAAACATTTTAAACTTCAAGGATTTATAATGGATTACATTTCTTAAAAGTTGGGGATCAAGTAAACAAGTTCTAACTTAACTTCTTGAATTTTCCAGTTGACTCTTCCCTTACAATAGTAACCAGTTCTAATTAGATACCTAAGTTTCTTCAAGGCCATGTTTTATTGTTGCTGATGTCTTTACTATTTCAGTCAATATCCACTAATTTCACTTCAAAAATAAGTTTTGCATTTGGTGGAATTTTGTCATCAAGCTATCCTTTCTTTCCATAAGCCCATTCTGGTTCAATCTCCAGTCGAGCCTTTTCTACTTTACTCATAGCCAAGAGTGCTTCATTCCATCCTCTGATAACTTTGTCTATCCCAACCTTAAAACTTAACAGCTTGGCATTTTTCTTCTTCTTCGAAGTCGTTTCAAAATTAGTATCAAAAACAGTCCAATCCTGTAGTGTTCCTGTATACCAGCAGTGAACAATATCTCCCTTTTTGGGAAATTGGTTTTATCTCCTTTTTTAAGAACAGATTTTGTATATTTTGGCCTTCTTCTTCTGACAGACCTTGATGTACACAAGAAAGCAGAACAGAATGTGGATACACTGTGACAGGGTAAATCTGTTATGTCTCCTTTTTCCAACGACCTTTATCTCATTATTATTACCTCTCTGTCAAGTATCTAGTGCAGAGGAGACTCTTCACTGCATGGCTCCCAGCCCTCATTCTCACTCCTGTGTCCCCCACAGATGATGTTTCATCTAGGTCTGCCAAAACATGAGCAATTCCCTTAAGGGAACTGCCTCTGTGTACCATTCCCTCAAGAACACTGATTAATTATCCTAGGTAAATGGAAATATGTTCCCATTATAATATAAATGATGAATGTTGGGATAAGTCTTATTTACTTTCCCTTAAATGCTAAAACTGCAGCTGTGTGTCACCTTAGCTCAAATGATTCAGCTGTTGAAAGACCTAACAGTGTTGTCAATATATTATTTTGAGTCAAGTGCTGATTTGTCTTGTGGTAGTATATATGGTATATAGCCCTCCAGTTCTCTTGAAGGTTTATCTCTTAAAATTCCACATACCATCTCTACCCACCACTCAAACTAGACTAGTCACTGCTCCCACATACTTGGGTTTAAAACACAGCTTAAATTTAACTTTTCTGAATCTTCACTTCCATAGAATTTTGTTTGTACCTACCTTATAGGATTATAAAAATTCAATGTAAAGCACTTAGCACAGTGAAATGGTAACCATTATTACATTACTTGTTATATTTTCTCTTTTTATCCCTTTAGCACTGAGACAAATATTTTACATAAGTATTAGTCAAATTAATAATGAGTTGAATTAAACTGGACTAACACTTGTTATTTGGTTAGATTAAAAATAAAGAAAAATAGCACCCAAGAAGGTGGATTGGGAAGGTAACAACAATAGTCTAAATAAACATGGACTGAGTTTATGAAGGGATTTCAGCAAATCTCTGTCAGATTCCACTGAGAAAGCACCAAAAGTGGTGACTGTCCTACGTACATGGATCAATTTTCTTTTCCAAAGCTATCTTTAATAATTATAATTATAAATTATATATAAATTATAAATTACATATTATAATTATAAAAAAGTGTTATAGACATGGCTGCTTTATTTTTGCAATAGTTTTGTGCCTTTACATTTTTACGGAACTCAATCAATTTTTCAGCTTTTCTCTTCAAATCCTTTCCTTTTCCCATTAGTCTGTTAATAATCGTTGCTTTCCTGGCATCCTTATTTTGTCAGGTTATTATGAATTTCTCAGCATTGTGAAAAATGGAAAGTGGAAAAATCACATATTTTCAGCTGACTTAACACTGTGTAAAGTGCTGAAAGTATTAATTGAACATCTTGATTATAAATTACGTGTAAGTAATGTTGAAGAAGCAGCCCCTAGTCATACAGGATTATTATTAGAGCTACACACTGAATGATTTGAATATCATTCTGGTAGTAGTAAATATAGTCAATGCCAGTGGATATGAGTTCATAGATTTTGGCTCAATATCAACCAAATCAAGCAAGTAATTGCCTCTGCAATTTTGAGGTTTACAGCCCAAAACCACGTGACTATTGCATCTTTGTCCCTTTAACTGCTTGAGGACTACATCAAGAATTTAGAGCCAAGCTAATAGCTATCTCTCTTCTGGAAATATTTAATCCAAAAATCACAACATTTTTAAAACCTCAGTAAAATTCACTCCACTAATTTCAAAGAGGCAATACTCTAAAATGAAGCTTGGTGGATATTCACCTTTAAATAGTACCATGAAAAATGTGTTCATCTTTGACCAATTCAAGCATCATCCACATTTTAACAAGTGTTTAACTTGCTAAAGATAATAAACCAACTTCAACATCACAGTAAAATTTACTAGCATATCAACAATCAATGCTTAATTATGGGCTACTTTCATCTATTCTTTGAAGTAGGACTGGAAAGATCTCTATTTAGTAATATTTTGTATACTGTTTGGAGTCAGTTTAGTTGAGGAAACAAATCTCAAAATTTCAATGGCTTAAAACAATAAGCTTTCACTTCTTACTTACATAACATTTCTGTGTGCATGCCCAGATTGTCAAGGGAGCCTACTTCCACGTAGTCATGTAGAAACTCTGGAATAATTTTATGTGTCAACTTGGCTAGGCGGTAATACCCAGTTATTCAATCAAACCTAATCCACATGCTGTTGTGAAAGTACTTTGTAGATGTGGTTAACATCTACAATGAGTTAACTTTAAGTAAAGGAGATTATCTTTTGTAATGTGTTGGGTTTCATCTACTCAGTGTAAAGGCCTTGAGAAAAAAACTGAGTTTTCCTCGAAGGAGAAGACATTCTGTCTCAAGATTGTAGCATCTGCTACAATTTCTAGCCTGCAGGCTTGCCCTACTAATTCTGGACTTGCCAGCTCCTACAGTAGCATGAGCAAATTTCTTGAAATAAATCACTTTATATATGTTTATATTTCATATGAATGAATATAAAATGTAAGCATATATATATTTCTGTTTCTCTGGAGAATCCTAATACAGACTCTCCAACTCCTTCCATTTTCATCTTCCTTTTTTCACTGGCAGAGGAGAAAGAACACAGAAAGAGCGTGCAAAGAGAAACATACCTGAAAGTTTTATAGATCCAGAAGTGCCACAGAACATTATCTGTTTACACTCCTTGAGAAATACTTGGTCACCTGGTTATACCTAAATGCTGGAGAAACAAAGAAATGTCACCTGTCTGGGCCCCAAAATAGAAAGCTGGTTTTGGTAAACAGCTAGTAGTCTCTACCCAAATTTTCAGTAATGTGATCTGTAAGACAATATTTGTAAAACTGTGTTTATATTGAATAATTTTCATTTTATATTTCTTATTTTATCATTCAATGAGGCATTTGAAGTGAGTCTCACATTAGGATGGGGAGAAAAGGTCATTGTAGGCTGCAGGAAAAGAGGATATTTGACGAAAGAGAGAAGGGTAGGAAGAAGGAGAAAGAGAGATCTGTTTGATGTGAAAAAGAGATACACCTCTCTAGAAATTGGAACTTTTGCCCATCCCTCTCGGATAGTGAGGCATCATTACAGATGGGAGTTGCATATTCTTTGAGCATGTTTGATCAACAACACCAAAAAGTTGAATACACTTATTTGGATACTAGAGTGAGTGAAGGGGTGGAGATAAGTGAAGCTAGAGAGAATGCATGGTCAAGAATTTGAATTTTACTCTTCAGACAATAAGGAGTTAAGTAAAGCTTTTACACAAAGTTTGATGTGATCAATGTCAAAGTCAGATATTAGACTTGCTTTATTGAAAATGGGTGGAGTAGGGGAGAGACCTGAATTAGACAAGCTAAAAAGAAGATTTCAAAAATGGTATAAGACAGAGCTAAATGTCTGTGTTGTGAAAGGTGAAGTGGGAATTGAAAGAAAAGGAAAAGGAGTAATGTCATGGTAGTGTTATGGACAGAACTTAATGCTTCACTGCATCTATGAATTAAGTTGGAGAAAATATTTTAAAATACTGCTTAGATTTCAAATCCTGGTGTAGGGAGGCTGGTATAGGTTAACTTAAATTAGGGGTAATTTACCTATTCTCCTGAATATTTAAACTTCCCTGAAAAAGATGATCAAGGTACTAGGTCCTACTTGTAGCACACAGAGCCCAGAGGAGGGCATGACCCTTTCAGGAAAGCCCAGTTTCCTTTGCCATCTTCAGACCTCTTGTATTGCTATCCCCTACTTCATCACTCCAGAAAGACATTTAATGTTCATTAAGGAGATATAAATAAATTGCTCCCTTATCAATCCAGCAACTGGGTCAATTTCACACTGAGTCATTAAATGTCTTAAGAACTGGTAATCTATCATGTTTTAATGACAACTTTAAAGTGGTATTTTAAAACCAAAAGATTTATATCCTATTAAGAGATGATTATAATATACTAATATAAGACTTGACTCACCTATTGAGAGCTGTGTTTTATGGAGGAAGGAGAGGGAGATAACTACCTTGTAATATTGAAAACAGCTAACCATTTTGGATATTCCAGTTAGCATTCTTTTAATTTGTGTTTTGGCAGACACATAGGTAGCCAATATTTGATAACTTTACTCATATTTGACGGGACATTTTAAGTAGTAAGTGTGAACCCAAGAGCTGGATCAAAAACAAACCAAAAAACAAACAAACAAACAAACAAGCAATATGCCAATTGTCAAAAGTAAATTAAACCCATATATAAATGATGACAAAATAATTACATAAGTAGTTGATGGGAAAATATGTATCGCAGGGACAGTTCCCATGTGAACCTTTCTCCTCACTAAAGATTACAATAAATGAAGAGACACATTCTCATTGCTAGCTGTCCCCCTTCTCCTTGTCTCTGTTCAGCCTTGCTGATAGCCAGGCAGGTCATTTGCAGGGACAGCTGTCTCTGTATATATTATGGCGGTAAGAATTCTCTTGAATCTCACAATATTTAAATAAATTGTTTTTATAATAAATAAAACTCCTTTTGCCTGAACTGTTCTTGTTACTGTTGCTATTATTCTGTACCTATGATTTTATTTTCTTCTATCAAATCTTTACAATAGCACATCAGTGTAACAGATCACATTGAGGAGAAAACACCCTTGATCACTGAAGAACAATGCTTCAAGTATGTTTTAGAATTACAGCTAATGCACTCAGCTAAATTTGGCAGTGCAAAACCTGATAAAAGTTATAAAAACTAATAGTCTTGCTCTTTCTTATATCACCTCATATTTCTTTACCTCTAGGTTAGAAAGTAATGCCAAACATATAAAGAGAGTCTCAAGAAAAACTGATGAAAACAAAAACAACTCAACGGTAAAATGAGCAAAAGACTTGAACAGGTAATTAGCAAGAGAGGTAAACATAAGGATTTAACTTTACTAGGCACCAGCAAAAGGAAAAATAAAAACCACAATGTGATACCAGAAAAAAACTTGCCAGAGTGTCTACTATGTAAAATAGGTGTACCAAACAAAGACAAGGATATGAATCAACTTGCATTCTCATACATGTCTGGTGGAAGTTTAACTTGATAAACTGCTTTGGAAAACTCTTTGGCAATATATAGTAAACCTGAACTTATGCATATCTTTCAGTTCACAAATCTCACTTCTGGATATGTATCTAAAAGAAATCTAATTTCATTCTTTTACATGTAGGTGCCCTGTGTTTCCAGCAGTTGGTGGGAGTGAGTGTAAATTGATACAGCCACTATGGAAAACAGTAGGGAGGTTCCTTAAAAAAGTACAAATAAAACTATCATATGACTCAGCAATCCCACCACTGGGCATACACCCAGAGAAAACCATAATTCAAAAAGACACATGCACCCCAATATTCTTAGCAGCACTATTTACAATAGCCAGGACATGGAAGCAACCTAAATGTCCATCAACAGAGGAATGGCTAAAGAAGATGTGGTACATATATACAATGGAATATTACTCAGCCATAAAAAGGAACAAAACTGGATCATTTGTAGAGATGTGGTTGGACCTAGAGACTGTCATACAGAGTGAAGTAAGTCAGAAAGAGAAAAGCAAATATTGTATATTAATGCATATATGTGGAATCTAGAAAAATGGTATATATTATCCTATTTGCAAAGGAGAAATAGAGACACAGAAATAGAGAACAAATGTATGGATGCCAAGGGGGAATGTGGGTGGGTAGGAGGAATTCGGAGATGGGACTGACACATATACACTACTGATACTGTGTATAATATAGATAGCTAATGAGAACATACTGAATAGCACAGGGAACTCTACTTAATGCACTGTGGTGACCTGAATGGGAAGGAAGTCCAAAAGGGAGGGGATATATGTATATGTATGGCTGATTGAGTTTACTGTACAGTAGAAACTAACATAACATTGTAAAGCAAGTATACTCCAATAAAAATTAATTAAAAAAGAAATCTATACATTTTTTCACCAAATGATATATAAAAAAATGTATACTACAGTACTATTTGTAATAAGAAAAAACTAGAGACAGCACAATTCTCAATTATCAATCAAGAGTAGGATGGATAAATTTGATATAATTTCACAACAGAGCACTATACATACAGCAATGCTACACAACTACATGTAACATCATAAATTACTTTCACAATAGAATTGTTGAGCAGACACAAAAGGCATATAATATATGATTTGATTTATATAATATTCAAAAATAAGTAAAACAATGTATGGTATTAGAAGTCCGAATAGCGTTTACCCTTGAAAGGAAAATGGTGATTAGCAGGGGACATGAGGAGGCACATGGGTGGATATTAATATTGTGTTTTTTATTTAAGTGCTGGTTATATGACATCTACAAATTCAGAAAAAAATCATCAAGCTCTGATATAGTTTATATACTTTTGCCCATGTATGCTATACTGTAATTAAAAGCCTGCATTAATTTATACACATGCATGTATGTGTGTGTGTATTTTTTCCAGGTATTCAAAAGTATACATTATTGGACATTATCTCCAACATCAACACAGAGCTGTTTCCCTTTGGGATGCAATTAAAGTGTAAGAGGAACTATGATTAGATCAATGAGCATGGTCTATGAAGACACTTTCAATGCCAACCTCAGAGTTACTAGTTCCATTTGTACTTCCATATTTACTTTTCAAGAGTTAGACCTTGAAATATAAATTCCTTCAAGATACTTATTTCATTGCCTCCCTTATCATTTCTGCCCCTCCATTCTCCATCATTTACATCTCTTTGATTGTTGCAGAAGAGGACAGGTTCAGCAATATAATTCATTGTGTAAAATTAGCAATTAAGTATTGTCATAAGAAAAATTTTATAAGAACTTTTAATTTAAATTGATATAATTTAAATAATCTATGTTGTAGACAAATTCAATATTGGGGAAGAAAACATAGTTTTAAAAAGAACGACAACTAGATATTGTATACTTCTTAATGGAAATACATGATACCACTTAAACAAGTAAAATTTTCAGAAAGATCAAATCTAAATATGATTAAATCTTTTGATCAAAACTTGGTCAATTTTTAGAAAATGAAGGAGACAGAGAAAATATGAAACAATGATATGAAAAACATGATTATCAAAAGTGATACTGTGGGGAACTCTATAGGCCAAAGATTCAGTTTCATAAGTAATTTTCAATGAAAATAATAATGAAGGAGCAATCTACAAATTGGAAGAGAACTAAAGACATATCAAGTATCACAGTAAATAAACCCTTCTTGAATTTGGATTAAACAAAAAAAATTTAAAGTATTTATTGATATAATTGACATATATGATCATAAGAAGCACTTCTTACTAATTTTTAGGTAGCCTAGATGTATGATAATTTATTTTTTTTAAGATTTCTTATCTTTCCAATATGCCCTATTGAAATATCTACAAATTAAAAGATATAATATCTTGGTTTCGCTTTAAAATAATATGGAATGAGGTAAAGGAGGGAAAGCAGTATAGATGAAAAAAGGATTGGCTAAGAGTTGATGGAAGTTGAACATGGATGAAATATTCATGGTTATTAATTATACTATTCTCTGTAATTTTGATTAAGTTTGAAACTTTCCATGATAAAGCTAAAGTTAATGCAGGGAAGTGGATCCTTGAGTGCATTTGAACTTATATGCATCATCTAGAAAGATAATCATAGCAGCAAAAATATGAAGACAGATATTAGACTATAGAACAAATGCATGGATGTGATTCTTGGATTCAGAAGCATCCCATTTAAAAAAAAAAGATTGTTCATAAAAGCTAAGAGGTGGACAAGGGCAGGTGAACACCCACTTGATTGCAAAAGTCAGGAACAAAACAACACCTCACTCACTTTAGATCTTTGTGAATTAGTCACGATATCAAGTTGTTAGAGAGGTGCTTTAATTTGATAACTTTTGTGCTTTGGGGATACATTTTACTGGGTTAAAATTGCTGCTGTTAGAAAAATCAGTGTCGACCATGAAGTTATGTTGACCCTCCTGGCAAAGGTGAGATGAGGCAGTCAGGCTGAGAAACGAAGACAAGTAGGGAAATGTGCAAGGAGAGGTACAAAATGTCAGAGAAAACTTTCTGTTTTTAATGGGCTGAATTTTTTTTCCTTTTGCCCAGGAAGGCCTGTTATGTTTTGTCTCAGGAGAGGCTTAGAGAAGCGCCTCTTGCTGCCCTCTACTAGTGTTCTGATCATCAGTGTCAACAGAGTAGCCCTGCTATACCTTTTGCTGCAACAGAAAGATTGAGAGCAGTTCCAGATCAGCCCAATTACAGTTTATGCAGCCTGGCCCCTGAGAAAGCAAAAGATCAGCACTTTCTCTGTGAAGCCTCCACAAAGATTCACTCTGCCTCCTCCAAAGAATCCCATGCAACATTATTTTATTGAGAAGGAAAAGATTTTGGTTCTGGTTCCAGATCTGCCACTTTTATCCCAGAGTTTGGCTCTCATTTTGTAAATGAGAGACTTGAAATAGATGATCTTGGAGATTTTGTTGAACTTTATCAATCTTTGAATTTATACTCTTCATTTACCTGTGACAAGTATAGACAAACTTCTCCATAGCTCTTCTTTTTGAGATTGAGTGATAATGGAGGGAAGTACAGGGATAAACCCTAGGATGATTCTCATATTTGTTTAAGTTGTACAACCTTTGTTTTGGTTTTGTTCTGTCTTTGATCACTTGTTTACTTTATTCTTCTTTTGTTTCTCTTATTTTTGTAACTACCTTATATGTTAGATGTTACAGGGAAAAGGTGATTTTCTTTATAGGGCAGTAGACTAATGCAAGCTATCTTACCTTGTGACTACAGAAATAACCCTCCCTTATTCATTCCAATGCTGGGTGTCCCCATGTTTCATCCCTTGCAAATCCATCCTTTATGAACAGATTTATATACCTTGCATGAATGTCTAATCACAACAATCTCCTGCTCAAGCAAATCTCTGGCTCCCCACTTTCTAGAGAAAAACTGATACTCACTTGTGGCTCTTTGTAACTTTTTTTTAATAGAAATTTTCACAATTCATACTGCAACTGATGTAAAATACTTCACTAATTTGGAATACAAAAAACATCATATCACAATTATTCTCTCACATGTTTTCTTTATAGGAAGTTTCCTATCCTTCTCTTGAGAACTCTTATTTGAAACAACCAAGTCCCTCAAGGATTAGTCGGTCCGAAGGAGTGATTTCAAAGGTCAGGTTTGAAAGGAGAGATAAGTGGGATGTACAAGCAATACTCTCACAGCATGAAGTGGGTTGTGACACTTGGTATCCCTGTTAAATACAGGTGGTACACAGAAAGACTATGTCCCTCTCATTCTGGTTTCTTCTAGTCCATAATTGAGATAAATATTCCATTCATATTCCCAAAGCTCAGCTTTAAATTACACTAGAGCTGGGCACAGAGACTCTTCACACTTCATGTCTATGTTCTTGCAGCATTAGTTGATTTTCATGAATTCTGAGACCTTATATAGTGACCAGGTTAACAACTTGGACTCTGTTCCCTCACTGTGAGTCCCCCTTTAAGATTTTCTTCTACTAGTGAACATTAGCCAGGATCACCCAGCGAACTCTGGCAAGTTTCTTGAATTTTCATCCCCAAAGAGAAGAGGATGATATTCAGTTCCATTTCTTATTATCAATGTCTTCAATTTCATAGAAAAAAAATGTTCCAACCCTTCCACTGAGCTTTAAATACCAGATTAGGGTCTTTTTTAGGGAAACACACACACACACACAGAATCAAGATCCATTTATATCGTTTCTCCATGCAAGGGGCCGCTGACTGGCATTGGGTTTATATACTTATGGGAGGTCATGTAAGTGTGTGTTTTTGTTTTTTCTTTTATCAAAAATCATCTGTTCCAAGGTCAGTAGATAAAAAGATTACTGGTATAATGTTTAAAATATATTTTATCCAGTAGTTATTATAAATAACTACTTATGCAATTATTGACTTCTCAGTAAATAATAGTTGTGTGCATGAAGGAACAGTATTATTCTTACCCTTGTTCACCAGCACAATGCCCAGGCACATGATATAAGTTCAAAATGTGTTAGTTGAATAAATTAATGAGGAAAGTATAGATCTATGACACATAAATAATGCATCAAAATATGAAGAAAAGTTAGTAGGTAGAAGGAATAGGATGCACCAAACATTGGAAGTCTCTGTAGTGTAGAGTTGGATGAGGATGGGAAAGACAGAGGAAATGTAGAGAGGTAAGAGGATCATGAAGATACTTATGCACATTATTATGGAGTTGGACTTTAAAGTCAGTGGGAAATTTTTTCAGAACAAAAAGCAGAGAAGTTTATTTTAGAAATATCACTGTGGCTTCAACATGGAGGACCAATTATAAATAACCAAAACTTCAGTCTGCTTTAGTAAACTAAGCAAGCAATTCCAGAACCCTGAATTAGGGTACTAACAGAAGAATAGGGGAAGGACTAAGTATATATTCAGAAGGTGGAACTAATACAATTCTATAATTAATTATAGGTGGGGATGAAGGGAAAAGACGAGACAAAGTTAAAGTTGAAATTTTTTGTAGGACAACAGAAAGGATGGTGGTGTCATTAGTGGTGGCAAGAAAGAGAACATAGGATGAGCGTCTGGGTGAGGGAAAAAGACTGAATTCAGTTTCAGGCATTAATTTTGGGCACACAAGCAATTGGCTCTGTGTCTCTCAAGCTAAGGAAGGAGATCCAATGGAGACGCAAATATGGTGACTTTCAATATATGACACAGGAACAGCCAAAAGATTTTATCTTGAGTCTCTATCCTGAAAAAATATGGCATTTTTCTAGAGTGTTATGTTGACAAGAACTTTGAGGTGAAATGCTTCATAGTGGTAAAAATGTGTTAATTGATTAGTGAGGTTTGGCATGCATACAGAGAAGAGTGGGAGTGTAAGTATCAATATATTTGCAGCATTCATTTATCCTGATCTGGATAGTAATTGATGCCATGGGATATATAGGATTATGTACAGCATGTATATTAAATGAAAGTGAAAAGGAATTAGGGAAGAATTCTGAAGTACCCTAATATTTTAGAAGTCTAAAAAATACTGGTTTCTGATAGTTTAGGGAATGGATTAGGAAGGAGTTTTTGTTATCAGTTTAACATTGATATAAGCAGAGTGGGATTACAGCAGGCAAATACAAAAATGTTACAAAAATTTGGGGATATTTCTTATCTTCAGTGCTCTCATTTTGTGCCAACCACATTCCAACATTCTGACCCTTGGGGGAATTAAAGAATCCCTTACTAAAGCTGAATCAATTTTGCATAAACTTCTACTCTGGTTGCCATCGATGTCCTGCTGCATTTGTTCTGTAACCAGGTGTCCCCTCATATGTCAGTCCCCATGCCTGGATCTCTGCCTTTCTACTTTGCCCAAGAGCTGACTTGCTAGCCTTCTTGACATTCTGATTCTCCCACCCAGGCCCTTGTTTCCTCACTGGCACTGTCTTACTAGCATTGTGAGTAAGCCACATTATTGACTACCACATTTTCCTGTTATGGACCACTGACTTGCCTACCTTCCTGGATCTTTCTATTAATAAATTAATTTAGTGTATATTCATTATCTCCTGCATTACAGGTTCTCTGTCACTTTTTCAGTTCTATGGGTATACCAGTTCTCTACAGTAAATGAGAGAGACAAATAATCCAATAATCACAATACTTCTGTAAATCTTGTCACAGAGGTGATATAAGAGAACAGAGAAAGGTGAATGCTACTTGTTTTCTGGGATCAATTAATGTTTCCCAGAGCAGAAGTTACTTGGGTTGAGCTTGAGAAATAAATTGGGATTATCTCTAGCTTATTCTCTGATTCCATTGATAATCAATTAGAATGAATTTTGGCTATATTTAACTGAAAACTCAACAGTACTTTAAATAAAGAAGTATTAATTTTCTCACAAATAAAAAGAATTTGGAAGGGTGAGTCTACCACTGATACGGTGGCTCCATAGTCGCCAGTGACCAGGATTCCTTCTCTGTCATTCTCAGTCCTTGGTTTCCATCCTTAAGTTCACTTCAGAGCACAGTATGGCTGCTGAAGATCCTACTGTCATGCCTGTAGTTCAGGCAACAGAAAAAGAAAAAGATAAATGGGAAAAATGGGTACAATATAGAATATAAGGGACAGGTCAGTGGATAGGGAGAGGAGAACATAGAAGATACAAGAAAGAAGACAAAAAAGAAGAAATTGAGGGAAGGAGCAAGATGGTGGCCATAACAGTAATGCTGTGATTTTAGAAAGAGCAATATATACAGAGCAATATATTCTTTTTGGATTAAAATTACAACAACAACAAAACCAGCAAGTACACAATGTACTATTAAAACTGAAGTATGAGGTTTTCATTGATTAGAAGGGCAATAATTATATCAGCAATGTTATTTTCAAAAGCTGTGTTCTTCCAAATTTATTTCCCCCAATTGGAAATGGTCCAGGAAACCCTCTTTCACTTCAAAGGAATTGGACTGTATTTTGTTTCTGGACTGAAGAAATTGTTTGAAAACTTGGACTGTGTATTTATGGGTTGCTTTGCCAACTTGTAGTGGCAATATCTTTTGAGACACTCAGCAGGGTTGACTTTGTCAAGTGCAACAAAGATTATTTCAAACATTGGGGGCTTGGGAAAATCTGCAGTGTGGTTTGCCAGGTGCTGTTCCATCAATTTTTAACACCCATTTTTTTAAGAGACATTTAATCCATTCTTATTTCTTACTGCTTTACTTCTTAACTCATCAAAATGTTATATTTCAAGAGCTCTTTGATGTGTATGATACCTTTGGGTTTTTCTCCCCCTCTTCAAAACAGGAAGTTATGTTAGCCAAAGGAAGAAAACCTTTGAATTTTGAAAAAGGTGTTGGTTCTGGTTGCAAAAGCATTGAGGTTTGAATCATTGCTGAGCATGATTGAAAGTATCATCATGGAAATTAGGAAACTGATTATGAGTGGATTTCTTTATATAATCATGGATGCAGTGTCAGAAAATATCATGAGTTATCTAACTCCATCCTTCACTGAAGGAATGAATCTCTCCAACATGTCATTTCATGGCTTGGTCTGAATACCTCTGGTAACAGAAAACTCACTGCCTGCTAAGATCAGCATATCTTTTTTCTCAATAAATCAGGAGGGATAGACTTGAATTATTTTCCACTGAAACTTTTTTTCATCCCTCTATCTGATGAGTGTTCCCAACATCCCTCTCTCTTACTTTGTGTTCCCAGGATTCCTCCCTCTGTTGATATGTTCCTGACATTCCTTCCTCTGAGGGTTTTTCCAGTATCCCTCTTTCTGACTGGTGTCCCCAGGATTCCTCTCTCTGATGGCCTATTCCCATAATCCCCCTCTCTCTCCCCTGTAACTTCTATCCTTTGGCTTTAATACGCCTTGCTGGGCCACACAGAATCCATGTTTTTCTTCTGCTACATGACAGCCTTTCAAAGTTTGAAGACAGCTATGTCATCTCCCTGATTCTCATGTTCTTGCAGTATAAAATGCCAAATTCATTACACTAGTCATATGGCCAGGTTTTATGTCTATCCAAAGCTAAGGGAATCCTGGGGACTTACTGGTGGTCCAGTGGTTAAGACTCTGCACTCCCACTGCAGGGGGCACGGGTTCCATCCCTGGGCAGGGAACTATTGATAAGATCCCTGCATACTGTGAAGTGACTATGCATCAATGTTTGTCAATATTACTTGTGAATTGTATCTTCCAGAATTAAATAAGATAATCTAAATGTGCCAACCAACTAAGAGAATTGAACAAATGCAAACTTTTTCCTGGACATCGTATTTCTGTTTCTATTAATGCAGTCTAAATGTTTCCACATGACTCTATTAACCACACACACACACACACACACACATTACGTATGTAAGGAAAAGAACAAGAACAATTTGTACAGTATATGACATTAGGGACCGCTTCTAGGATTTTATTTAGACCTAAAGTGGATTTTCAGTAATTAGAAATTGATGGTGAATGAGGACATTTTATATATATATTTCTTGAGTCTACGGAATCAGATTTGCAGAAGGTACTGTCTTGAATTTACTATAGAGTTATAGCAAATTCACTACTTAGTATAACACTATTTGAAACAAATCAGCCTAGATGTTTAGAAATTTATAAGGGAAGGGTAGTTAAGTTACAGAGATGTATGGTACTTATCAGTCTGGATCTACTTATCAGATTTTACAGATGCTACATGGACTTCTCAAACACAACATTATTCTCTTGATCTAAATGTAAGTTAATGGAATTCTAACATTATAAAAATTTAAAAAGAAGAACATCCTTGAATATGATCCAATTATGTCCATTGCTGAAATCATTTTTAGCATCTTAAATTGTACATAGGAAGCCTTCTTGAATTTCCTCAGCTGAAATGTTTCTCTTTCTCCCAGGTATCTCCATAGTGTTATTTGTATTCTGGTTATTGTATAAGTTAAAAGTGGTGCAGTGTCACGAACCTTATCTTACAGTGAAAATGACAGAATTTTGCATCCAAATACCAGTATTAATAGCTAAGTAACTGTGTACAAGTTACTTTAATGTCTTGTTGGCACAGTTTCTTGTAAAAAAGGAATAGTAATTACCTCTCAGGAGTATGTGTGTGCATATGTGTGTGCATGTGTGTGTGTGTGTGTGTGTGTGTGTGTGGGTGGGAAGGAATTAAAGAAAACACGTCAACACTAAACTTTCAAATGTTTGATGACAGCTATATTGTTTATTTATGTTTTATCTTTTTATGCCCAATGAGTAGTTTGTACAGATTTAATAAACATCACTGTTTACCTAGCAAACTGTAGAGTTAGTTAACCAAACGAAATATTTCTTTGTGGCTGTTTGCTAAAGGCTCTGAAGAGAAAGAAGCACGGTTCAGATCAGGGCTCCCCTCTTTAAAAACAAAGCAAACAAACAAAGAAAAACAAGCTTATGAATATATTCTCACCTCCTGCATTTACTTCCCATAAACCCCACCTCACCCTCAGTGACTCCCAAGGCTTTGGAGACATTAAAATCAGATACCACTAGTAATTCAATAATATGATTAAGAATTACCACTCAGACTTACCTCTAATATTACATGTAATCATAAATCTCTACAGCCAGTTACATTAAAATTTATGATCAAAGTATTTATCTACTAGCATTTTTGAAATTTTTTGGAAGCTCTCGTATATATGACAGGAAAAATATCAGCATATAACAGAGAGGGAAAAATTGTCACCTTTTAGACAATACAGTTATCTTTCAAAAAAGCTAAAATAATCTATTGAAAAAGCATAACATGGTGGACAAGTACAGAAAGTATATAAGGATAACTGTATTTATAAGAAGTAGGAACAACTGATTCAAAAATATAATAAAATTGCATTTGCAAGTGAACCAAAAAACATAACTAAGAAAAAAATCCTAACAAAAAATCAACTTGAAGTTATCTAAGAAAATACTAAACTTGCCTGAGGGATATAAATTTTGTCCTAAATAAATTGAAAATAAAATGTTGTAAAATGTCAGTCTCACAAATGAATTTATAAGTACAATGCAATTTCAATACAAATTAAAAAGGATTATTTTGGAAGTTGATAAGATGGTTATAAAATTCATATGGGAGAATCAGTGGGTAAGGATAGTTTGGAAAGAAGAAATTGTTACTACTATACATTAAGTAGTATTATAAAATTATAAGGTTCAAACACTTATGTGTGATATGGAAAAATCTACTGAAACACTTGGCATAAGTGTAGTTGGGGCAAGAAAGATATGGATTGGCATACTTGCCTCTGCAGAACTTGGTGGGAATACCAGCCTAACATCACCCTGGGAAGTAGAACAAAGAGAAAACATTTAAGATTTGGGGCCAGGTTGGGGGACATAGTAGATAAAATCTGAAAGATATAGTATTTAAACCAAAGTGACTAAGCTTCAAACATATCAATGATTGGAATATTTAATTTTTCCTGGGGGGAAAAAAAGTATTTCTGGGATAAAATACATACCTTGAAATGAAATAGAATATGTTACCTACCAAAATACGTAAGTAGATAATTTATAGAAAAACAAGGAAACATTTTGCCCACTGTTATTTATGACAGTCCATTTTATGCCTCTTAGATGTGTATATCAAATTCTTTATAGAAAGCATACAACTTTTGTAAAAAAATGTAACAAATATTATATGAAAGGTAATTCTGGGGGTTCAAATTTTAAATAAACAAATCTAATTAGGAATTTTAGACTTTCACAAGTAGAGAGGTGAGGAGATACCTGTTATGCTCATAAAATAGTATCAAAGCGAGATAAATAAGCACTTGTCAAGCTTTTGCAAAACCGTTCACAGAGTTGTCACATTTGGGTAAATGAGTTAGAGGAGTGGATAAATGAAGTGCTTCTCTGATGCATGCTTTTATTTATTAAGCTACCAGAGAGACCTAATCTCAACAGATTCACTTAGTAGTTAAAATTATTACAGAGCAGAAAGCTTACATAATCCATTATGAGTCAGATTTTTTATTGAACCACCTAATTAAAGTCCTTTCTTTCTTAAACTGCTTAATGAGTAGTTGCATCATGACTCCTAGACTGAGCCAAGGGGTTTCAAGGATTTAAGGATGAAGTAGGCAGATAAATAGCTGGATATATCCTTAACCATCACACAGTTCATGGGAGTCAAAATAACACAAACATTGTTATGTACAGGTGTTACTGAGTCTAAACTCACAATGCTTGAAGCATGACAGGTCAATAAATCCAATTGTTGGGGCAAAGAATAGCGACATTATTAAGAAAGCCAGCAGGCTGAGAAGATGGTGGACTTGTGTCCCAAAGAACCATCCTGCCTGGGTTTGCATGCTAGTTTCTTTTATAGAACAAAGAGGGGTAGGTAAGGAGGTAAAGTAAAAAAGGTGATAAGGTGATAAAATATGTCCTTGTTCTGGCTGGACTCCAGAGGGGATGTTAATATCTTCTTTCCTGCAGCCATTTATAAGTGGACCTGGTCAGGATGTTTCCTGCGAACTTAAACAAATGTATTTTAGCTTCACACTCAGGCATGGGAGACAGGTTTCCTGGAGGTGGGCAATTATGTATATTTTAAGCTATAGGAAACATCTTTAGTGATTAACTTGTAGCAAAAACGATAGAACACAAAGGTTAAAGTAAAAGTAGATCCAATACGGAGCCAGATTTGTTCTTCCGTATTACACAGGCATACTTTGGAGCTATTGTGGGTTCTGTTCCAGACTACTTCAGTAAAGTGAATATTGCAATAAAGCAAGTTACATGATTTTTTTTGTTTCCCAAGTGCATAGAAAAGTTATATTTATGCTATACTATAGTATATTGAGTGTGCAATAGCATGTCTTAAAAAAAAACAATGCATATACCTCAATTAAAAACCCCTTTAGTGCTAAAAAATGCTAACCATCATCTGACAATGCAGGATTACCACAACCTTAAATTTGTGTAAAACACAATATCTTTGAAGAGTAATTTACAAAAAAAAAATGAAATTTAATAAAATGAGGTATACCTGTATTGCAATAAAATGTAGAAGCATTGACGACTATCATCACTATTTTCTTAAAGAAAACTGCTCTTTTTACTAACATTTTCTTCCCTCAGACATCTATTTTTTTACAGTAGCCCCCCTTGTCCATAGTCTTGCTTTCTGTGGTCAACATTGGTCTGAAAATATTAAATGGAAAATTCCAGAAATAAACAATTTGTAAATTTAAATTTGCTCTCTTTTCTGAGTAGTGAGATGAAATCTCATCTCATCCCACTCCATCGGGACCCAAATGTAAATCATTCCTCTTTCCAGCCCATAGTCACTACCCTCCCATAGTCACTTGGTATCTTGGTATCACAGTGCTTGTGTCTAGTGACCCTTATTCTACTTAATAATGAACACACAATGAAAGAGTGGTAATGCTAGCAACTCTCATCTGTCAAAGAGAAGACCCAAAGTGTTTCCTTTTAGTGAAAAGGTGACAAAGAAAGAAAAAAACTGTATGCTGAGGTTGATAAAATCTACAGTAAGAACAAATCTTCTAACAGAAATTGTGAAGAGGAAAAAAAAATCTGTGTTAATTTTGCTGTCACACCTCAGGTGCAAAAGTTATGGCCACAGTTCATGATACGTATTTAGTTAGGATGAAAAAGGCTTTAAATTTTTACAATAAGATATTTTGAGATGGAGAGAGACCTCATTAACATTACTTTTATTACAGTGTATTGTTATAATTGTTCTATTTTATTGTAAGTTATTTTTATTCCTCTTTTCCTTTGTCTATTTTATAAATTAAACTTTATCATAGGGATGTGGGTATAGGGAAAAACTTAGTCTATATAGGGTTCATACTACCCGTGGTTTCAGACATCCACCAATGGTCTTGGAACTTATTCCCCACAGATAAGGTGGGACTACTGTAATTTAATCTTCCCTGTTATTACCATTGCCTCCTGACACTTTTTTCCTCATGGACAATCATTCTAATAGCTAAAGTATACCTCTTTGTTGGTAAATTATTTTGTGAAATGTTTATTATTGCCACATAAGCATGAGTGCATTTTATACTATGCTATAGATCTCAGTTTGTTACTTATATCACCAGGCACCCAATGTTGCTTTGTGAATACCTAGTCTATTGCATCTAACTGCATGGTCCTCCATGACATTCTACCTAGTCATTCCCCAGGCTGTGGATGCTCTCTGACCTCCCACTAGCTCGTACAATAATGTTGTGGTGAGCACCTACTTGCATATCCCCTTTAGCAATGTATATCCTTTGGAATGTATATCTAGGAGGAAAACTACTAGCTCATAAATTGCCTACTTATTGATGAATTTCTGCCAGAATGCTGTTTGGGACAATTACACCTGTGCACACGTCCACTTTAATATTACCTCATCCTCGCCTCACTTGTTCCCAAAATGGACGGGAGCAGGGGATTCACCACTGTGGGTATCTGGGATCACAGCTCCCTACCCATCACTGGTTGGGGGCTGTCCCTGCTATAATCCCCTCCCCATTTAGAAACTGACTTCAGAAGGGCAGTGTGGGTGGAGAGGTTCCCAGGACTCCCAGACACAGGGCCGAGGGTGACCTGTCCCAAAGAGAAAGCCTAGCCACTTCCTGTGTTCCCCCAAGTCCAGGACTGGGGCCGGAGGGCCTTAAGTTGTTTCGGTAATGCCATGTTCTTTTATTCAATTGAAAACAACAAATGCTCAGCTTGGAACCTAGGCTGCCTTGGGCTTCTCTCTGAGTGGCAATGCAGCACTTCTGCACTCTCAATTAAACCTGAGACCACTGACAAAAAAACTAAACAAGCAAAATAGCCCTGATATCTATGCACATGGGCAAAGTGATATTCTTTGGTAATGAGCCTGAGCATTTCTTCATATGCTTAGTGTTTCCTCTTCCCACACTACATGTTGCACTCTCTGACCATATTTATTTTGTGGTTATTGTCCTTTTCTTGTTTATTCTCAGGAAATCCTTTATGTTCTAGATATTAGTCCCCTGCTATTTTTAGAAATAGAAAATATCTTTTCCCAATTTGTAATTCATTTTTAAGCTTTGTCCACTGGAAAAAAAAACAATTTTAAACAAACTTTATATTTCATGGTTTGGGAATTTTTAATGCCTTTCCTTACAACAAAATCACAAAGATATTTTTGTATATTTGCCCCCATTAATTTAAAACTGTCACTTTTTATATTTGTCCTTAATCTACCTGAATTTCATTTGTAAATGGTCATTATTAGTTATAAATTTATTTATCTCAATATGGTGAGATAGAGAAACAGCCTTTATTTTCCCTATTGATTTAAGTATCAGTTTTATTATGTGTTACGTTCCCAAATTTCCCATTCATAAGTGGTGTGTCTCTAAACTTTCTACTCTGTTCTCTTGGTCTATTTGTCTATTTTTGTGCTAATATCAGACTAATTTTTATTGCTATGTCATTGTAGTATGTCATAATTTCTGAGAGGCAATCTCCCTATCCCGATTTATACTTTTTCAAAGTTGACATTATTCTTCCATATATAATTTCAGAATGAGTTTACCAAGCTCTTAAAAAAGTCCAATTGAAAATCTGATGGAAATGGCTTTTAATATTGATATATAGGTAATTTGTTAGAACCAGCATCTTAAAACCTTAAATCATCTCATCCAAGAGTATGGAATTAAATTTGATCTTTTTTGAATTAATTTATATTGGACTATAGTTGCTTTGCAATATTTTGTTAGTTTGATATTTTATGTCTTTTATTGGGCTATTAAATTTTTCTCCAAATAAATTATTTTATATTTTTATTAGGATAAGTTGTAAGTAATTGATAATTCATGCTGCTTTTATGAAAAATATATTTTTGTACACTGATTTCTGGTTAGACCATTATTATGGCAAAGGCTCTACCTTCAATATTACATTATGTTAAACAGTGGTGATAATGTCATGTGTATATTGATCCTAATCTTAAGAGATAACTTAATGTTTTGTCTATAAGTATTTTACTGTAATTCTTTGATATAGAACCTTTGCCAAGTTAAGTCATTCATTTCTATTCTTGTTTGTTAAATACTGCTTTTTAAATCATAAATAGATACTAAATTTTTAAAGTAAACATTTAATTGAAATATACATTTAGAAAAATGTACAAATCACAAGAGCAAAGCTCAAGGATTTTATTTGTTTTATTTTTTAAATTAAATTTTATTGAATGAAAGATTCTTTAAATTTTTAAATTTGGGGTATAGTTGCTTTACAATGTTGTGTTAGCTTCTGTTGTATAATGAGGTGAATCAGTTATATGTATACATATACTCCTCCCTCTTGTACCTCCCTCCCACCCTCCCCATCAATCCCACCCATCTAGGTCACCACAGAGCCCTGATCTGAGCTCCCTGCACTATACAAGTTCCCACTAGCTATCTGTTTTACACATGGTAGTGTATAAATGTCAATCCCAATCTTCCAACTCATCCCACCCCTGCTTCCCTCCCATGTCTACATGTCTGTTCTCTACATCTGCATCTCTATTCCTGCCCTGCAAATAAATTCATCTGTACCATTTTTCTAGATTCCACATATATGTGTTAATATATGATATTTGTTTTTCTCTTTCTGACTTATTTCACTCTGTATGACAGACTCTAAGTCATCCACATCTCTACAAATGACCCAATTTAACTCCTTTTTATGACTAAGTAATATTCCATATTTGCAAATGAAGCAACTGACAGGTGATTAATCTGCAAAATATACAAACAGCTCATGCAGCTCAATATCAAAAAAAAAAAAAAAAAAACAATCCAAAAATGCGCAGAAGATCTAAATAGACATTTCTCCATAGAGGACATACAGATGGCCAAAGGTTCATGAAAAGATGCTCAACATCACTAATTATTAGATAAATGCAGATCAAAACTACAATGAGGTATTACCTCACACTGGTCAGAATGTCCATCATCAAAAAATTCTAGAAACAATAAATGCTGGAGAAGGTATGGAGAAAAGGGAAACCTCTTGCACTCTTGGTGGAAATGTAAATTGATAGAGCCACTATGGAAAACAGTATGGAGGTCCCTTAAAAATCTAAAAATAGAATTCCCAGATGACCCTGCAATCCCACTACTGGGCATATACCCAGAGAAAACTGTAATTCAAAAAGACACATGCACCCTGATAATAATTGCAGCACTATTTACAGTAGTCAGGACATGGAAACAACCTAAATGTCCATCAACAGAGGACTGGAAAAAGATGTGGTACATATATACAATGGAATATTACTCACCCATAAATTCTATACTGCTTTACAATTTTCAAAAGTTTCACACACATGATTTCATGTAATGCCATATTAAGCCTTTTTCTCCCCTACACTTATATAGCTCCTCCTCTTCCCTCTCCCCACTGGTAACCACTAGTTTGTTCTCTATATCTGTGAGTCTGTTTCTTTTTTGTTGTATTCTGTAGTTTGTTTTATTTTTTAAATTCCACATATAAGTGACATCATACAGTATTTGTCTTTCTCTGCCTGACATTTCACTTAGCATAACACCCTCCAAGTCCCTCCATATTGCTGCAGGTGGCAAAATTTCACTCTTTTTATGGCTAAGTAGTATTCCATTGTATCTATACATCCCATTGTATGTATATGTATGCGTATGTGTGTGTGTGTGTGTGTATATATATATATATATATATATATATATATATATATATCTCACCTCCTTTTTATCCATTTGTCTGTTGATGAACACAGGTTGCTTCCATACCATGGTAACTGAAAATAATGCTGCTATGAATTGTAGTATATGTATCTTTTCAAATTAGTGTTTTTGCTTCTTTTAAATATATATCCAGGAGTGAAATTGCTGGGTTATATGCTAGTTCTATTTTATTTTTTTGAGAAACCTCCACACTGTTTTCCATAGTGACTGCACCAATCTACATTCCCACTAACAGTGTAGGAGGGTTCCCTTTTCTCCCAATCCTTGCCAACATTTGTTATTTGTCTTCTTTTTGAAGATAGTCATTCTGACAGGTGTGAGGTGATATCTCATTATGGTGTTGATTGGCATTGCCCTGATGATTAGCTATTTTGAGCATCTTTCCATGTGCCTATTGGCCACATGTATTTCCTCTTTGGAAAAATGTCTATTCAACTCTTATTCCCGTTTTTTAATCAGGTTATTTGTTTTTTGATGTAGAGTTGTATGAGCTGTTTATATATGTTGGATGTTAACCCGTTATTGGTCATATCATTTGCAAATATCTTCTCCCATTTAGTAGGCAATCTTTTCATTTTTTCAATGGTATCCTTTGCTATGCAAAAGCTTTTAAGTTTAATTAGATCCCATTTGTTTATTGTTGTTTTTATTTTGATTACTCTAGGAGGTGGATACAAAAATATATTGTTGAGATTTATGTCAAAGAGTGTTCTGCCTATGTTTTTCTCTAAGAGTTTTATAGTATGCAGTCTTACATTTAGTTCTTTAACCTATTTTGAGATTTTTGTGTGTATAGTGTTAGAGAATATTCTAATTTAATTCTTTTACATGTAGCTGTCCAGTTTTCCCAGCACCACAAATTGAAGAGAATGTACTTTTTTGATTAAATATCCGTGCCTCCTTTGTCATAAATTAATTGACCATAAGTTTATGTGTTTATTTCTGGTCTATCCTGTTCCATTGATCTATGTGTCTGTTTCTGTGCCAACACCTTATTATTTTGATTACTCTGGTTTTATAATATAGTCTGAAGTCAAGGAGCATGATTCCTCCAGCTCTGTTCTTTCTCAAGGATGTTTTGGCTGATTGGGGTCTTTTGTGTTTCCATATGAAATTTTAAATTATTTGTCCTAGTTCTGTGAAAATGTCATTATTAATTTGATAAGGATTGAATTGAATCTGTAGATTGCCTTGGGTAGGATTGTCATTTTAATAATATTAATTCATCCAATTCAAGAACACAGAACATCTTTCCATCTGTTTGTGTCATCTTCAGTTTCTTTTCATCAGTGTCTTCTAGTTTTCTGAGTACAAGTCTTTTGCCTCCTTAGGCAAAAGGTAGGTAGGTTTATTCCTAGTATTTTATTCTTTTTGATGTGATGGTAAATTGGATTGTTTCCTTAATTTCTCTTCCTGTTAGTTTATTGTTAGTGTATAGAAATGCAATGGGTTTCTGTATATTATTTTTGTAACCAGAAAATTTACTTAATTCATTTTGAGCTCTAGTGATTTTTGGGAGACATCTTTAAGATTTTCTACATATAGTATCATGTCATCTGCAAACAATCACAGTTTTACTCCTTCCTTTCCAATTTGGATTCCTTTTATTTCTTTTTTTCTTAACTGAGTTTTGTGGTTAGGACTTCCAAAACAATATTAAATAAGATTGGCAAGGGCTTCCCTGGTGGCGCAGTGGTTGAGAGTCCACCTGCCGATGCAGGAGACATGGGTTCGTGCCCTGGTCTGGGAGGGTCCCACATGCTGTGGAGTGGCTGGGCCTGTGGGTCATGGCCACTGGGCCTGCACGTCCAGAGCCTGTGCTCCGCAATGGAAGAGGCCACAACAGTGAGAGGCCTGCGTACCACAAAAAAAAAAAAAAAAAAAAAAAAAATAAAAAAAAAGGGAAATTTTTATTAGTGAGAGGCCCCCGGACCCAAAAAAAAAAAAAAAAAAAAAAAAAAGATTAGCAAGAATGGACATATTTATCTGTTTCTGGTCTTAGAAGAAATGATTTTCACCATTGAGTATGATATTGCTTGTGAATATTTTCATATATAGCCTTTATTATATGGAGGTATATTCCCTCTATGCCAACTTTCTGTAGAGTTTTTATCATAAATCGATGTTGAACTTTAACAAAAACTTTTCTGCATCTATTGAGATGATCATATGGTTTCTATTTTTCTATTTGCTAATGTGGTGTATCACATTGACTGATTCATGGATTTTGAAAAATGCTTGCATCCCTGGGGTAATTCTTACTTGATCATGATGTGTGATCCTTTTAATGTATTGTTGGATTTTGCTGAAAACTGTTGCATCTATGTTCATCAGTGATATTGGCCTGTAATTTTCTTTTTTTTTTTTTTTGGTGATATTTTTGTCTGGTTTTGTTATCGGGTGATGCTGACCTCATAGAATGAGTTTGGAGTGTATCTTCCTCTGCAATTTTTATGATTAGTTTGAAAAGGTTAGATGTTAACTCTTCTCTAGGTGTTTGATAGAATTCACCCTGTGAAGCTGTCTGGTTCTACACTTTTGTTTGATGGGATTTTTAAAATTACTGATTCAATTCCATTACAGATAATTGATCTGATCATATTTTCTGTTTCTTCTGGTTCAGGCTTGGGAGATTGTACTTTTCCAAGAATTTCACCAGTTCTTCTATGTTGTCCATTTTATTGGCAACACACATTCTTCTGAAGTGCACATGGAACATTCTCTAGGATAGATCACATGCTAGTCCACAAAACAAGCCTTGGTTAATATAAGAATATTATAATCATATCAAGCATCTTTTCTAAGCATAATGCTATGGGACTAGAAATCAACTACAAGAAAAAAAAAAAAAACTGCAAATATGTGGAATTCCCTGGTAGTCCAGTGGTTAAGACTTCACCTTCCAATGCAGGAGGTGTAGGTTTGATCCCTGGTCAGGGAACTAAGATCACACATACTTCATGGCCAAAAAACCAAAACATAAAACAAAAGCAATATTGTAAAAAATTCAATGAAGACTTTAAAAATGGTCCACATAAAAAAAAAAAAGAAAGAAAAATTAAAACTGCAAAAATCACAAGCATGTGGAGGCTAAGCAGTATGGTACTCAATGGCCAATGGATCACTGAATAAATCAAAATAAATAATCTAAATAAGGAAAGAAAGAAAGAAAAAAATCAAAAAATATATCAAAAATGAAATGAAAAAATTCGTCAATAAAAATGAAAATGAAAACACAATGATCTTTTGCTTTTAGACAGAGCAAAAGCAGTTCTAAGAGGGAAGTTTATAGTGATACAAGCTTACCTCAGGTAACAAGAAAAATCTCAAATAGACAACCTAAGCTTACACCTAAAGGAATTTAAAAAAAAAAAAAAAAAAACAAAGTTAGTAGAAGGAAAGAAATAAAGATCAGAGCAGAAATAAATGAAATAGAGACTAATAAAACAATAACAACTCACCAAGAAAAAAAAAAGAGGGGGCCCAAATCAATAACATTGGAAATGAAAAAGAAGTTACAACCAACACCACAGAAATACAAAGGATCATAAGAGACTACTATGAACAGCTACACAGCAATAAAATGTTTTATTTTTAAATAAAATCTTTATTTGGAACAACTTTATGTTTATATAAAAAAGTTGCAAAGATAGTACAGAGAATTTCCAAATATTCTCTAATTTTAAGATCTTAATTATCATGGAACATTTGTCAAAATTAAAGACCAATATTGCATAACTATTGTCTAGACTTCAACTTTTATTCAAATCTCAACAGTTTTCCATTAACATCTTTTTCCTGTTCCAGGACCCAATGCAGGATGATACATTGTATTTAGTTGCCTTGTCTACTTGATCTCCTCTGGTTGGTGATAGTTTGTCAGTCACGATTTGTTTTTCATGATCTTGTTGGTTTTGAGGAGTATTGGTCAGATATTTTGTAGAATTTTTCCTAATTAGGGTTTGTTGTATTTATTTTCTCATAAGTGGCTAGGTTATCATATATCCAGGGTATAAAATAACCACATGCTTTCACTGGTGATGTTAACTTGGATCACTCAGTTGAGGTTCTGTTGCCAGGTTTTTTCCACTGTAAAGTAACATCCTCCCTTCCCCCTCACTCTTGTTTATACTGTATTCTATGTAAGGAAAACACTAATCCATCCTACACTCAAGGGGGTGGGGGAGGTGAGGGAATAATTAAGCTTCACCACCTGGAGGGGGCAGTGTCTACATATATAATTTGGAATTCTTTTGTAAGAAGAATTTGTCTCTTCTCCTCCTTCATTAGTTTATTCAATCATTTAATTTTTGGACTCATGTATATTTATTTTATGTTTTGTGTTATATACACAATTGTTTTTTTTTGTGTTTGTTGTTGCTTCAAACTGAGCTTTGGCCTTTGGGAACACTTTCAGGGTGGTTCCTGGGTCCTTTTGACATGCCTTATTCTTTTATTTATTTATTTTTATTACTTCTTTATTTGCTGGTCCTAGAAACTGTTCTTAGTTCATCTTCTATTTTCTCTGCCTAACCTTTACAATCAGCATTTTCTCCAAGGGTTTCTGTTTCATTTAATTGCAAGATGACATTTCAAAATCAAGATCTGTGTCCTGAGAATACTTGTTACTACTGAGAGATGCTGAATTTCATCAAAATATTATTCTACAGTTGTTGAAATAATCATATGACTTTTCAATATTTTATTCTACTCTTAAGGCAGATTACACTGATAGATTTTCTTTATTGGATTATCTTTATATTCTTTGTATAAACCAAGCTTGATTGTGAAATACAGTTTTAATATACTGTTGGTTTCTTTTATTTAGTATAATTTCCATTCTCTTCATAGGTAAATAAGCCTGTATTTCTATTTTGTTTCACTGACTTTATCTACTTACTGTAGGAACAAAATTATATTAGCCTCACAAATGAGCTGAACAAGTTTTACTCTATTTCTAGGGGGAAGAAATATAAGTAAATCTATCTATCTATCATGTAAATAATATACATATGAAATTATCTGTTACGTAAAATATGGTAGCAGTCAGTTGTGCCTGAAATCAGAGGAAAGGCAAAATTTTGACTAAGATTTTAATTTCTTTATTACTTTTCAATAATTTTCCTTTCATCAAGATGAGCATTTTATATATTTTTTAGGAATCTATCCATTTATTTTTAGGGTTCTAAATGTAAGGCCTAAAATTTTTATAGTTGTCCTCTTTATTTTTCATTTCATTTTAGTATTTCGTTTAATTTGCATTGTCGACCTTCTTTCTCAGTCTTATGAGAGTTCTTCTTATTTTGCTAAACTTTTCAAAAGACCAGAATTTTATTGTTAATTTTCCTATCATTTTTATTCTTTATTTTGTTGATTTATTCCTTTAATTCTTTGTTATTTTCTTTCTTTTTTTTTTTTTTCTTTGTGGTATCTTTGTCTGGTCTTGG